>NW_027669143.1:435000-762500 GCF_964194185.1 Rhinolophus hipposideros | reverse complement strand
CCTGTCCCTACAGCTCCCACTACCCATAGGCCCACTCCCATTCCTACCCCTAGCCACAGCTCCCACTCCTGGTCCTAGGCCTACTCCGAGGTTTACCCCGACACCCATCCCTTGCCCTTTGCCTACCCCAGCGCTACGCCTACCGTTTCCACTAGCCCTAGCTCGGGCGCTAACCAACGCCCATGGCTCCCTCTCGTCCGAGGCCTAGAACTTGCCCGTCGCTGACCAGTACACCTTGCCCTTGTTAGGGTTAGGGTTAGTGTTAGGGTTAGGTTTAGGGTTTAGGGTTAGGGTTAGGGTTGGTGTTAGGTATAGGGTTAGGGTTAGGGTTGGTGTTAGGGTTAGGGTTGGTGTTAGGTATAGGGTTAGGGTTAGGGTTAGGGTTAGGGTTGATGTTAGGGTTAGGGTTAGGGTTTGGGTAAGGGTTGGTGTTAGGTATAGAGTTAGGGTTAGCATTAGGGTTAGGGTTAGGGTTGGTGTTAGGCATAGGGTTAGGGTTAGGGTTAGGGTTAAGGTTAGGGTTGGTGTTAGGGTTAGGGTTAGGGTTAGGGTTGGTGTTAGGGTTAGGGTTAGGGTTAGGATTAGGGTTAGGGTTGGTGTTAGGGTTAGGGTTAGGGTTAGGGTTAGTGTTGGTGTTAGGGTTAGGGTTAGGGTTAGGGTTAGGGTTAGGGTTGGTGTTAGGGTTAGGGTTAGGGTTAGGGTTAGGGTTGGTGTTAGGTATAGGGTTAGGGTTAGGGTTAGGGTTAGGGTTAGGGTTAGGGTTAGGGTTAGGGTTGGTGTTAGGGTTAGCCTTAGGGTTAGGGTTAGTGTTAGGGTTAGGGTTAGGGTTAGGTTACCCCGAGCACTACCCCTCGCCCTAGGCCTACGCCTAGCACTACCTCTGGTCCTACCCCTACCCCTGTCCCTACAGCTACCCCTACCCATAGGCCCACCCCCATCCCTACCCCTAGCCACAGCTCCCACTCCTGGTCCTAGGCCTACTCGAGGTTTACCCCGACACCCACCCCTTGCCCTTTGCCCACCTCAGCTCTACGCCTATCGCTCCCACTAGCCCTACCTCGGGCCCTAGACCAACGCCCATGGCTCCCTCTAGTCCGAGGCCTAGAACTTGCCCTTCGCTGACCAGTACACCTTGCCCTTGTTAGGGTTAGGGTTAGGGTTAGGGTTAGGGTTAGGATTAGGGTTTAGGGTTAGGGTTAGGGTTAGGGTTGGTGTTAGGGTTAGGGTTAGGTTTAGGGTTAGGGTTGGTGTTAGGTTTAGGGTTAGGGTTAGGGTTAGGGTTAGGGTTAGGGTTGGTGTTAAGGTTAGGGTTAGGGTTAGGGTTAGGGTTAGGGTTAGGATTAGCGTTAGGGTTGGTGTTAGGGTTAGGTTTAGGGTTAGGGTTAGGGTTGGTGTTAGGGTTAGGGTTAGGGTTAGTGTTAGGGTTGGTGTTAGGTATAGGGTTAGGGTTAGGGTTAGGGTTAGGGTTAGGGTTGGTGTTAAAGTTAGGGTTAGGGTTAGGGTTAGTGTTAGGGTTACGGTTAGGGTTAGGGTTAGGATTAGGGTTAGGGTTGGTGTTAGGGTTAGGGTTAGGGTTAGGGTTAGGGTTAGGGTTGGTGTTAGGCATAGGGTTAGTGTTAGGGTTAGGGTTAGTGTTGGTGTTAGGGTTAGGGTTAGGGTTAGGGTTAGGGTTGGTATTAGGTTTAGGGTTAGGGTTAGGATTAGGGTTAGGGTTGGTGTTAGAGTTAGGGTTAGGGTTAGGGTTACTGTTGGTGTTAGGGTTAGGGTTAGGGTTAGGGTTGGTGTGAGGGTTAGCGTTAGGGTTAGAGTTAGGGTTGGTGTTAGGGTTGGTGTTAGGTATAGGGTTAGGGTTAGGGTTAGGGTTAGGGTTAGGGTTGGTGTTAGGTATAGGGTTAGGGTTAGGGTTAGGGTTAGGGTTAGGGTTGGTGTTAGGGTTAGGGTTAGGGTTAGGGTTGGTGTTAGGGTTAGGGTTAGGTTACCCCGAGCACTACCCCTCGCCCTAGGCCTACGCCTAGCTCTACCTCTGGTCCTACCCCTACCCCTGTCCCTAAAGCTCCCCCTACCCATAGGCCCACCCCCATCCCTACCCCTAGCAACAGCTCCCACTCCTGGTCCTAGGCCTCCTCCGAGGTTGACCTCGACACCCACCCCTTGCCCTTGCCTACTCCAGCGCTACGCCTACCGTTTCCACTAGCCCTAGCACGGGCCCTAGACCAACGCCCATGGCTCCTTCTCGTCCGAGGCCTAGAACTTGCCCGTCGCTGACCAGTACACCTTGCCCTTGTTAGGGTTAGTGTTAGGGTTAGGGTTAGGTTTAGGGTTTAGGGTTAGGGTTAGGGTTGGTGTTAGGTATAGGGTTATTGTTAGGGTTAGGGTTAGGGTTAGGGTTGGTTTTAGGATTAGGGTTAGGGTTAGGGTTGGTGTTAGGTATAGGGTTAGGGTTAGGGTTAGGGTTGGTGTTAGGGTTAGGGTTGGTGTTAGGTATAGGGTTAGGGTTAGGGTTAGGGTTAGGGTTGGTGTTAGGGTTAGGGTTAGGGTTAGGGTTAGGGTAAGGGTTGGTGTTAGGTATAGGGTTAGGGTTAACATTAGGGTTAGGGTTAGGGTTGGTGTTAGAGTTAGGGTTAGGGTTAGGGTTAATGATAGGGTTAGGGTTAGTGTTAGGTTACCCCGAGCACTACCCCTCGCCCTAGGCCTACGCCTAGCACTACCTCTGGTCCCACCCCTACCCCTGTCCCTGCAGCTCCCACTACCCATAGGCCCACTCCCATTCCTACCCCTAGCCACAGCTCCCACTCCTGGTCCTAGGCCTACTCCGAGGTTTACCCCGACGCCCACCCCTTGCCCTTTGCCTACCCCAGCGCTACGCCTACCGTTTCCACTAGCCCTAGCTCGGGCCCTAACCAACGCCCATGGCTCCCTCTCGTCCGAGGCCTAGAACTTGCCCGTCGCTGACCAGTACACCTTGCCCTTGTTAGGGTTAGGGTTAGTGTTAGGGTTAGGTTTAGGGTTTAGGGTTAGGGTTAGGGTTGGTGTTAGGTATAGGGTTAGGGTTAGGGTTAGGGTTAGGGTTGGTGTTAGGATTAGGGTTAGGGTTAGGGTTAGGGTTGGTGTTAGGTATAGGGTTAGGGTTAGGGTTGGTGTTAAGGTTAGGGTTGGTGTTAGGTATAGGGTTAGGTTTAGGGTTAGGGTTAGGGTTGATGTTAGGGTTAGGGTTAGGGTTTGGGTAAGGGTTGGTGTTAGGTATAGAGTTAGGGTTAGCATTAGGGTTAGGGTTAGGGTTGGTGTTACGGTTAGGGTTAGGGTTAGGGTTAGTGATAGGGTTAGGGTTAGTGTTAGGTTACCCCGAGCACTACCCCTCGCCCTAGGCCTACTCCTAGCACTACCTCTGGTCCCACCCCTACCCCTGTCCCTACAGCTCCCCCTACCCATAGGCCCACCCCCATCCCTACCCCTAGCCACAGCTCCCACTCCTGGTCCTTGGCCTACTCCGAGGTTTACCCCGACACCCACCCCTTGCCCTTTGCCTACCCCAGCGCTACGCCTACCGCTCCCACTAGCCCTAGCTCGGGCCCTAGACCAACGCCCAGTGCTCATCTAGTACGAGGCCTAGCACTTGCCCGTCGCCGACCAGTACACCTTGCCCTACCGTTAGCCAGAGCAGTAACCCGTGTCCTACGAAATCACCCTTGACCCACCCTTACCAACCCTAATCCAGCCCTACACCTGTTCCGAGTCCTAGAACTACCCGGAGCCCTCCCGTGACACCTACCCCTAGCCCTCGGCCAATCCTTACCACAACCACTAGTCCTAGGTTTAACATGAGCTCTAACCCTAACACTGCCCGTGGGCCTCTGCCAACCACTAGCCCTTCAACTAACCCTACCACGAGCACTACCCCTCGTCCTAGGCTTACACGTAGCACTACCTCTGGTCCTACCCCTACCCGTGGCCCTACAGCTCCCCCTAATTATAGGCCCACCCCCATCCCTACCCCTAGCCACAGCTCCCTCTCCTGGCCCTACGCCTACTCCGATGTTTACCACGACACCCACCCCTTGCCCTATGCCTACCCCAGGGCTACGCCTACCGCTCCCAATAGCCATAGCTCGGGCCCTAGACCAACGCCCATGGCTCCCTCTAGTACGAGGCCTAGAACTTGCCCGTCGCTGACCAGTACACTTTGCCCTTGTTAGGGTTAGAATTAGGGTTAGGGTTAGGGTTAGAGTTAGGATTGGGTTTAGGGTTAGGGTTAGGGTTTAGGGTTGTTGTTAGGGTTAGGGTTAGGTTTAGGGTTGGTGTTAGGTTTAGGGTTAGGGTTAGGGTTAGGGTTAGGGTTAGGGTTGGTGTTAGGGTTAGGGTTAGGTTTAAGGTTAGGGTTAGGATTAGGGTTAGGGTTGGTGTTAGGTTTAGGGTTAGGGTTAGGGTTAGTGTTAGGGTTAGGGTTGATGTTAGGGTTAGGGATAAAGTTAGGGATAGGGTTACGGTTAGGGTTGGTGTTAGGTTTAGGGTTAGGGTTAGGGTTAGGGTTAGGCTTAGGGTTGGTATTAGGGTTAGGGTGAGGTTTAGGGTTAGGTTTAGGGTTACGGTTAGGTTACCACGAGCACTACCCCTCGCCCTAGGCCTACGCCTAGCACTACCTCTGGTCCTACCGCTACCCCTGGCCCTACAGCTTCCCCTACCCATGGGCCCACCCCCAACCCTACCCCTATCCACAACTCCAACTCCTGGGCCAAAGCCTACTCCTAGGTTTACCTTGACTCCCACCCCATTCTCTATGCCTACCCCAGCGCTACGCTTATCGCTCCCACTAGCCCTAGCTCGGGCCCTAGACCAACGCCCAGTGCTCATCTAGTCAGAGGTCTACCACTTGCCCGAGGCCGACCAGTACACCTTGCCCTACCGTTAGCCTGTGCAGTAACCCGTGTCCTACGAAATCACCCTGGACTCACCCTTTCCACACCCTAATTCAGCCCTACACCTGTTCCGAGTCCTAGAACTACCCGGAGCCCTCCCGTGACACCTACCACTAGCCCTCGGCAAACCCCTAACACTACCACTAGTCCTAGGCTTATCATGAGCCCTAACCCTAACACTGCCCGTGGGCCTCTGCCAACCACTAGCCCTTCAACTAACCCTACCCCGAGCACTACCCCTCGCCATAGGCCTACGCCTAGCACTACCTCTGGTCCTACCACTACCCCTGGCCCTACAGCTCCCCCTACCCATAGGCCCGCCCCCACCCCTACCCCTAGCCACAGCTCCCACTCCTGGACTTAGGCCTACACCGAGGTTTACCTCGACACCCACTTCTTACCCTTGCCTACCCCAGCGCTACGCCTACCGTTTCAACTAGCCCTAGCTCGGGCCCTAGACCAACTCCCATGGCTCCCTCTCGTCCGAGGCCTAGAACTTGCCCGTCGCTGACCAGTACACCTTGCTTTTGTTAGGGTTAGGGTTAGGGTTAGGGTTAGGTTTAGGGTTTAGGGTTAGGGTTAGGTTTGGTGTTAGGTATAGGGTTAGGGTTAGGGTTAGGGTTAGGGTTAGGGTTAGGGTTGGTGTTAGGATTAGGGTTAGGGTTAGGGTTAGGGTTGGTGTTAGGTATAGGGTTAGGGTTAGGGTTAGGGTTGGTGTTAGGGTTAGGGTTGGTGTTAGGTATAGTGTTAGGGTTAGGGTTAGGGTTAGGGTTGGTGTTAGGGTTAGGGTTAGGGTTAGGTTAAGGGTTGGTGTTAGGTATAGGGTTAGGGTTAGCATTAGGGTTAGGGATAGGGTTGGTGTTAGGTTTAGGGTTAGGGTTAGGGTTAGTGATAGGGTTAGGGTTAGTGTTAGGTTACCCCGAGCACTACACCTCGCCCTAGGCCTACGCCTAGCACTACCTCTGGTCCCACCCCTACCCCTGTCCCTACAGCTCCCCCTACCCTTAGGCCCACCCCCATCCCTACCCCTAGCCACAGCTCCCACTCCTGGTCCTAGGCCTACTCCGAGGTTTACCCCGACACCCACCCCTTGCCCTTTGCCTACCCCAGCGCTACGCCTACCGCTCCCACTAGCCCTACCTCGGGCCCTAGACCAACACCAAGTGCTGACACTGGTCCGAAGCCTAGAACTTGCCCGTCGCCAACCGGTACACCTTGCCCTACAGATAGCCAGAGCACTAACCGTGTCCTACGAAATCACCCTGGACCCACCATTAGCCACACCCTAATCCAGCCCTACATCCGTTCGGAGTCCTAGGACTACCCGGAGCCCTCTTGTGACTGTTACCCCTAGCCCTCGGCCATCCCCTACCACTACCACTAGTACTAGGCCTAACGTGAGCCCTAACCCTAACACTGCCCATGGGCCTCTGCCAACCACTAGCCCTTCAACTAACCCTACCCCGATCACTACCCCTCGCCCTAGGCCTACGCCTAGCACTACCTCTGTTCCTACCCCTACCCCTGGCCCTACAGCTCCCCCTACCCCTGGGCCCACCCCCATCCCTACCCCTAGCCAAAACTCCAACTCCTGGCCCAAAGCCTACTTAGAAGTTTACCCCGACACCTACCCCTTGCCCTATGCCTATCCCAGCGCTACGCCTACCGCTCCCACTAGCCCTAGCTCGGGCCCTAGACCAACGCCCAGTGCTCTCTCTAGTCAGAGGCCTACCACTTGCCCGAGGCCGACCAGTACACTTTGCCCTACCATTAGCCAGAGCAGTAACCCGTGTCCTACGAAATCACCCTGGACCCACCCTTACCACACCCTAATACAGCCCTACACCTGTTCCGAGTCCTAGGACTACCCGGAGACATTTCGTGACACCTACCCCTAGCCCTCGGCCAACCCCTACCACTACCACTAGTCCTAGGCTTAACATGAGCCCTAACCCTAACACTGCCCGTGGGCCTCTGCCAAACACTAGCCCTTCAACTAACCCTACCCCAAGCACTACCCCTCGCCCTAGGCCTACGCCTAGCACTACCTCTGGTCCTACCACTACCCCTGGCCCTACAGCTCCCCCTACCCATAGGCCCACCCCCACCCCTACCCCTAGCCACAGCTCTCACTCCTGGCCCTAGGCCTACTCCGAGGTTTACCCCGACACCCACCCCTTGCCCTATGCCCACCCCAGCGCTACGCCTAAGGCTCCCACTAGCCCTAGTTCGGTCCCTAGACCAACGCCCAGTGCTTATCTAGTCCGAGGCCTAGCGCTTGCCCGTCGCCGACCAGTACACCTTGCCCTACCGTTAGCCAGAGCAGTAACCCGTGTCCTACGAAATCACCCTGGACCCACCCTTACCAACCCTAATCCAGCCCTACACCTGTTCCGAGTCCTAGAACTACCCGGAGCCCTCCCGTGACACCTACCCCTAGCCCTCGGCCAATCCCTACCACTACCACTAGTCCTATACTTAACATGAGCCCTAACCCTAACACTGCCCGTGGGCCTCTGCCAACCACTAGCCCTTCAACTAACCCTACCCCGAGCACTACCCCTCGCCCTAGGCCAACGTCTAGCACTACCTCTGGTCCTACCCCTACACCTGGTCCTACTACTCCCCCTACCCATAGGACCACCCCCACCCCTACTTCTAGCCTCAGCTCCCACTCCTGGCCCTAGGCATACTCCGAGGTTTACCTCGACACCCACCCCTTGCCCTATACCTACCCCAGCGTTACGCCTACCGCTCCCACTAGCCCTAGCTCGGGCCCTAGACCAACGCCCATGGCTCCCTCTAGTCCGAGGCCTAGAACTTGCCCTTCGCTGACCAGTACACCTTGCCCTTGTTAGGCTTAGGGTTAGGGTTATGGTTAGGGTTGGTGTTAGGTTTAGGGTTAGGGTTAGGGGTAGGGTTAGGGTTGGTGTTAGGGTTAGGGTGAGGGTTAGGGTTAGGGTTAGGGTTACGGTTAGGTTACCCCGAGCACTACCCCTCGCCCTAGGCATACGCCTAGAACTACCTCTGGTCCTACTCCTACCCCTGGCCCTACAGATCCACCAACCCATAGGCGCACCCCCATCCCTACCCCTAGCCACAGCTTTCACTCCTGGTCCTAGGCCTACTCCGAGGTTTACCCCGACACCCACCCCTTGCCCTTTGCCTACCCTAGCGCTATGCCTACCGCTCCCACTAGCCCTACCTCGGGCCCTAGTCCAACGCCCAGTGCTCACTCTAGCCCGAAGCCTAGCACTTGCCCGTCGCCGACCAGTACACCTTGCCTACCAATAGCCAGAACACTAACCCGTGTCCTACGAAATCACCCTGGACCCACACTTACCACACTTTAATCCAGCCCTACACCCGTTCCGAGTCTTAGGACTACTCGGAGCCCTCCCGTGACACCTACCCCTAGCCCTCGGCCAAACCCTACCACTACCACTAGTCCTAGGCTTAACATGAGCCTTAACCTTAACACTGCCCGTGGGACTCTGCCAAACACTAGCCCTTCAACTAACCCTACCCCGAGCACTACCCCTCGCCCTATGCGTAGGCCTAGCACTACCTCTGGTCCTACCGCTACCCCTGGCCCTACAGCTTCCCCTACCCATGGGCCCACCCCCATCCCTACCCCTATCCACAACTCCAACTCCTGGGCCAAAGCCTACTCCGAGGTTTACCTTGACTCCCACCCCTTGCCCTTGCCTACCCCAGCGCTACGCCTACCGTTTCCACTAGCCCTAGCTCAAGCCCTAGACCAACGCCCATGGCTCCCTCATTCCGAGGCCTAGAACTTGCCCGTCGCTGACCAGTACACCTTGCCCTTGTTAGGGTTAGGGTTAGGGTTAGGGTTAGGGTTTAGGGTTAGGGTTAGGGTTGGTGTTAGGTATAGGGTTAGGGTTAGGGTTAGGGTTAGGGTTAGGGTTGGTGTTAGGGTTAGGGTTAGGGTTAGGGTTAGGGTTAGGGTTAGGGTTAGGGTTGGTGTTAGGTATAGGGTTAGGGTTAGGGTTAGGGTTGGTGTTAGGGTTATGGTTAGGGTTAGGGTTAGGGTCGGTGTTAGGTATAGGGTTAGGGTTATGGTTAGGGTTAAGGTTAGGGTTGGTGTTAGGGTTAGGGTTAGGGTTAGGGTTAGTGATAGGGTTAGGGTTAGTGTTAGGTTACCCCGAGCACTACCCCTCGCCCTAGGCCTACGCCTAGCACTACCTCTGGTCCCACCACTACCTGTGTCCCTACAGCTCCCCCTACCCATATGCCCACCCCCATCCCTACCCCTAGCCACAGCTCCCACTCCTGGTCCTAGGCCTACTCCGAGGGTTACCCCGACACCCACCCCTTGCCCTTTGCCTATTCCAGCGCTACGCCTACCGCTCCCAATAGCCCAACCTCGGGCCCTAGACCAACGCCCAGTGCTCACTCTAGTCCGAAGCCTAGCACTTGCCCGTCGCCAACCAGTACACCTTGCCTTACCGATAGCCAGAGCACTAAACCGTGTCCTACGAAATCACCCTGGACCCACCATTAGCCACACCCTAATCCAGCCCTACATCCGTTCGGAGTCCTAGGACTACCCGGAGCCCTTTGTGACAGTTACCCCTAGCCCTCGGCCATCCCCTACCACTACCACTAGTCCTAGGCCTAACATGAGCCCTAACCCTAACACTGCCCGTGGGCCTCTGCCAACCACTAGCCCTTCACCTAACCCTACCCCGAGCACTATCCCTCGCCCTAGGCTTACGCCTAGCACTACCTCTGGTCCTACGCCTACACCTGGTTCTACATCTCCCCCTACTTATAGGCCCACACCCATCCCTACCCCTAGCCACAGCTCCCACTCCTGGCCCTAGGCCTACTCCGAGGTTTACCTTGACACCCACCCCTTGCCCTATGCCTACCCCAGCGCTACGCCTACCGCTCTCACTAGCCCTAGCTCGGGCCCTAGACCAACGCCCATGGCTCCCTCTAGTCCGAGGCCTAGAACTTGCCCGTCGCTGACCAGTACACCTTGCCCTTGTTACGGTTAGGGTTAGGATTAGGGTTAGGGTTAGGGTTAGGATTAGGGTTCAGGGTTAGGGTTAGGGTTAGGGTTGGTGTTAGGGTTAGGGGTAGGGTTAGGGTTGGTGTTAGGGTTAGAATTAGGGTTAGAGTTAGGGTTAGGATTAGGGTTAGGGTTGGTGTTAGGGTTAGGGTTAGGTTAGGGTTATGGTTGGTGTTAGGGTTAGGGTTAGGGTTAGGGTTAGGGTTGGTGTTAGGTATAGGGTTAGGGTTAGGGTTAGGGTTAGGGTTAGGGTTGGTGTTAGGGTTAGGGTTAGGGTTAGGGTTAGTGTTAGGGTTAGGGTTAGGGTTAGGGTTAGGATTAGGGTTAGGGTTGGTGTTAGGGTTAGGGTTAGGGTTGGTGTTAGTTATAGTGTTAGTGTTAGGGTTAGGGTTAGGGTTAGAGTTGGTGTTAGGGTTAGGGTTAGGGTTAGGATTAGGGTTAGGGTTGGTTTTAGGGTTAGGGTTAGGGTTGGTGTTAGTTATAGGGTTAGTGTTAGGGTTAGGGTTAGGGTTAGGGTTGGTGTTAGGGTTAGGGTTAGGGTTAGGGTTAGGGTGGTGTTAGGTATAGGGTTAGGGTTAGGGTTAGGGTTGGTGTTAGGGTTAGGGTTAGGGTTAGGGTTAGGGTTGGTGTTAGGTATAGGGTTAGGGTTAGGGTTAGGGTTGGTGTTAGGGTTAGGGTTGGTGTTAGGTATAGTGTTAGGGTTAGGGTTAGGGTTAGGGTTTGTGTTAGGGTTAGGGTTAGGGTTAAAGTAAGGGTTGGTGTTAGGTATAGGGTTAGGGTTAGCATTAGGCTTAGGGTTAGGGTTGGTGTTAGGGTTAGGGTTAGGGTTAGGGTTAGTGATAGGGTTAGGGTTAGTGTTAGGTTACCCCGAGCACTACCCCTCGCCCTAGGCCTACGCCTAGCACTACCTCTGGTCCTACCACTACCCCTGGCCCTACAGCTCCCCCTACACATAGGCCCACCCCCACCCCTACCCCTAGCCACAGCTCCCACTCCTGGCCCTAGGCCTACTCCGAGGTTTACCCCGACACCCACCCCTTGCCCTATGCCTACCCCAGCGCTACGCCTAAGGCTCCCACTAGCCCTAGTTCGGGCCCTAGACCAACGCCCAGTGCTTATCTAGTCCGAGGCCTAGCGCTTGCCCGTCGCCGACCAGTACACCTTGCACTACCGTTAGCCAGAGGAGTAACCCGTGTCCTACGAAATCACCCTGGACCCACCCTTACCAACCCTAATCCAGCCCTACACCTGTTCCGAGTCCTAGAACTACCCGGAGCCCTCCCGTGACACCTACCCCTAGCCCTCGACCAATCCCTACCACTACCACTAGTCCTAGGCTTAACATGAGCCCTAACCCTAACACTGCCCGTGGGCCTCTGCCAACCACTAGCCCTTCAACTAACATTACCCCGAGCACTACCCCTCGCCCTAGGCCTACGTCTAGCACTACCTCTGGTCCTACCCCTACACCTGGTCCTACTACTCCCCCTACCCATAGGCCCACCCCCACCCCTACCCCTAGCCTCAGCTCCCACTCCTGGCCCTAGGCCTACTCCGAGGTTTACCTCGACACCCACCCCTTGCCCTATGCCTACCCCAGCGTTACGCCTACCGCTCCCACTAGCCCTAGCTCGGGCCCTAGACCAACGCCCATGGCTCCCTCTAGTCCGAGGCCTAGAACTTGCCCGTCGCTGACCAGTACACCTTGCCCTTGTTAGTCTTAGGGTTAGGGTTAGGGTTAGGGTTGGTGTTAGGTTTAGGGTTAGGGTTAGGGTTAGGGTTAGGGTTGGTGTTAGGGTTAGGGTGAGGGTTAGGGTTAGGGTCAGGGTTACGGTTAGGTTACCCCGAGCACTACCCCTCGCCCTAGGCATACGCCTAGCACTACCCCTGGTCCTACCCCTACCCCTGGCCCTACAGATCCACCTACCCATAGGCCCACCCCCATCCCTACCCCTAGCCACAGCTTTCACTCCTGGTCCTAGGCCTACTCCGAGGTTTACCCCGACACCCACCCCTTGCCCTTTGCCTACCCTAGCGCTATGCCTACCGCTCCCACTAGCCCTACCTCGGGCCCTAGTCCAACGCCCAGTGCTCACTCTAGCCCGAAGCCTAGCACTTGCCCGTCGCCGACCAGTACACCTTGCCTACCAATACCCAGAACACTAACCCGTGTCCTACGAAATAACCCTGGACCCACACTTACCACACTTTGATCCAGCCCTACACCCGTTCCGAGTCTTAGGACTACTCGGAGCCCTCCCGTGACACCTACCTTTAGCCCTCGGCCAAACCCTACCACTACCACTAGTCCTAGGCTTAACATGAGCCTTAACCTTAACACTGCCCGTGGGACTCTGCCAAACACTAGCCCTTCAACTAACCCTACCCCGAGCACTACCCCTCGCCCTATGCGTAAGCCTAGCACTACCTCTGGTCCTACCGCTACCCCTGGCCCTACAGCTTCCCCTACCCATGGGCCCACCCCCATCCCTACCCCTATCCACAACTCCAACTCCTGGGCCAAAGCCTACTCTGAGGTTTACCTTGACTCCCACCCCTTGCCCTTGCCTACCCCAGCGCTACGCCTACCGTTTCCACTAGCCCTAGCTCAAGCCCTAGACCAACGCCCATGGCTCCCTCTCGTCCGAGGCCTAGAACTTGCCCGTCGCTGACCAGTACACCTTGCCCTTGTTAGGGTTAGGGTTAGGGTTAGGGTTAGGGTTTAGGGTTAGGGTTAGGGTTGGTGTTAGGTATAGGGTTAGGGTTAGGGTTAGGGTTAGGGTTGGTGTTAGGGTTAGGGTTAGGGTTAGGGTTAGGGTTAGGGTTGGTGTTAGGTATAGGGTTAGGGTTAGGGTTAGGGTTGGTGTTAGGGTTATGGTTAGGGTTAGGGTTAGGGTCGGTGTTAGGTATAGGGTTAGGGTTATGGTTAGGGTTAAGGTTAGGGTTGGTGTTAGGGTTAGGGTTAGGGTTAGGGTTAGGGTTAGTGATAGGGTTAGGGTTAGTGTTAGGTTACCCCGAGCACTACCCCTCGCCCTAGGCCTACGCCAAGCACTACCTCTGGTCCCACCACTACCTGTGTCCCTACAGCTCCCCCTACCCATATGCCCACCCCCATCCCTACCCCTAGCCACAGCTCCCACTCCTGGTCCTAGGCCTACTCTGAGATTTACCCCGACACCCACCCCTTGCCCTTTGCCTACCCCAGCGCTACGCCTACCGCTCCCAATAGCCCTACCTCGGGCCCTAGACCAACGCCCAGTGCTCACTCTAGTCCGAAGCCTAGCACTTGCCCGTCGCCAACCAGTACACCTTGCCTTACCGATAGCCAGAGCACTAACCCGTGTCCTACGAAATCACCCTGGACCCACCATTAGCCACACCCTAATCCAGCCCTACATCCGTTCGGAGTCCTAGGACTACCTGGAGCCCTTTGTGACAGTTACCCCTAGCCCTCAACCATCCCCTACCACTACCACTAGTCCTAGGCCTAACATGAGCCCTAACCCTAACACTGCCCGTGGGCCTCTGCCAACCACTAGCCCTTCACCTAACCCTACCCCGAGCACTACCCCTCGCCCTAGGCTTACGCCTAGCACTACCTCTGGTCCTACGCCTACCCCTGGTTTACAGCTCCCCCTACTTATAGGCCCACCCCCATCCCTACCCCTAGCCACAGCTCCCACTCCTGGCCCTAGACCTACTCCGAGGTTTACCTTGACACCCACCCCTTGCCCTATGCCTACCCCAGCGCTACGCCTACCGCTCTCACTAGCCCTAGCTCGGTCCCTAGACCAACGCCCATGGCTCCCTCTAGTTTGAGGCCTAGAAATTGCCCGCCGCTGACCAGTACACCTTGCCCTTGTTAGGGTTAGGGTTAGGATTAGGGTTAGGGTTAGGGTTAGGATTAGGGTTCAGGGTTAGGGTTAGGGTTAGGGTTGGTGTTAGGGTTAGGGTTAGGGTTAGGGTTGGTGTTAGGTTTAGGGTTAGGGTCAGGGTTAGGGGTAGGGTTAGGGTTGGTGTTAGGGTTAGAATTAGGGTTAGAGTTAGGGTTAGGATTAGGGTTAGGGTTGGTGTTAGGGTTAGGGTTAGGTTAGGGTTAGGGTTGGTGTTAGGGTTAGGGTTAGGGTTAGGGTTAGGGTTGGTGTTAGGTATAGGGTTAGGGTTAGGGTTAGGGTTAGGTTTAGGGTTGGTGTTAGGGTTAGGGTTAGGGTTAGGGTTAGTGTTAGGGTTAGGGTTAGGGTTAGGGTTAGGATTAGGGTTAGGGTTGGTGTTAGGGTTAGGGTTAGGGTTGGTGTTAGGGTTAGGTTTAGGGTTAGGATTAGGGTTAGGGTTGGTTTTAGGGTTAGGGTTAGGGTTGGTGTTAGTTATAAGGTTAGTGTTAGGGTTAGGGTTAGGGTTAGGGTTGGTGTTAGGGTTAGGGTTAGGGTTAGGGTTAGGGTTGGTGTTAGGTATAGGGTTAGGGTTAGGGTTAGGGTTAGGGTTAGGGTTAGGGTTGGTGTTAGGGTTAGGGTTAGGGTTAGGGTTGGTGTTAGGTATAGGGTTAGGGTTAGGGTTAGGGTTGGTGTTAGGGTTAGGGTTGGTGTTAGGTATAGTGTTAGGGTTAGGGTTAGGGTTAGGGTTGGTGTTAGGGTTAGGGTTAGGGTTAGGGTAAGGGTTGGTGTTAGGTATAGGGTTAGGGTTAGCATTAGGGTTAGGGTTAGGGTTGGTGTTAGGGTTAGGGTTAGGGTTAGGGTTAGTGATAGGGTTCGGGTTAGTGTTAGGTTACCCCGAGCACTACCCATCGCCCTAGGCCTATGCCTAGCACTACCTCTGGTCCTACCACTACCCCTGGAACTACAGCTCCCCCTACCCATAGGCCCACCCCCACCCCTACCCCTAGCCACAGCTCCCACTCCTGGCCCTAGGCCTACTCCGAGGTTTACCCCGACACCCACCCCTTGCCCTATGCCTACCCCAGCGCTACGCCTAAGGCTCCCACTAGCCCTAGTTCGGGCCCTAGACCAACGCCCAGTGCTTATCTAGTCCGAGGCCTAGCGCTTGCCCGTCGCCGACCAGTACACCTTGCCCTACCGTTAGCCAGAGCAGTAACCCGTGTCCTACGAAATCACCCTGGACCCACCCTTACCAACCCTAATCCAGCCCTACACCCGTTCCGAGTCCTAGAACTACCCTGAGCCCTCCCGTGACACCTACCCCTAGCCCTCGGCCAATCCTTACCACTACCACTAGTCCTAGGCTTAACATGAGCCCTAACCCTAACACTGCCCGTGGGCCTCTGCCAACCACTAGCCCTTCAACTAACCCTACCCCGAGCACTACCCCTCGCCCTATGCGTAAGCCTAGCACTAACTCTGGTCCTACCGCTACCCCTGGCCCTACAGCTTCCCCTACCCATGGGCCCACCCCCATCCCTACCCCTATCCACAACTCCAACTCCTGGGCCAAAGCCTACTCCGAGGTTTACCTTAACTCCCACCCCTTGCCCTTGCCTACCCCAGCGCTACGCCTACCGTTTCCACTAGCCCTAGCTCAAGCCCTAGACCAACGCCCATGGCTCCCTCTCGTCCGAGGCCTAGAACTTGCCCGTCGCTGACCAGTACACCTTGCCCTTGTTAGGGTTAGGGTTAGGGTTAGGGTTAGGGTTTAGGGTTAGGGTTAGGGTTGGTGTTAGGTATAGGGTTAGGGTTAGGGTTAGGGTTAGGGTTAGGGTTGGTGTTAGGGTTAGGGTTAGGGTTAGGGTTAGGGTTAGGTTTGGTGTTAGGTATAGGGTTAGGGTTAGGGTTAGGGTTGGTGTTAGAGTTATGGTTAGGGTTAGGGTTAGGGTCGGTGTTAGGTATAGGGTTAGGGTTATGGTTAGGGTTAAGGTTAGGGTTGGTGTTAGGGTTAGGGTTAGGGTTAGGGTTAGTGATAGGGTTAGGGTTAGTGTTAGGTTACCCCGAGCACTACCCCTCGCCCTAGGCCTACGCCTAGCACTACCTCTGGTCCCACCACTACCTGTGTCCCTACAGCTCCCCCTACCCATATGCCCACCCCCATCCCTACCCCTAGCCACAGCTCCCACTCCTGGTCCTAGGCCTACTCTGAGGTTTACCCCGACACCCACCCCTTGCCCTTTGCCTACCCCAGCGCTACGCCTACCGCTCCCAATAGCCCTACCTCGGGCCCTAGACCAACGCCCAGTGCTCACTCTAGTCCGAAGCCTAGCACTTGCCCGACGCCAACCAGTACACCTTGCCTTACAGATAGCCAGAGCACTAACCCGTGTCCTACGAAATCACCCTGGACCCACCATTAGCCACACCCTAATCCAGCCCTACATCCGTTCGGAGTCCTAGGACTACCCGGAGCCCTTTGTGACAGTTACCCCTAGCCCTCGGCCATCCCCTACCACTACCACTAGTCCTAGGCCTAACATTAGCCCTAACCCTAACACTGCCCGTGGGCCTCTGCCAACCACTAGCCCTTCACCTAACCCTACCCCGAGCACTACCCCTCTGCCTAGGCTTACGCCTAGCACTACCTCTGGTCCTACGCCTACCCCTGGTTCTACAGCTCCCCCTACTTATAGGCCCACACCCATCCCTACCCCTAGCCACAGCTCCCACTCCTGGCCCTAGGCCTACTCCGAGGTTTACCTCGACACCACCCCTTGCCCTATGCCTACCCCAGCGCTACGCCTACCGCTCTCACTAGCCCCAGCTCGGGCCCTAGACCAACGCCCATGGCTCCCTCTAGTCCGAGGCCTAGAACTTGCCCGTCGCTGACCAGTACACCTTGCCCTTGTTAGGGTTAGGGTTAGGATTAGGGTTAGGGTTAGGGTTAGGATTAGGGTTCAGGGTTAGGGTTAGGGTTAGGGTTGGTGTTAGGGTTAGGGTTAGGGTTAGGGTTGGTGTTAGGTTTAGGGTTAGGGTCAGGGTTAGGGGTAGGGTTAGGGTTGGTGTTAGGGTTAGAATTAGGGTTAGAGTTAGGGTTAGGATTAGGGTTAGGGTTGGTGTTAGGGTTAGGGTTAGGTTAGGGTTAGGGTTGGTGTTAGGGTTAGGGTTAGGGTTAGGGTTAGGGTTGGTGTTAGGTATAGGGTTAGGGTTAGGGTTAGGGTTAGGTTTGGTGTTAGGGTTAGGGTTAGGGTTAGGGTTAGTGTTAGGGTTAGGGTTAGGGTTAGGGTTAGGATTAGGGTTAGGGTTGGTGTTAGGGTTAGGTTTAGGGTTGGTGTTAGTTATAGGGTTAGTGTTAGGGTTAGGGTTAGGGTTAGGGTTGGTGTTAGGGTTAGGGTTAGGGTTAGGATTAGGGTTAGGGTTGGTTTTAGGATTAGGGTTAGGGTTGGTGTTAGTTATAGGGTTAGTGTTAGGGTTAGGGTTAGGGTTAGGGTTGGTGTTAGGGTTAGGGTTAGGGTTAGGGTTAGGGTTGGTGTTAGGTATAGGGTTAAGGTTAGGGTTAGGGTTAGGGTTAGGGTTGGTGTTAGGGTTAGGGTTAGGGTTAGGGTTAGGGTTGGTGTTAGGTATAGGGTTAGGGTTAGGGTTAGGGTTGGTGTTAGGGTTAGGGTTGGTGTTAGGTATAGTGTTAGGGTTAGGGTTAGGTTTAGGGTTGGTGTTAGGGTTAGGGTTAGGGTTAGGGTAAGGGTTGGTGTTAGGTATAGGGTTAGGGTTAGCATTAGGGTTAGGGTTAGGGTTGGTGTTAGGGTTAGGGTTAGGGTTAGGGTTAGTGATAGGGTTAGGGTTAGTGTTAGGTTACCCCGAGCACTACCCCTCGCCCTAGGCATACGCCTAGCACTACCTCTGGTCCCACCACTACCAGTGTCCCTACAGCTCCCCCTACCCATATGCCCACCCCCATCCCTACCCCTAGCCACAGCTCCCACTCCTGGTCCTAGGCCTATTCCGAGGTTTACCCCGACACCAACCACTTGCCCTTTGCCTACCCCAGCGCTACGCCTACCGCTCCCAATAGCCCTACCTCGGGCCCTAGGCCAACGCCCAGTGCTCTCTCTAGTCCGAAGCCTAGCACTTGCCCGTCGCCGACCAGTACACCTTGCCCTACCGATAGCCAGAGCACTAACCCGTGTCCTACGAAATCACCCTGGACCCACCATTAGCCACACCCTAATCCAGCCCTACATCCGTTCGGAGTCCTAGGACTACCCGGAGCCCTCTTGTGACAGTTACCCCTCGCCCTCGGCAATCCCCTACCACTACCACTAGTCCTAGGCCTAACATGAGCCCTAACCCTAACACTGCCCGTGGGACTCTGCCAAACACTAGCCCTTCAACTAACCCTACCCCGAGCACTACTCCTCGCCCTAGGCCTACGCCTAGCACTACCTCTGGTCCTACCACTACCCCTGGCCCTACAGCTCCCCCTACCCATAGGCCCACCCCCAACCCTACCCCTAGCCACAGCTCCCACTTATGGCCCTAGGCCTACTCTGAGGTTTACCTCGACAACCACCCCTTGCCCTATGCCTACCCCAGCGCTACGCCTACCGCTCTCACTAGCCCTAGTTCGGGCCCTAGACCAACGCCCATGGCTCCCTCTAGTCCGAGGCTTAGAACTTGCCCGTCTCTGACCAGTACACCTTGCCCTTGTTAGGGTTAGGGTTAGGATTAGGGTTAGGGTTAGGGTTAGGATTAGGTTTTAGGGTTAGGGTTAGGGTTAGGGTTGGTGTTAGGGTTAGGGTTAGGTTTAGGGTTAGGGTTGGTGTTAGGTTTAGTGTTAGGGTCAGGGTTAGTGTTAGGGTTAGGATTAGGGTTAGGGTTGGTGTTATGGTTAGGGTTAGGGTTAGGGTTAGGGTTAGGGTTAGGGTTGGTGTTAGGGTTAGGGTTAGGGTTAGGGTTAGGGTTGGTGTTAGGTATAGGGTTAGGGTTAGGGTTAGGGTTAGGGTTTCGGTTGGTGTTAGTGTTAGGGTTAGGTTTAGGGTTAGTGTTAGGGTTAGGGTTAGGGTTAGGATTAGGGTTAGGGTAGGGTTAGAATTAGGGTTAGGGTTAGGGTTAGGGTTGGTGTTAGGTATAGGGTTAGGGTTAGGGTTATGGTTAGGGTTGGTGTTAGGGTTAGAATTAGGGTTAGAGTTAGGGTTAGGATTAGGTTTAGGGTTGGTGTTAGGGTTAGGGTTAGGTTAGGGTTAGGGTTGGTGTTAGGGTTAGGGTTAGGGTTAGGGTTAGGGTTGGTGTTAGGTATAGGGTTAGGGTTAGGGTTAGGGTTAGGGTTAGGGTTGGTGTTAGGGTTAGGGTTAGGGTTAGGGTTAGTGTTAGGGTTAGGGTTAGGGTTAGGGTTAGGATTAGGGTTAGGGTTGGTGTTAGGGTTAGGGTTAGGGTTGGTGTTAGTTATAGGGTTAGTGTTAGGGTTAGGGTTAGGGTTAGGGTTGGTGTTAGGGTTAGGTTTAGGGTTAGGATTAGGGTTAGGGTTGGTTTTAGGGTTAGGGTTAGGGTTGGTGTTAGTTATAAGGTTAGTGTTAGGGTTAGGGTTAGGGTTAGGGTTGGTGTTAGGGTTAGGGTTAGGGTTAGGGTTAGGGTTGGTGTTAGGTATAGGGTTAGGGTTAGGGTTAGGGTTAGGGTTAGGGTTAGGGTTGGTGTTAGGGTTAGGGTTAGGGTTAGGGTTGGTGTTAGGTATAGGGTTAGGGTTAGGGTTAGGGTTGGTGTTAGGGTTAGGGTTGGTGTTAGGTATAGTGTTAGGGTTAGGGTTAGGGTTAGGGTTGGTGTTAGGGTTAGGGTTAGGGTTAGGGTAAGGGTTGGTGTTAGGTATAGGGTTAGGGTTAGCATTAGGGTTAGGGTTAGGGTTGGTGTTAGGGTTAGGGTTAGGGTTAGGGTTAGTGATAGGTTTCGGGTTAGTGTTAGGTTACCCCGAGCACTACCCATCGCCCTAGGCCTACGCCTAGCACTACCTCTGGTCCTACCACTACCCCTGGAACTACAGCTCCCCCTACCCATAGGCCCACCCCCACCCCTACCCCTAGCCACAGCTCCCACTCCTGGCCCTAGGCCTACTCCGAGGTTTACCCCGACACCCACCCCTTGCCCTATGCCTACCCCAGCGCTACGCCTAAGGCTCCCACTAGCCCTAGTTCGGGCCCTAGACCAACGCCCAGTGCTTATCTAGTCCGAGGCCTAGCGCTTGCCCGTCGCCGACCAGTACACCTTGCCCTACCATTAGCCAGAGCAGTAACCCGTGTCCTACGAAATCACCCTGGACCCACCCTTACCAACCCTAATCCAGCCCTACACCCGTTCCGAGTCCTAGAACTACCCTGAGCCCTCCCGTGACACCTACCCCTAGCCCTCGGCCAATCCTTACCACTACCACTAGTCCTAGGCTTAACATGAGCCCTAACCCTAACACTGCCCGTGGGCCTCTGCCAACCACTAGCCCTTCAACTAACCCTACCCCGAGCACTACCCCTCGCCCTATGCGTAAGCCTAGCACTAACTCTGGTCCTACCGCTACCCCTGGCCCTACAGCTTCCCCTACCCATGGGCCCACCCCCATCCCTACCCCTATCCACAACTCCAACTCCTGGGCCAAAGCCTACTCCGAGGTTTACCTTAACTCCCACCCCTTGCCCTTGCCTACCCCAGCGCTACGCCTACCGCTCCCAATAGCCCTACCTCGGGCCCTAGACCAACGCCCAGTGCTCACTCTAGTCCGAAGCCTAGCACTTGCCCGACGCCAACCAGTACACCTTGCCTTACCGATAGCCAGAGCACTAACCCGTGTCCTACGAAATCACCCTGGACCCACCATTAGCCACACCCTAATCCAGCCCTACATCCGTTCGGAGTCCTAGGACTACCCGGAGCCCTTTGTGACAGTTACCCCTAGCCCTCGGCCATCCCCTACCACTACCACTAGTCCTAGGCCTAACATTAGCCCTAACCCTAACACTGCCCGTGGGCCTCTGCCAACCACTAGCCCTTCACCTAACCCTACCCCGAGCACTACCCCTCGCCCTAGGCTTACGCCTAGCACTACCTCTGGTCCTACGCCTACCCCTGGTTCTACAGCTCCCCCTACTTATAGGCCCACACCCATCCCTACCCCTAGCCACAGCTCCCACTCCTGGCCCTAGGCCTACTCCGAGGTTTACCTCGACACCACCCCTTGCCCTATGCCTACCCCAGCGCTACGCCTACCGCTCTCACTAGCCCCAGCTCGGGCCCTAGACCAACGCCCATGGCTCCCTCTAGTCCGAGGCCTAGAACTTGCCCGTCGCTGACCAGTACACCTTGCCCTTGTTAGGGTTAGGGTTAGGATTAGGGTTAGGGTTAGGGTTAGGATTAGGGTTCAGGGTTAGGGTTAGGGTTAGGGTTGGTGTTAGGGTTAGGGTTAGGGTTAGGGTTGGTGTTAGGTTTAGGGTTAGGGTCAGGGTTAGGGGTAGGGTTAGGGTTGGTGTTAGGGTTAGAATTAGGGTTAGAGTTAGGGTTAGGATTAGGGTTAGGGTTGGTGTTAGGGTTAGGGTTAGGTTAGGGTTAGGGTTGGTGTTAGGGTTAGGGTTAGGGTTAGGGTTAGGGTTGGTGTTAGGTATAGGGTTAGGGTTAGGGTTAGGGTTAGGGTTAGGTTTGGTGTTAGGGTTAGGGTTAGGGTTAGGGTTAGTGTTAGGGTTAGGGTTAGGGTTAGGGTTAGGATTAGGGTTAGGGTTGGTGTTAGGGTTAGGTTTAGGGTTGGTGTTAGTTATAGGGTTAGTGTTAGGGTTAGGGTTAGGGTTAGGGTTGGTGTTAGGGTTAGGGTTAGGGTTAGGATTAGGGTTAGGGTTGGTTTTAGGATTAGGGTTAGGGTTGGTGTTAGTTATAGGGTTAGTGTTAGGGTTAGGGTTAGGGTTAGGGTTGGTGTTAGGGTTAGGGTTAGGGTTAGGGTTAGGGTTGGTGTTAGGTATAGGGTTAAGGTTAGGGTTAGGGTTAGGGTTAGGGTTGGTGTTAGGGTTAGGGTTAGGGTTAGGGTTAGGGTTGGTGTTAGGTATAGGGTTAGGGTTAGGGTTAGGGTTGGTGTTAGGGTTAGGGTTGGTGTTAGGTATAGTGTTAGGGTTAGGGTTAGGTTTAGGGTTGGTGTTAGGGTTAGGGTTAGGGTTAGGGTAAGGGTTGGTGTTAGGTATAGGGTTAGGGTTAGCATTAGGGTTAGGGTTAGGGTTGGTGTTAGGGTTAGGGTTAGGGTTAGGGTTAGTGATAGGGTTAGGGTTAGTGTTAGGTTACCCCGAGCACTACCCCTCGCCCTAGGCATACGCCTAGCACTACCTCTGGTCCCACCACTACCAGTGTCCCTACAGCTCCCCCTACCCATATGCCCACCCCCATCCCTACCCCTAGCCACAGCTCAAACTCCTGGTCCTAGGCCTATTCCGAGGTTTACCCCGACACCCACCACTTGCCCTTTGCCTACCCCAGCGCTACGCCTACCGCTCCCAATAGCCCTACCTCGGGCCCTAGGCCAACGCCCAGTGCTCTCTCTAGTCCGAAGCCTAGCACTTGCCCGTCGCCGACCAGTACACCTTGCCCTACCTATAGCCAGAGCACTAACCCGTGTCCTACGAAATCACCCTGGACCCACCATTAGCCACACCCTAATCCAGCCCTACATCCGTTCGGAGTCCTAGGACTACCCGGAGCCCTCTTGTGACAGTTACCCCTCGCCCTCGGCAATCCCCTACCACTACCACTAGTCCTAGGCCTAACATGAGCCCTAACCCTAACACTGCCCGTGGGACTCTGCCAAACACTAGCCCTTCAACTAACCCTACCCCGAGCACTACTCCTCGCCCTAGGCCTACGCCTAGCACTACCTCTGGTCCTACCACTACCCCTGGCCCTACAGCTCCCCCTACCCATAGGCCCACCCCCAACCGTACCCCTAGCCACAGCTCCCACTTATGGCCCTAGGCCTACTCTGAGGTTTACCTCGACAACCACCCCTTGCCCTATGCCTACCCCAGCGCTACGCCTACCGCTCTCACTAGCCCTAGTTCGGGCCTAGACCAACGCCCATGGCTCCCTCTAGTCCGAGGCTTAGAACTTGCCCGTCTCTGACCAGTACACCTTGCCCTTGTTAGGGTTAGGGTTAGGATTAGGGTTAGGGTTAGGGTTAGGATTAGGTTTTAGGGTTAGGGTTAGGGTTAGGGTTGGTGTTAGGGTTAGGGTTAGGTTTAGGGTTAGGGTTGGTGTTAGGTTTAGTGTTAGGGTCAGGGTTAGTGTTAGGGTTAGGATTAGGGTTAGGGTTGGTGTTATGGTTAGGGTTAGGGTTAGGGTTAGGGTTAGGGTTGGTGTTAGGGTTAGGGTTAGGGTTAGGGTTAGGGTTGGTGTTAGGTATAGGGTTAGGGTTAGGGTTAGGGTTAGGGTTACGGTTGGTGTTAGGGTTAGGGTTAGGTTTAGGGTTAGTGTTAGGGTTAGGGTTAGGGTTAGGATTAGGGTTAGGGTAGGGTTAGGGTTAGGGTTAGGGTTAGGGTTAGGGTTAGGGTTGGTGTTAGGTATAGGGTTAGGGTTAGGGTTATGGTTAGGGTTGGTGTTAGGGTTAGGGTTAGGGTTAGGGTTAGGGTTGGTGTTAGGTATAGGGTTAGGGTTAGCATTAGGGTTAGGGTTAGGGTTGGTGTTAGGGTTAGGGTTAGGGTTAGGGTTGGTGTTAGGGTTAGGGTTAGGTTACCCCGAGCACTACCCCTCGCCCTAGGCCTACGCCTAGCACTACCTCTGGTCCTACCCCTACCCCTGTCCCTACAGCTCCCCCTACCCATAGGCCCACACCCATCCCTACCCCTAGCAACAGCTCCCACTCCTGGTCCTAGGCCTACTCCGAGGTTGACCCCGACACCCACCCCTTGCCCTTTGCCTACCCCAGCGCTACGCCTACCGCTCCCACTAGCCATAGCTCGGGCCCTAGACCAACGCCCATGGCTCCCTCTAGTCCGAGGCCTAGAACTTGCCCGTCGCTGACCAGCACACTTTGTTCTTGTTAGGGTTAGAATTAGGGTTAGGGTTAGGGTTAGAGTTAGGATTAGGGTTTAGGGTTAGGGTTAGGGTTTAGGGTTGGTGTTAGGTTTAGGGTTAGTGTTAGGGTTAGGGTTAGGGTTAGGGTTAGGGTTAGGGTTAGGGTTAGGGTTAGTGTTAGGTTTAGGGTTAGGGTTAGGGTTAGGGTTCGGGTTAGGGTTGGTGTTAGGGTTAGGGTGAGGGTTAGGGTTAGGGTTAGGGTTAGGGTTAGGTTACCCCGAGCACTACCCCTCGCCCTAGGCGTACGCCTGGCACTACCTCTGGTCCTAACTCTACCCCTGGCCCTACAGCTCCCCCTACCCATAGGCCCACCCCCATCCCTAGGCCTAGACACAGCTCCCACTCCTGGTCCTAGGTCTACTCCGAGGTTTACCCCGACACCCACCCCTTGCCCTTTGCCTACCACAGCGCTACGCCTACCGCTCCCACTAGCCCTACCTCGGGCCCAAGACCAACGCCCAGTGCTCACTCTAGTCCGAAGCCTAGCACTTGCCCGTCACCGACCAATACACCCTGTTCTACCGAAAGCCAGATCACTAACCCTGGTCCTACGAAATCACCCTGGACCCACCATTAGCCACACCCTAATCATGCCCCACATCCGTTCGGAGTCCTAGGACTATCCGGAGCCCTCCCGTGACACCTACGCCTAGCCCTCGGCTATCCCCTACCACTACCACTAGTCCTAGGCCTAACATGAGCCCTAACCCTAACACTGTCCGTGGGCCTCTGCCAACCACTAGCCCTTCACCTAACTCTACCCCGAGCACTGCCCCTCGCCCTAGGCTTATGCCTAGCACTACCTCTGGTCCTAACACTACCCCTGGTGCTACAGCTCCCCCTAATAATAGGCCCACCCCCATCCCTACCCCTAGCCACAACTCCAACCTGTGGCCCAAAGCCTACTCCGAGGTTTACCCCGACACCCACCCCTTGCCGTATGCCTACCTTAGCGCTACGTCTATCGCTCCCACTAGCCCTAGCTCGGGCCCTAGACCAAAGCCCAGTGCTCACTCTAGTCCGAGGCCTAGCACTTGCCCGTCGCCGACCAGTACACCTTGCCCTACCGTTAGCCAGAGCAGTAACCCGTGTCCTACGAAATCACCCTGGACCCACCCTTACCACACCCTAATTCAGCCCTACACCTGTTCCGAGTCCTAGGACTACCCGGAGCCCTCCCGTGACACCTACCACTACCCCTCGGCCAACCCCTACCACTGCCACTAGTCCTAGGCTTAACATGAGCCCTAACCCTAACACTGCCCGTGGGCCTCTGCCAACCACTAGACCTTCAACTAACCCTACCACAAGAACTACCCCTCGCCCTAGGCCTACGCCTAGCACTACCTCTGGTCCTACCACTACCCCTGGCCCTACAGCTCCCCCTACCCATAGGCCCACCCCCAACCCTACACCTAGCCACAGCTCCGACTTCTGGCCCTAGGCCTACTCCGAGGTTTACCTCGACACCCACCCCTTGCCCTTGCCTACCCCAGCGCTACGCCTACCGTTTCCACTAGCCCTAGCTCAAGCCCTAGACCAACGCCCATGGCTCCCTCTCGTCCGAGGCCTAGAACTTGCCCGTCGCTGACCAGTACACCTTGCCCTTGTTAAGGTTAGGGTTAGTGTTAGGGTTAGGGTTTAGGGTTCAGGTTAGGGTTGGTGTTAGGTATAGGGTTAGGGTTAGGGTTAGGGTTAGGGTTAGGGTTAGGTTTGGTGTTAGGTTTAGGGTTAGGGTTAGGTTTAGGGTTGGTGTTAGTTATAGGGTTAGGGTTAGGGTTAGGGTTAGTGTTAGGGTTAGGGTTAGGGTTAGGGTTGGTGTTAGGTATAGGGTTAGGGTTAGGGTTAGGGTTAGGGTTGGTGTTAGGGTTAGGGTTAGGGTTAGAGTTAGGGTTGGTGTTAGGGTTAGGGTTAGGGTTGGTGTTAGGGTTAGGGTTAGGGTTAGGGTTAGGGTTAGGATTAGGGTTAGGGTTGGTGTTAGGGTTAGGTTTAGGGTTAGAGTTAGGGTTGATGTTAGGGTTAGGGTTAGGGTTGGTGTTAGGGTTAGGGTTAGGGTTAGGGTTAGGGTTAGGGTTAGGTTTAGGGTTAGGGTTGGTGTTAGGGTTAGGGTTAGGGTTAGAGTTAGGGTTGGTGTTAGGGTTAGGGTTAGGGTTAGGGTTAGGGTTAGGGTGTGTGTTAGGGTTAGGGTTAGGGTTAGCATTAGGGTTGGTGTTATGTATAGGGTTAGGGTTAGGGTTAGGGTAAGGGTTGGTGTTAGGGTTAGCGTTAGGTTTAGAGTTAGGGTTGGTGTTAGGGTTAGGGTTAGGGTTAGGGTTAGGTTTAGCGTTAGGGTTGGTGTTAGGGTTAGGGTTAGGGTTAGGGTTAGGGTTGGTGTTAGGTATAGGGTTAGGGTTAGGGTTAGGGTTAGGGTTGGTGTTAGGGTTAGGGTTAGGGTTAGGGTTGGTTTTAGGGTTAGGGTTAGGTTACCCCGAGCACTAACACTCACCCTAGGCCTACGCCTAGCACTACCTCTGGTCCTACCCTAACCCCTGTCCCTACAGCTCCCCCTACCCATAGGCCCACCCCCATCCCTACCCCTAGCAACAGTTCCCACTCCTGGTCCTAGGCCTACTCCGAGGTTTACCCCGACACCCACCCCTTGCATTTTGCCTACCCCAGCGCTACGCCTACCGCTCCCACTACCCCTACCTCGGGCCCTAGACCAACGCCCAGTGCTCACTCTAGTCCGAAGCCTAGCACTTGCCCGTCGCCAACCAGTACACCTTGCCCTACCTATAGCCAGAGCACTAACCCGTGTCCTACGAAATCACCCTGGACCCACCATTAGCCACACCCTAATCCAGCCCTACATCCGTTCGGAGTCCTAGGACTACCGGGAGCCCTCCCGTGACAGTTACCCCTAGCCCTCGCCCATCCCCTACCACTACCACTAGTCCTAGGCCTAACATGAGCCCTAACCCTAACACTGCCCGTGGGCCTCTGCCAACCACTAGCCCTTCACCTAACCCTACCCCGAGCACTACCCCTCGTCCTAGGCTTACGCTTAGCACTACCTCTGGTCCTACCCCTACCCGTGGCCCTAAAGCTCCCCCTAATTATAGGCCCACCCCCATCCCTACCCCTAGCCACAGCTCCCTCTCCTGGCCCTAGGCCTACTCCGATGTTTACCACGACACCCACCCCTTGCCCTATGCCTACCCCAGCGCTACGCCTACCGCTCCCACTAGCCATAGCTCGGGCCCTAGACCAACGCCCATGGCTCCCTCTAGTCCGAGGCCTAGAACTTGCCCGTCGCTGACCAGTACACTTTGCCCTTGTTAGGGTTAGAATTAGGGTTAGGGTTAGGGTTAGAGTTAGGATAGGGTTTACGGTTAGCGTTAGGGTTTAGGGTTGTTGTTAGGGTTAGGGTTAGGGTTAGGGTTAGGGTTGGTGTTAGGTTTAGGGTTAGGGTTAGGGTTAGGGTTAGGGTTGGTGTTAGGGTTAGGGTTAGGTTTAAGGTTAGGGTTAGGATTAGGGTTAGGGTTGGTGTTAGTTTTAGGTTTAGGGTTAGGGTTAGTGTTAGGGTTAGGGTTGATGTTAGGGTTAGGGTTAGGGTTAGGGTTAGGGTTAGGGTTGGTGTTAGGTTTAGGGTTAGGGTTAGGGTTAGGGTTGGTGTTAGGTTTAGGGTGAGGGTTAGGGTTAGGGTTAGGGTTACGGTTAGGTTACCCCGAGCACTACCCCTCGCCCTAGGCCTACGCCTAGCAGTACCTCTGGTCCCACCCCTACCCCTGTCCCTACAGCTCCCACTACCCATAGGCCCACCCCCATCCCTACCCCTAGCCACAGCTCCCACTCCTGACCCCAGGCCTACTCCGAGGTTTACCTCGACACCCACCCCTTGCCCTATGCCTACCCCAGCGCTACGCCTACCGCTCTCACTAGCCCTAGCTCGGGCCCTAGACCAACGCCCATGGCTCCCTCTAGTCCGAGGCCTTGAACTTGCCCGTCGCTGACCAGTACACCTTGTCCTTGTTAGGGTTAGGGTTAGGATTAGGGTTAGGGTTAGGGTTATGATTAGGGTTTAGGGTTAGGGTTAGGGTTCGGGTTGGTGTTAGGGTTAAGGTTAGGGTTAGGGTTAGGGTTGGTGTTAGGTTTAGTGTTTGGGTCAGGGTTAGGGTTAGGGTTAGGGTTGGTGTTAGGGTTAGGGTTAGGGTTAGGGTTAGGATTAGGGTTAGGGTTGGTGTTAGGGTTAGGGTTAGGGTTAGGGTTGGTGTTAGGGTTAGGGTTAGGGTTAGGGTTAGGATTTGGGTTAGGGTTGGTGTTAGGGTTAGGGTTAGGGTTAGGGTTGGTGTTAGGGTTAGGGTTAGGGTTAGTTTTAGGGTTAGGGTTGGTGTTAGGTTTAGGGTTAGGGTTAGAGTTAGGGTTGGTGTTAGGGTTAGGGTTAGGTTTGGTGTTAGGTTTAGGGTTAGGGTTAGGGTTAGGGTTAGGATTAGGGTTAGGGTTGGTGTTAGGGTTAGGGTTAGCGTTAGAGTTAGGGTTGGTGTTAGGGTTAGGGTTAGGGTTAGGGTTAGGGTTAGGGTGTGTGTTAGGGTTAGGGTTAGAGTTAGCGTTAGGGTTGGTGTTAGGTATAGGGTTAGGGTTAGGGTTAGGGTTAGGGTTGGTGTTAGGGTTAGGGTTAGGGTTAGGGTTAGGGTTGGTGTTAGGGTTAGGGTTAGGGTTAGGGTTAGGGTTAGGATTAGGGTTAGGGTTGGTGTTAGGGTTAGCGTTAGGGTTAGAATTAGGGTTGGTGTTAGGGTTAGGGTCAGGGTTAGGGTTAGGGTTAGGGTTAGGGTTAGGGTTAGGGTTGGTGTTAGGGTTAGGGTTAGGGTTAGGGTTAGGGTTGGTGTTAGGCATAGGGTTAGGGTTAGGGTTAGGGTTAGGGTTGGTGTTAGGGTTAGGGTTAGGGTTAGGTTTGGTGTTAGGGTTAGGGTTAGGTTACCCCGAGCACTACCCCTCGCCCTAGGCCTACGCCTAGCACTACCTCTGGTCCTACCCCTACCCCTGTCCCTACAGCTCCCCCTACACATAGGCCCACCCCCATCCCTACCCCTAGCAACAGCTCCCACTCCTGGTCCTAGGCCTACTCCGAGGTTTACCCCGACACCCACCCCTTGCCCTTTGCCTACCCCAGCGCTACGCCTACCGCTCCCACTAGCCCTACCTCGGGCCCTAGACCAACACCAAGTGCTGACTCTGGTCCGAAGCCTAGAACTTGCCCGTCGCCAACCGGTACACCTTGCCCTACAGATAGCCAGAGCACTAACCGTGTCCTACGAAATCACCCTGGACCCACCATTAGCCACACCCTAATCCAGCCCTACATCCGTTCGGAGTCCTAGGACTACCCGGAGCCCTTCTGTGACAGTTACCCCTAGCCCTCGGCCATCCCCTACCACTACCACTAGTCCTAGGCCTAACATGAGCCCTAAACGTAACACTGCCCTTGGGCCTCTGCCAACCACTAGCCCTTCACCTAACCCTACCCCGAGCTCTACCCCTCGCCCTAGGCTTACGCCTAGCACTACCTCTGGTCCTACCCCTACCCCTGGCCCTACAGCTCCCCCTACTTATAGGCCCACCCCCATCCCTACCCCTCGCCACAACTCCAACCTCTGGCCCAAAGCCTACTCCGAAGTTTACCCCGACACCCACCCCTTGCCCTATGCCTACCCCAGTGCTACACCTACCGCTCCCACTAGCCCTAGCTCGGGCCCGACACCAACGCCCAGTGCTCCCTCTAGTCCGAGGCCTACCACCTGAACGACGCCGACCAGTACACCTTGACCTTGTTAGGGTTAGGGTTAGGGTTAGGGTTAGGGTTGGTGTTAGGTTTAGGGTTAGGATTAGGGTTAGGGTTAGGGTTAGGGTTAGGGTTACGGTTAGGGTTAGGGTTGGTGTTAGGTTTAGGGTTAGGGTTAGGGTTAGGGTTAGGGTTGGTGTTAGGGTTAGGGTTAGTGTTAAAATTAAAGTTAGGTTTACGGTTAGGTTACCCCGAGCACTACCCCTCGCCCTAGGCCTACGCCTAGCACTACCTCTGGTCCTACCGCTACCCCTGGCCCTACAACTCCCACTAACCATAGGCCCACCCAAATCCCTACCCCTACCCACAGCTCCAACTCCTGGCACTAGGCCGACTCCGAGGTTTACCCCGACACCCACCCCTTGCCCTATGCCTACCCCAGCGCTACGCCTAACGCTCCCACTAGCCCTAGCTCGGGCCCTAGACCAACGCCCAGTCCTCATCTAGTCCGAGGCCTAGCACTTGCCCGTCGCCGACCAGAACACCTTGCCCTACCGTTAGCCAGAGCAGTAACCCGTGTCCTACGAAATCACCCTGGACCCAACCTTACCAACCCTAATCCAGCCCTACACCTGTTCCGAGTCCTAGAACTACCCGGAGCCCTTCCGTGACACCTACCCCTAGCCCTCGGCCAATCCTTACCACTACCACTAGTCCTAGGCTTAACATGAGCTCTAACCCTAACACTGCTCGTGGGCCTCTGCCAACCACTAGCCCTTCAACTAACCCTACCCCGAGCACTACCCCTCGCCCTAGGCGTACGCCTACCACTACCTCTGGTCCTACCGCTACCCCTGGCCCTACAGCTCTTCCTACCCATGGGCCCACCCCCATCCCTACCCCTAGCCACAGCTCCCACTCCTGGCCCTAGGCCTAGTCCGAGGTTTACCTCGACACCCACCCCTTTCCCAATGCCTACCCCAGCGCTACGCCTACCGCTCTCACTAGCCCTAGATCGGGCCCTAGACCAACGCCCATGGCTCCCTCTAGTCCGAGGCCTAGAACTTGCCCGTCGCTGACCAGTACACCTTGCCCTTTTTAGGGTTAGGGTTAGGGTTAGGGTTAGGGTTGGATTAGGGTTTTGGGTTAGGGTTAGGTTTAGGGTTGGTGTTAGGGTTAGGGTTAGGGTTAGGGTTAGGGTTGTTGTTAGGTTTAGGGTTAGGGTTAAGGTTAGGGTTAGGGTTGGTGTTAGAATTAGGGTTAGGGTTAGGGTTAGGGTTGGTGTTAGGTATAGGGTTAGGGTTAGGGTTAGGGTTAGGGTTATGTTTAGGGATGGTGTTAGGATTAGGGTTAGGGTTAGGGTTAGGGTTGGTGTTAGGTATAGGGTTAGGGTTAGGGTTAGGGTTGGTGTTATGGTTAGGGTTAGGGTTAGGGTTAGGATTTGGGTTAGGGTTGGTGTTAGGGTTAGGGTTAGGGTTAGGGTTAGGGTTGGTGTTAGGTATAGGGTAAGGTTTAGGGTTAGGGTTAGGGTTAGGGTTGGTGTTAGGGTTAGGGTTAGGGTTAGGATTTGGGTTAGGGTTGGTGTTAGGGTTAGGGTTAGGGTTAGGGTTAGGGTTGGTGTTAGGTATAGGGTAAGGGTTAGGGTTAGGGTTAGGGTTAGGGTTAGGGTTGGTGTTAGGGTTAGGGTTAGGGTTAGGGTTGGTGTTAGGGTTAGGGTTAGGGTTAGGATTAGTGTTAGGGTTGGTGTTAGGGTTAGGGTTAGGGTTAGAGTTAGGGTTTGTGTTAGGGTTAGGGTTATGGTTGGTTTTAGGGTTAGGGTTAGGGTTAGGGTTAGGGTTAGGGTTAGGATTAGGGTTAGGGTTGGTGTTAGGGTTAGGGTTAGGGTTAGAGTTAGGGTTGGTGTTAGGGTTAGGGTTAGGGTTAGGGTTTGTGTTAGGGTTAGGGTTAGGGTTAGCGTTAGGGTTGGTGTTAGGTATAGGGTTAGGGTTAGGGTTAGGGTTAGGGTTGGTGTTAGGGTTAGGGTTAGGGTTATGGTTAGGGTTGGTGTTAGGGTTTGGGTTAGGGTTAGGTTTAGGGTTAGGATTAGGGTTAGGGTTGGTGTTAGGGTTAGCGTTAGGGTTAGAGTTAGGGTTGGTGTTAGGGTTAGGGTTAGGTTTAGGGTTAGGGTTAGGGTTAGGGTTGGTGTTAGGGTTAGGGTTAGGGTTAGGGTTAGGGTTGGTGTTAGGTATAGGGTTAGGGTTAGGGTTAGGGTTAGGTTTAGGGTTGGTGTTAGGGTTAGGGTTAGGGTTAGGGTTGGTGTTAGGGTTAGGGTTAGGTTACCCCGAGCACTACCCCTCGCCCTAGGCCTACGCCTAGCACTACCTCTGGTCCTACCCCTACCCCTGTCCCTACAGCTCCCCCTACCCATAGGCCCACCCCCATCCCTACCCCTAGCAACAGCTCCCACTCCTGGTCCTAGGCCTACTCCGAGGTTTACCCTGACACCCACCCCTTGCCCTTTGCCTACCCCAGCGCTACGCCTACCGCTCCCACTAGCCCTACCTCGGGCCCTAGACCAACACCAAGTGCTCACTCTAGTCCGAAGCCTAGCACTTGCCCGTCGCCGACCAGTACACCTTACCCTACCGATAGCCAGAGCACTAACCCGTGTTCTACGAAATCACACTGGACCCACCATTAGCCACACCCTAATCCAGCCCTACATCCGTTCGGAGTCCTAGGACTACCGGGAGCCCTCCCGTGACAGTTATCCCTAGCCCTCGCCCATCCCCTACCACTACCACTAGTCCTAGTCCTAACATGAGCCCTAACCCTAACACTGCCCGTGGGCCTCTGCCAACCACTAGCCCTTCACCAAACCCTACCCCGAGCACTACCCCTCGCCCTAGGCTTACGCGTAGCACTACCTCTGGTCCTACCCCTACCCGTGGCCCTACAGCTCCCCCTAATTATAGGCCCACCCCCATCCCTACCCCTAGCCAAAGCTCCCTCTTCTGGCCCTAGGCCTACTCCGATGTTTACCACAACACCCACCCCTTGCCCTATGCCTACCCCAGCGCTACGCCTACCGCTCCCACTAGCCATAGCTCGGGCCCTAGACCAACGCCCATGGCTCCCTCTAGTCCGAGGCCTAGAACTTGCCCGTCGCTGACCAGTACACTTTGCCCTTGTTAGGGTTAGAATTAGGGTTAGGGTTAGGGTTAGAGTTAGGATAGGGTTTAGGGTTAGGGTTAGGGTTTAAAGTTGTTGTTAGGGTTAGGGTTAAAGTTAGGGTAAGGGTTGGTGTTAGGTTTAGGGTTAGGGTTAGGGTTAGGGTTAAGGTTGGTGTTAGGGTTAGGGTTAGGTTTATGGTTAGGGTTAGGATTAGGGTTAGGGTTGGTGTTAGGTTTAGGGTTAGGGTTAGGGTTGATGTTAGGGTTAGGGTTAGGGTTAGGGTTAGGGTTAGGGTTAGGGTTGGTGTTAGGTTTAGGGTTAGGGTTAGGGTTAGGGTTAGGGTTAGGGTTAGGGTTGGTGTTAGGGTTAGGGTGAGGGTTAGGGTTAGGGTTAGGGTTACGGTTAGGTTACCCCGAGCACTACCCCTCGCCCTAGGCCTACGCCTAGCACTACCTCTGGTCCTACCGCTACCCCTGGCCCTACAGCTCCCACTAACCATAGGACCACCCAAATCCCTACCCCTACCCACAGCTCCAACTCCTGGCACTAGGCATATTACGAGGTTTACCTACCCCGACACCCAACCCTTGCCCTATGCCTACCCCAGCGCTACGCCTACCGCTCCCACTAGCCCTAGCTTGGGACCTAGACCAACGCCCAGTGCTCACTCTATTCCGAAACCTAGCACTTGCCCGTCGCCGAACAGTACACCTTGCCTACCAATAGCCAGAACATTTACCCGTGTCCTATGAAATCACCCTGGACCCACCCTTAACACACCCTAATCCAGCCCTACACCCGTTCCGAGTCCTAGGACTACTCGGAGCCCTCCCGTGACACCTACCCCTAGCCTTCGGCCAACCCCTACCACTACCACTAGTCCTAGGCTTAGCATGAGCCTTAACCTTAACACTGCCCGTTGACCTCTGCCAAACACTAGCCCTTCAACTAACCCTACCCCGAGCACTAACCCTCGCCCTAGGCGTACGCCTAGCACTACCTCTGGTCCTACCGCTACCCATGGCCCTACAGCTTCCCCTACCTATGGGCCCACCCGCAACCCTACCCCTATCCACAACTCCAACTCCTGGGCCAAAGCCTACACCTAGGTTTACCTTGATTCCCACCCCTTGCTCTATGCCTACCCCAGCCTTACGCCTATCACTCCCACTAGCCCTAGCTCGGGCCCTAGACCAACGCCCAGTGCTCATCTAGTCAGAGGTCTACCACTTGCCCGAGGCCGACCAGTACACCTTGCCCTACCGTTAGCCTGTGCAGTAACCCGTGTCCTACGAAATCTACCTGGACTTACCCTTTCCACACCCTAATCCAGCCCTACACCTGTTCCGAGTCTTAGAACTACCCGCAGCCCTCCCGTGACACCTACAACTAGCCCTCGGCCAACCCGTACCACTACCACTAGTCCTAGGCTTAACATGAGCCCTAACCCTAACACTGCCCGTGGGCCTCTGCCAACCACTAGCCCTTCAACTAACCCTACTCCGAGCACTACACCTCGCCCTAGGCCTACGCCTAGCACTACCTCTGGTCCTACCACTACCCCTGGCCCTACAGCTCCCCCTACCCATAGGCCCACCCCCATCCCTACCCCTAGCCACAGCTCCCACTCCTGGTCCTAGGCCTACTCCGAGGTTTACCCCGACACCCACCCCTTGCCCTTTGCCTACCACAGCGCAACGCCTACCGCTCCCACTAGCCCTACCTCGGGCCCTAGACCAACGCCCAGTGCTCAATCTAGTCCGAAGCCTAGCACTTGCCCGTCACCGACCAATACACCCTGTTCTACCGAAAGCCAGATCACTAACCCTTGTCCTACGAAATCACCCTAGACTCACCATTAGCCACACCCTAATCATGCCCCACATCCGTTCGGAGTCCTAGGACTACCTGGAGCCCTCCCGTGACACCTACCCCTAGCCCTCGGCTATCCCCTACCACTACCACTAGTCCTAGGCCTAACATGAGCCCTAACCCTAACACTGTTCGTGTGCCTCTGCCAACCACTAGCCCTTCACCTAACCCTACCCCGAGCACTGCCCCTCGCCCTAGGCTTACGCCTAGCACTACCTCTGGTCCTACCCCTACCCCTGGCACTACAGCTCCCCCTACTAATAGGCCCACCCCCATCCCTACCCCTAGCCAAAACTCCAACCTCTGGCCCAAAGCCTACTCCGAGGTTTACCCCGACACCCACCCCTTGCCCTATGCCTACCCCAGCGCTACGTCTATCGCTCCCACTAGCCCTAGCTCGAGCCCTAGACCAAAGCCCAGTGCTCATCTAGTCCGAGGCCTAGCACTTGCCCGTCGCCGAACAGTACACCTTGCCCTACCGTTAGCCATAGCATTAACTCGTGTCCTACGAAATCACCCTGACCAACCCTTACCACACCCTAATCCAGCCCTACACCCTTTCCGAGTCCTAGGACTACCCAGAGCCCTCCCGTGAACCTACACCTAGCCCTCGGCCAACCCCTACCACTACCACTAGTCCTAGGCCTAACATGAGCCCTAAGACTAACCCGGCCCGTGGGTCTCAGCCAACCACTAGCCCTTCACCATCCCTACCCAGAGCACTACCCCTTGCCCTAGGCCTACGCCTAGCACTACCTCTGGTCCTACCGCTAAACCTGGCCCTACAGCTCCCACTAACCATAGGCCCACCCAAATCCCTACCTTTACCCACAGCTCCAACTCCTGGCACTAGGCCGACTCCGAAGTTTACCCCGACACCCACCGCTTGCCCTATGACTATCCCAGCGCTACGCCTACCGCTCCCACTAGCCCTAGCTCGGGCCCTAGACCAACGCCCAGTGCTCTCTCTAGTCAGAGGCCTACCACTTGCCCGAGGCCGACCAGTACACCTTGCCCTACCGTTAGCCAGAGCAGAACACGTGTCCTACGAAATCACCCTGGACCAACACTTACCACACCCTAATACAGCCCTACACCTGTTCCGAGTCCTAAGGCTACCCGGAGACAATTCGTGACACCTACACCTAGCCCTCGGCAAACCCCTACCACTACCACTAGTCCTAGGCTTAACATGAGCCCTAACCCTAACACTGCCTGTGGGCCTCTGCCAAACACTAGCCCTTCAACTAACCCTACCCGAGCATTACCCCTCGTCCTAGGCCTACGCCTAGCACTACCTCTGGTCCTACCACTACCCCTGGCCCTACAGCTCCCCCTACCCATAGGCCCACCCCCACCATTACCCCTAGCCACAGCTCGCACTCCTGGCCCTAGGCCAACTCCGAGGTTTACCTCGACACCAACCCCTTGCCCTATGCCTACCCCAGCGCTACGCCTACCGCTCTCACTAGCCCTAGCTCGGGCCCTATACCAACGCCCATGGTTCCCTCTAGTCCGAGGTCTAGAACTTGCTTATCGCTGACCAGTACACCTTGCCCTTGTTAGGGTTAGGGTTAGGGTTAGGGTTAGGGTTAGGGTTAGGGTTGGATTAGGGTTTAGGGTTAGGGTTAGGGTTAGGGTTGGTGTTAGGGTTAGGGTTAGGGTTAGGGTTAGGGTTAGGGTTAGGGTTGGTGTTAGGTTTAGAGTTAGGGTTAGGGTTAGGGTTAGGGTTAGGGTTGGTGTTAGGGTTAGGGTTAGGGTTAGGGTTAGGATTAGGGTTAGGGATGGTGTTAGGGTTAGGGTTAGGGTTAGGTTTAGGGTTAGGGTTAGGGTTAGGGTTAGGGTTGGTGTTAGGGTTAGGGTAGGGTTAGGGTTGGTGTTAGGTATAGTGTTAGGGTTAGGGTTAGGGTTAGGGTTGTTGTTAGGGTTAGGGTTAGGGTTAGGATTAGGGTTAGGGTTGGTGTTAGCGTTAGGGTTAGGGTTAGGGTTAGGGTTGGTGTTAGGGTTAGGGTTAGGGTTAGGGTTAGGCTTAGGGTTAAGGTTAGGGTTAGGGTTGGTGTTAGGGTTAGGGTTAGGGTTAGGGTTAGGGTTGGTGTTAGGTATAGGTTTAGGTTTAGGGTTAGTGTTAGGGTTAGGGTTGGTGTTAGGGTTAGGGTTAGGGTTTGGGTTAGTGTTAGGGTTAGGGTTAGGGTTAGGTTACCCCGAGCACTACCCCTCGCCCTAGGCCTACGCCTAGCACTACCTCTGGTCCTACCCCTACCCCTGTCCTTACAGCTCCCCCTACCCATAGGCCCACCCCCATTTCTACCGCTACCAACAGCTCCCACTCCTGGTCCTAGGCCTACTCCGAGGTTTACCCCGACACCCACTTCTTGCCCTTTGCCTACCCCAGCGCTACGCCTACCGCTCCCACTAGCCCTACCTCGGGCCTTGACCAACGCCCAGTGCTCACTCTAGTCCGAAGCCTAGCACTTGCTTGTCGCCAACTGGTACACCTTGCCCTACCGATAGCCAGAGCACTAACCCGTGTCCTACGAAATCACCCTGGACCCACCATTAGCCACACTCTAATCCAGCCCTACATCCGTTCGGAGTCCTAGGACTACCTGGAGCCCTCCCGAGACAGTTACCCCTAGCCCTCGGCCATCCCCTACCACTACCACTAACCTAGGCCTAACATGAGCCCTAACCCTAACACTGCCCGTGGGCCTCTGCCAACCACTAGCCCTTCACCTAACCCTACCTCGAGCACTACCCCTCGCCCTAGGCTTACGCCTAGCACTACCTCTGGTCCTACTCCTACCCCTGGCCCTACAGCTCCCCCTACTTATAGGCTCACCCCCATCCCTACCCCTAGCCACAGCTCCCACTCCTGGCCCTAGGCCTACTCCGAGGTTTACCTCGACACCCACCCCTTGCCGTATGCCTACCCCAGCGCTACGCCTACTGCTATCACTAGCCCGAGCTCGGGCCCTAGACCAACGCCCATGGCTCCCTCTAGTCCGAGGCCTAGAACTTGCCCGTCGCTGATCAGTTCACCTTCCCTTGTTAGGGTTAGGGTTAGGGTTAGGGTTAGGGTTAGGATTAGGGTTAGGGTTAGGGTTAGGATTAGGGTTTAGGGTTGGTGTTAGGGATAGGGTTAGGGTTAGGGTTAGTGTTAGGGTTAGGGTTGATGTTAGGGTTAGGGTTAGGGTTAGGGTTAGGGTTAGGGTTGGTGTTAGGGTTAGGGTTAGGGTTAGGGTTAGTGTTAGGATTAGGGTTTAGGGTTGGTGTTAGGGTTACGGTTAGGGTTAGGGTTAGTGTTAGGGTTAAGGTTGATGTTTGGGTTAGGGTTAGGGTTAGGGTTAGGGTTAGTGTTAGGGTTAGGGTTAGGTTACCCCGAGCACTACCCCTCGCCCTAGGCCTACGCCTGGCACTATCTCTGGTCCTACCCTTACCCCTGGCCCTACAGCTCCCCCTACCCATAGGCCCACCCCCATCCCTACCCCTAGCCACAGCTCTCACTCCTGGTCCTAGGCCTACTCCGAGGTTTACCCCGACACACACCCCTTGCCCTTTGCCTACCACAGCGCTTCGCCTACCGCTCCCACTATCCCTACCTCGGGCCCTAGACCAACGCCCAGTGCTCACTCTAGTCCGAAGCCCAGCACTTGCCCGTCACCGACCAGTACACCTTGCCCTACCGATAGCCAATCACTAACCCTTGTCCTACGAAATCACCCTGGACCCACCATTAGCCACACCCTAATCATGCCCCACATCCGTTCGGAGTTTTAGGACTACCCGGAGCCCTCGCGTGACACCTACCCCTAGTCCTCGGCCAACCCCTACCACTACCACAAGTCCTAGGCTTATCATGAGCCCTAACCCTAACACTGCCCGTGGGCCTCTGCCAACCACTAGCCCTTCAACTAACCCTACCCCGAGCACTACCCCTCGCCCTAGGCCTACGCCTAGCAATACCTCTGGTCCTACCTTTACCCCTGGCCCTACAGCTCCCCCTACCCCTGGGCCCACCCCCATCCCTAGCCCTAGCCAAAACTCCAACTCCTGGCCCAAAGCCTACTCCGAAGTTTACCCTGACACCCACCCCTTGCCCTATGTCTATCCCAGCGCTACGCCTACCGCTCCCACTAGCCCTAGCTCGGGCCCTAGACCAACGCCCAGTGCTCTCTCTAGTCAGAGGCCTACCACTTGCCCGAGGCCGACCAGTACACCTTGCCCTACCGTTAGCCAGAGCAGTAACCCGTGTCCTACGAAATCACCCTGGACCCACCCTTACCACACCCTAATACAGCCTTACACCTGTTCCGAGTCCTTGGACTACCCGGAGCCATTTCGTGACACCTACACCTAGCCCTCGGCCAACCCCTACCACTACCACTAGTCCTAGGCTTAACATGAGCCCCAACCCTAACACTGCCCGTGGGCCTCTGCCAAACACTAGCCCTTCAACTAACCCTACCCCGAGCACTACCCCTCGCCCTAGGCCTACGCCTAGCACTACCTCTGGTCCTACCACTACCCCTGGCCCTACAGCTCCCCCTACCCATAGGCCCACCCCCACCCCTACCCCTAGCCACAGCTCCCACTCCTGGCCTTAGGCCTACTCCGAGGTTTACCTCGACACCCACCCCTTGCCCTATGCCTACCCCAGAGCTACACCTACCGCTCCCACTAGCCCTAGCTCGGGCCCTAGACCAACACCAATGGCTCCCTCTAGTCCGAGGCCTAGAACTTGCCCGTCGCTGACTAGTACACATTGCCCTTGTTAGGGTTAGGGTAAGGGTTAGGGTTAGGGTTTAGGGATAGGGTTAGGGTTAGGGTTGGTGTTAGGTTTAGGGTTAGGATTACTGTTAGGGTTGGTGTTAAGGTTAGGGTTGGTGTTAGGGTTAGGATTAGGATTAGGGTTAGGGTTGGTGTTAGGGTTAGGGTTAGGGTTAGGGTTAGGGTTAGGGTTAGGGTTAGGTCACCCCGAGCACTACCCCTCGCCCTAGGCGTACGCCTGGCACTACCTCTGGTCCTACCCCTACCCCTGGCCCTACAGCTCCCCCTACCCATAGGCCCAACCCCATTCCTACCCCTAGCCACAGCTCCTTCTCCTGGTCCTAGGCCTACTCCGAGGTTTACCCCGACACCCACCCCTTGCCCTTTGCCTACCACAGCGCTACGCCTACCGCTCCCACTAGACCTACCTCGGGTTCTAGACCAACGCCCAGTGCTCACTCTAGTCCGAAGCCTAGCACTTGCCCGTCACTGACCAATACACCCTGCCCTACCGAAAGCCAGATCACTAACCCTTGTCCTACGAAATCACCCTGGACCCACCATTAGCCACACCCTAATCATGCCCCACATCCGTTCGGAGTTTTAGGACTACCCGGAGCCCTCCCGTGACACCTACACCTAGCCCTCGGCGATCCCCTACCACTACCACTAGTCCTAGGCCTAACATGAGCCCTAACCCTAACACTGTCCGTGGGCCTCTGCCAACCACTATCCCTTCACCTAACCCTACCCCGAGCACTACCCCTCGCCCTAGGCTTATGCCTAGCACTACCTCTGGTCCTACCCCTACCCCTGGCCCTACAGCTCCCCCTACTAATAGGCCCTCCCCCATCCCTACCCCTAGCCACAACTCCAACCTCTGGCCCAAAGCCTACTCCGAGGTTAACCCCGACACCCATCCCTTGCCCTATGCCTACCCCAGTGCTACGCCTACCGCTCCCACTAGCCCTAGCTCGGGCCCTAGACCAACGCCCAGTGCTCCCTATAGTCCGAGGCCTACCACCTGCCCGACGCCGACCAGTACACCTTGCCCTACCGTTAGCCAGAGCAGTAACCCGTGTCCTACGAAATCACCCTGGACCCACCCTTACCACACCTTAATCCAGCCCTACACCCGTTTTGAGTCCTAGGACTACCCGGAGCCCTCCCGTGACACCTACCCCTAGCCCTCGGCCAACCCCTACCACTACCACTAGTCCTGGGCCTAACATGAGCCCTAAGACTAACACTGCCCGTGGGCATCAGCCAACCACTAGCCCTTCAACTAACCCTACCCCGAGCACTACCCCTCGCCCTAGGCTAACGCCTAGCACTACCTCTGGTCCTACCGCTTCCCCTGGCCCTACAGCTCCCCCTACTTATAGGCCCACCCCGATCCCTACCCCTAGCCACAGCTCCAACTCCTAGCACTAGGCCTACTCCGAGGTTTACCCCGACACACACCCCTTGCCATATGCCTACCCCAGCGCTATGCCTACCGCTCCCACTAGCCCAGGCTCGGGCCCTAGACCAACGCCCATAGCTCCCTCTAGTCCGAGGCCTAGACTTGCCCGTCGCTGACCAGTACACCTTGCCCTTGTTAGGGTTAGGGTTAGGGTTAGGGTTAGGGTTGGTGTTAGGTTTAGGGTTAGGGTTAGGGTTAGGGTTAGGGTTAGGGTTAGGGTTGGTGTTAGGGTTAGGGTTAGGGTTAGGGTTAGGTTTGGTCTTAGGTTTAGAGTTAGGGTTAGGGTTGGTTTAGGGTTAGGGTTAGGGTTTAGGGTTAGGGTTAGGGTTAGGGTTGGTGTTAGGGTTAGGGTTTGGGTTAGGTTTAGGGTTGGTGTTAGGTTTAGGGTTAGGGTTAGTGTTAGGGTTAGAGTTGGTGTTAGGGTTAGGGTTAGTGTTAGGGTTAGGGTTAGGTTTACGGTTAGGTTACCCAGAGCACTACCCCTCGCCCTAGGCCTACGCCTAGCACTACCTCTGGTCCTACCCCTACCCCTGCCCTACAGCTCCCCCTACCCATAGGCCCACCTCCATCCCTATCCCTAGCCACAGCTCCCACTCCTGGTCCTAGGCCTACTCCGTGGTTTACCCCGACACCCACCCCTTGCCCTTTGCCTGCCCCAGCGCTATGCCTACCGCTCTCACTAGCCCTACCTCGGGCCCTAGACCAACGCCCAGTGCTCACTCTAGTCCGAAGCCTAGCCCTTGCCCGTCGCCGACCAGTACACCTTGCCTACCGATAGCCAGAGCACTAACCCATGTCCTACGAAATCACCCTGGACGCACCATTAGCCACACCCTAATCATGCCCCACATCCGTTCGGAGTCCTAGGACTACCCGGAGCCCTCCCGTGACACCTACCCCTAGCCCTCGGCCAACCCCTACCACTACCACTAGTCCTAGGCTTAACATGAGCCCTGACCTTAACACTGCCCGTGGGCCTCTGCCAACCACTAGCCCTTGAACTAACCCTACCCCGAGCACTACCCCTCGCCCTAGGCGTACGCCTAGCAATACCTTGGTCCTACCGCTACCCCTGGCCCTACAGCTCCCCCTACCCATGGGGCCACCCCCACCCCTACCCCTAGCCACAGCTCCCACTCCTGGCCCTAGGCCTACTCCGAGGTTTACCTCGACACCCACCCCTTGCCCTATGCCTACCCCAGCGCTACGCCTACCGTTTCCACTAGCCCTAGCTCGGGCACTAGACCATCGATTATGGCTCCCTCTCGTCCGAGGCCTAGAACTTGCCCGTCGCTGACCAGTACACCTTCCTTTTGTTAGGGTTAGGGTTAGGGTTAGGGTTAGGGTTTAGAGTTAGGGTTAGGGTTAGGGTTGGTGTTAGGGTTAGGGTTAGGGTTAGGGTTAGGGTTGGTGTTAGGTATAGGTTTAGGGTTAGGGTTAGGGTTATGGTTAGGGTTGGTGTTAGGGTTAGAGTTAGGGTTAGGGTTAGGGTTGGTGTTAGGTATAGGGTTAGGGTTAGGGTTAGGGTTGGTGTTAGTGTTAGGTTTAGGGTTAGGGTTAGGGTTGGTGTTAGGTATAGAGTTAGGGTTAGGGTTAGGGTTAGGGTTGGTGTTAGGGTTAGGGTTAGGGTTAGGGTTAGGGTTAGGGTTGGTGTTAGGTATAGGGTTAGGGTTAGGGTTAGGGTTAGGGTTAGGCTTGGTGTTATGGTTAGGGTTAGGGTTAGAGTTAGTGTTAGGGTTAGGGTTAGGGTTAGGTTACCCGAGCACTACCCCTCGCCCTAAGCCTACGCCTAGCACTACCTCTGGTCCTACCCCTACCCCTGTCCCAACAGCTCTCCCTACACATAGGCCCACCCGCATTCCTACCCCTAGCCACAGCTCCCACTCCTGGTCCTAGGCCTACTCCGAGGTATACCCCGACACCCACCCTTTGCCCTTTGCCTACCCCAGCGCTACGCATACCGCTCCCACTAGCCCTACCTTGAGCCCTAGACCAACGCCCAGCTCTCACTCTAGTCCGAAGCCTAGCACTTGACCGTCGCCGACCAGTACACCTTGCCCTACCGATAGCCAGAGCACTAACCCGTGTCCTACGAAATCAACCTGGACCCAACATTACCCATACCCTAATCCAGCCCTACATCCGTTCGGAGTCCTAGGACTACCCGGAGCCCTCCCGTGACAGTTACCCCTAGCCCTCGCCCATCCCTTAACACTACCACTAGTCCTAGGCCTAACATGAGCCCTAACCCTAACACTGCCCGTGGGCCTCTGCCAACCACTAGCCCTTCAACTACCCCTACCCCGAGCACTACCCCTCGCCCTAGGCTTACGCCTAGCACTACCTCTGGTCCTACCCCTACCCCTGGCCCTTAGCTCCCCCTATTCATAGGCCCAGCCCCATCCCTACCCCTAGACACAGCTCCCACACCTGGTATTAGGCCTACTCCGAGGTTTACCCCGAAACCCACCACTTGCCCTTTGCCTACCCCAGCGCTATGCTTATCGCTCCCACTAGCCTTACCTCGTGCCCTAGACCAACGCCCAGTGCTCACTCTAGTCCGAAGCGTAGCACTTGCCCGTTGCCGACCAGTACACCTCGCCTACCGATAGCCAGAGCACTAACCCGTGTCCTACGAAATCACCCTGGATCCACCATTAGCCACACCCTAATCATGCCCCACATCCGTTCGGAGTCCTAGGACTACCCGGAGCCCTCCCGTGACACCTACCCCTAGCCCTCGGCCATCCGCTACAACTACCACTAGTCCTAGGCCTAACATGAGCCCTAACCCTAACACTGCCGGTGGGCCTCTGCCAACCACTAGCCCTTCACCTATCCCTACTCCGAGCACTACCCTTCGCCCTAGGCCTACGCCTAGCACTAACTCTGGTCCTACCCCTACCCGTGGCCCTACAGCTCCCCCTACCCATAGGCCCACCCCCATCCCTACCACTAGCCACAACTCCAACTCCTGGCCCAAAGCCTACTCCGAGGTTTACCCCGACACCCACCCTTGGCCCTATGCCTAACCCAGTGCTATGCCTACCGCTCCCACTAGCCCTAGCTCGGGCCATAGACCAACGCCCAGTGCTCCCTCTAGTCCAAGGCCTACCACTTGCCCGACGCCTACCAGTACACCTTGCCCTACCTTTAGCCAGAGCACTAACCCGTGTCCTACGAAATCACCCTTGACCCACCCTTTCCACACCCTAATCCAGCCCTACACCCGTTCTGAGTCCTAGGACTACCCGGAGCCATCCCGTGACACCTACCCCTAGCCCTCGGCCAAACCTTACCACTACCACTAGTCCTAGGCTTAACATGAGCCCTAACCCTAACACTGCCCGTGGGCCTCTGCCAACAACTAGCCCTTCAACTAACACTACAGCGAGCACTACCCCTCGCCCTAGGCATACGCCTAGCACTACCTCTGGTCCTACCTCTACCCCTGGCGCTACAGCTCTCCCTACCCATAGGCCCACCCCCATCACTACCCCTAGCCACAGCTCCAACTCCTGGCACTAGGCCTACTCCGATGTTTACACCGACACACACCCCTTGCCCTATCCCTACCCCAGCGCTATGCCTACCGCTCCCACTAGCCCAGGCTCGGGCCCTAGACCAACGCCCATGCCGCCATCTAGTCCGAGGCTTAGACTTGCCCGTCGCTGACCAGTACACCTTGCCCTTGTTAGGGTTAGGGTTAGGCTTAGGGTTAGGGTTGGTTTTAGGTTTAGGGTTAGGGTTAGGGTTAGGGTTTGGGTCAGGGTTAGGGTTACGGTTAGGTTACCACGAGCACTACCCCTCGCCCTAGGCATACGCCTAGCACTACCTCTGGTCCTACCCCTACCCCTTGCCCTACAGCTCCCCCTACCCATAGGCCCACCCCCATCCCTACCCCTAGACACAGCTCCTACTCCTGGTCCAAGGCCTATTTTGAGGTTTACCCTGAAACCCACCCCTTGCCCTTTGCCTACCCCAGCGCTAAGCCTATCGCTCCCACTAGCCCTACCTTGGGCCCTAGACCAACGCCCAGTGGTCATCTAGTCCGAGGCCTAGCACTTGCCCGTCGCCGACCAGTACACCTTGCCCTACCGTTAGCCAGAGCAGTAACCCGTTTCCTACCAAATCACCCTGGACCCACCCTTACCAACCCTAATCCAGCCCTACACCTGTTCCGAGTCCTAGAACTACCCGGAGCCCTACCGTGACACCTACCCCTAGCCCTCGGCCAATCCCTACCACTACCACTATTCCTAGGCTTAACATGAGCCCTAACTCTAACACTGCCCGTGGGTCTCTGCCAACCACTAGCCCTTCAACTAACCCTACCCCGAGCACTACCCCTCGCCCTAGGCCTAAGTCTAGCACTACCTCTGGTCCTACCCCTACCCCTGGCCCTACAGCTCCCCCCACCCATAGGCTCACCCCCACCCCTACCCCTAGCCACAGCTCCCACTCCTGGCCCTAGGCCTACTCCGAGGTTTACCTAGACACCCACCCCTTGCCCTATGCCTACCCCAGCGTTACACCTACCTCTCCGACTAGCCCTAGCTCGGGCCCTAGACCAACGCCCATGGCTCCCTCTAGTCTGAGGCCTAGAACTTGCCCGTCGCCGACCAGTACACCTTGCCCTGTTAGGGTTAGGGTTAGGGATAGGGTTAGGGTTAGTGTTAGGTTTAGGGTTAGGGTTAGGGTTAGGGTTAGGTTTAGGGTTACGGTTAGGTTACCCCGAGTACTACCCCTCGCCCTAGGCATACGCCTAGCACTACCTCTGGTCCTACCCCTACCCCTGGCGCTACAACTCCCCCTACCCATAGGCGCACCCCCATCACTACCCCTAGCCACAGGTCCAACTCCTGGCACTAGGCCTACTCCGAGGTTTACCCTGACACACACCCCTTGCCCTATGCCTACCGCAGCGCTATGCCTACCGCTTTCACTAGCCCAGGCTCGGTCACTAGACCAACGCCCATGCCTCCCTCTAGTCCGAGGCCTAGACTTGCCCGTCTCTGACCAGTACACCTTGCCCTTGTTAGGGTTAGGGTTAGGGTTAGGGTTAGGGCTGGTGTTAGGTTTAGGGTTAGGGTTAGGGTTAGGGTTAGGGTTGGTGTTAGGGTTAGGGTTAGGGTTAGGGTTAGGGTTACGATTAGGTTACCCCGAGCACTACCTTTCGCCCTAGGCATACGCCTAGCACTAACTCTGGTCCGACCGCTACCCCTGGCCCTACAGCTCCTCCTACCCATGGGCGCACCCCATCCCTACCCCTATCCACAACTCCAACTCCTGGGCCAAAGCCTACTCCGAGGTTTACCTTGACTCCCACCCCTTGCTCTATGCCTACCCCAGGGCTACGCCTATCGCTCCCACTAGCCCTAGCTCGGTCCCTAGACCAACGCCCAGTGCTCATCTAGTCAGAGGTCTACCACTTGCCCGAAGCCGACCAGTACACTTTGCCCTACCGTTAGCCAGTGCAGTAAACCGTGTCCTACGAAATCACCCTGGACTCACCCTTTCCACACCCTAATCCAGCTCTACACCTGTTCCGAGTCCTAGAACTACCCGGAGCCCTACCGTGACACCTATCCCTAGCCCTCGGTCAACCCCTACCACTACCACTAGTCCTAGGCTTAACATGAGCCCTAACCCTAACACTGCCCGTGGGCCTCTGCCAACCACTAGCCCTTCAACTAACCCTACCCCGAGCACTACCCCTCGCCCTAGGCCTACGCCTAGCACTACGTCTGGTCTTACCACTACCCCTGGCCATACAGCTCCCCCTACCCATAGGCCCACCCCCACCCCTACCCCTAACCACAGCTCCCACTCCTGGCCCTAGGCCTACTCCGAGGTTTACCTCGACACCCACCCCTTGCCCTATGCCTACCCCAGCGCTACACCTACCGTTTCCACTAGCCCTAGCTCGGGCCCTAGACCAACGATTATGGCTCCCTCTCTCTGAGGTCTAGAACTTGCCCGTCGCTGACCAGTACACCTTGCCCTTGTTAGGGTTAGGGTTAGGGTTAGGGTTAGGGTTTAGGGTTAGGGTTAGGGTTAGGGTTGGTGTTAGGGTTAGGGTTAGGGTTAGGGTTAGGGTTGGTGTTAGGTATAGGGTTAGGGTTAGGGTTATGGTTAGGGTTGGTGTTAGGATTAGGGTTAGGGTTAGGGTTAGGGTTGGTGTTAGGTATAGGGTTAGGGTAGGGTTAGGGTTGGTGTTATGGTTAGGGTTAGGGTTAGGGTTAGTGTTGGTGTTAAGTATAGGGTTAGGGTTAGGGTTATGGTTAGGGTTAGGGTTGGTGTTAGGGTTAGGGTTAGGGTTAGGGTTAGGGTTAGGTTTGGTGTTAGGTATAGGGTTAGGGTTAGGGTTAGGGTTGGTGTTAGGGTTAGGGTTAGGGTTAGGGTTAGTGTTAGGGTTAGGGTTAGGGTTAGGTTACCCCGAGCACTACCCCTCGCCCTAAGCCTACGCCTAGCACTACCTCTGGTCCTACCCCTACCCCTGTCCCTACAGCTCCCCCTACACATAGGCCCACCCCCATCCCTACCCCTAGCCACAGCTCCCACTCCTGGTCCTAGGCCTACTCCGAGGTATACCCCGACACCCACCCCTTGCCCTTTGCCTACCCCAGCGCTACGCATACCGCTCCCACTAGCGCTACCTCGAGCCCTAGACCAACGCCCAGTGCTCACTCTAGTCCGAAGCCTAGCACTTGCCCGTCGCCGACCAGAACACCTTGCCCTACCGATAGCCAGAGCACTATCCCGTGTCCTACAAAATCACCCTGGACCCACCTTTACCAACCCTAATCCAGCCCTACACCTGTTCCGAGTCCTAGAACTACCCGGAGCTCTCCCGTGACACCTACCCCTAGCCCTCGGCCAATCCCTACCACTACCACTAATCCTAGGCTTAACATGAGCCATAACCCTAACACTGCCCGTGGCCCTCTGCCAACCACTAGCCCTTCAACTAACCCTACCCCGAGCACTACCCCTCGCCCTAGGCCTACGACTAGCACTACCTCTGGTCCTACCCCTACCCCTGGCCCTACAGCTCCCCCTACCCATAGGACCACCCCACCCCTACCCCTAGCCACATCTCCCACTCCTGTCCCTAGGCCTACTCCGAGGTTTACCTCGACACCCACCTTTTGCCCTATGCCTACCCCAGCGCTACGCCTACCGCTCCCACTAGCCCTAGCTCGGGCCCTAGACCAACGCCCAGTACTCATCTGGACAGAGGTCTACCACTTGCCCGAGTCCGACCAGTACACCTTGCCCTACCGTTAGCCAGTGCAGTAACCCGTGTCCTAAGAAATCACCCTGGACTCAACCTTACCACACCCTAATCCAGCCCTACACCTGTTCAGATTCCTTGGACTACCCGGAGCTCTCCCGTGACACCTACCCCTAGCCCTCGGCCAACCCCTACCACTACCACTAGTCCTAGGCTTAACATGAGCCCTAACCCTAACTCTGCCCGTGGGCCTCTGCCAACCACTAGCCCTTCAACTAACCCTACCCCGAGTACTGCCACTCGCCCTAGGCCTACGCCTAGCACTACCTCTTTTCCTACCACTACCCCTGGCCCTACAGCTCCCCCTATCCATAGGCCCACCCCCACCCCTACCCCTAGCCACAGCTCCCATCCTGGCCCTAGGCCTACTCCGAGGTTTACCTCGACACCCACCCCTTGACCTATGCCTACCCCAGCGCTACGCCTACCGTTTCTACTAGCCCTAGCTCGGGCCCTAGACCATTGCCCATGGCTCCCTCTCGTCCGAGACCTAGAACTTGCCCGTCGCTGACCAGTACACTTTGCCCTTGTTAGGGTTAGGGTTAGGGTTAGGGTTTAGGGTTAGGGTTAGGGTTAGGGTTGGTGTTAGGGTTAGGGTTATGGTTAGGGTTAGGGTTGGTGTTAGGTATAGGGTTAGGGTTAGGGTTAGGGTTATGGTTAGGGTTGGTGTTAGGGTTAGGGTTAGGGTTAGGGTTAGGGTTGGTGTTAGGTATAGGGTTAGGGTTAGGGTTAGGGTTGGTGTTAGGGTTAGGGTTAGGGTTAGGGTTGGTGTTAGGTATAGGGTTAGTGTTAGGGTTAGGGTTAGGGTTAGGGTTATGGTTAGGGTTGGTGTTAGGGTTAGGGTTAGGGTTAGGGTTAGGGTTGGTGTTAGGTATAGGGTTAGGGTTAGGGTTAGGGTTAGGGTTGGTGTTAGGGTTAGGGTTAGGGTTAGGGTTAGGGTTAGAGTTAGGGTTAGAGTTAGGGTTAGGTTACCCCGAGCACTACTTCTCGCCCTAAGCCTATGCCTAGCATTACCTCTGGTCCTATCCCTACCCCTGTCCCTACAGCTCCCCCTACCCATAGGCCCACCCCCATCCCTACCCCTAGCCACATCTCCCACTCCTGGTCCTAGGCCTACTCCGAGGTATACCCCGACACCCACCCCTTGCCCTTTGCCTACCCCAGCACTACGCATACCTCTCCCACTAGCCCTACCTCGAGCCCTAGACCAACGCCCAGTGTCACTCTAGTCCGAAGCCTAGCACTTGCCCGTTGCTAACCAGTACACCTTGCCCTACCGATAGCCAGAGCACTAACCCGTGTCCTACGAAATCACCCTGGACCCACCATTAGCCATACCCTAATCCAGCCCTACATCCGTTCGAAGTCCTAGGACTACCCGAAGCCCTCCCGTGACAGTTACCCCTAGCCATCGCCCATCCCCTACCACTACCACTAGTCCTAGGCCTAACATGAGCCCTAACCCTAACACTGCCCGTGGGCCTCTGCCAACCACTAGCCCTTCACCTAACCCTACCCTGAGCACTACTCCTCGCCCTAGGCTTACGCGTAGCACTACCTCTGGTCCTAACCCTACCCCTGGCCCTACAGCTCCCCCTACTTATAGGCCCACCCCAATCCCTACCCCTAGCCACAGCTCCCACTCCTGGCCATAGGCCTACTCCGAAGTTTACCTCGACACCCACCCCTTGTCCTATACCTACCCCAGCGCTACGCCTACCGCTCCCACTAGCCCTAGCTCGGGCCCTAGACCAACGCCCATGGCTCCCTCTAGTTTGAGGCCTAGAACTTGCCCGTCGCTGACCAGTACACCTTGCCGTTGTTAGGGTTAGGGTTAGGGTTAGGGTTAGGGTTAGGGTTTAGGGTTAGGGTTAGGGTTAGGGTTGGTGTTAGGGTTAGGGTTAGGATTAGGGTTAGGGTTGGTGTTAGGTTTAGGGTTAGGGTTAGGGTTAGGTTTAGGGTTGGTGTTAGGGTTAGGGTTAGGGTTAGGGTTAGGGTTAGGGTTAGGTCACCCCGAGCACTACCCCTCGCCCTAGGCCTACGCCTGGCACTACCTCTGGTCCTACCCCTACCCCTGTCCCTACAGCTCCCCCTACACATAGGCCCACCCCCATCCCTACCCCTAGCCACAGCTCCCACTCCTGGTCCTAGGCCTACTCCGAGGTATACCCCGACACCCACCCCTTGCCCTTTGCCTACCCCAGCGCTACGCATACCGCTCCCACTAGCGCTACCTCGAGCCCTAGACCAACGCCCAGTGCTCACTCTAGTCCGAAGCCTAGCACTTGCCCGTCGCCGACCAGAACACCTTGCCCTACCGATAGCCAGAGCACTATCCCGTGTCCTACGAAATCACCCTGGACCCACCTTTACCAACCCTAATCCAGCCCTACACCTGTTCCGAGTCCTAGAACTACCCGGAGCTCTCCCGTGACACCTACCCCTAGCCCTCGGCCAATCCCTACCACTACCACTAGTCCTAGGCTTAACATGAGCCATAACCCTAACACTGCCCGTGGCCCTCTGCCAACCACTAGCCCTTCAACTAACCCTACCCCGAGCACTACCCCTCGCCCTAGGCCTACGACTAGCACTACCTCTGGTCCTACCCCGACCCCTGGCCCTACAGCTCCCCCTACCCATAGGACCACCCCACCCCTACCCCTAGCCACATCTCCCACTCCTGTCCCTAGGCCTACTCCGAGGTTTACCTCGACACCCACCTTTTGCCCTATGCCTACCCCAGCGCTACGCCTACCGCTCCCACTAGCCCTAGCTCGGGCCCTAGACCAACGCCCAGTACTCATCTGGACAGAGGTCTACCACTTGCCCGAGTCCGACCAGTACACCTTGCCCTACCGTTAGCCAGTGCAGTAACCCGTGTCCTAAGAAATCACCCTGGACTCAACCTTACCACACCCTAATCCAGCCCTACACCTGTTCAGATTCCTTGGACTACCCGGAGCTCTCCCGTGACACCTACCCCTAGCCCTCGGCCAACCCCTACCACTACCACTAGTCCTAGGCTTAACATGAGCCCTAACCCTAACTCTGCCCGTGGGCCTCTGCCAACCACTAGCCCTTCAACTAACCCTACCCCGAGTACTGCCACTCGCCCTAGGCCTACGCCTAGCACTACCTCTTTTCCTACCACTACCCCTGGCCCTACAGCTCCCCCTATCCATAGGCCCACCCCCACCCCTACCCCTAGCCACAGCTCCCATCCTGGCCCTAGGCCTACTCCGAGGTTTACCTCGACACCCACCCCTTGACCTATGCCTACCCCAGCGCTACGCCTACCGTTTCTACTAGCCCTAGCTCGGGCCCTAGACCATTGCCCATGGCTCCCTCTCGTCCGAGACCTAGAACTTGCCCGTCGCTGACCAGTACACTTTGCCCTTGTTAGGGTTAGGGTTAGGGTTAGGGTTTAGGGTTAGGGTTAGGGTTAGGGTTGGTGTTAGGGTTAGGGTTATGGTTAGGGTTAGGGTTGGTGTTAGGTATAGGGTTAGGGTTAGGGTTAGGGTTATGGTTAGGGTTGGTGTTAGGGTTAGGGTTAGGGTTAGGGTTAGGGTTGGTGTTAGGTATAGGGTTAGGGTTAGGGTTAGGGTTGGTGTTAGGGTTAGGGTTAGGGTTAGGGTTGGTGTTAGGTATAGGGTTAGTGTTAGGGTTAGGGTTAGGGTTAGGGTTATGGTTAGGGTTGGTGTTAGGGTTAGGGTTAGGGTTAGGGTTAGGGTTGGTGTTAGGTATAGGGTTAGGGTTAGGGTTAGGGTTAGGGTTGGTGTTAGGGTTAGGGTTAGGGTTAGGGTTAGGGTTAGGGTTAGAGTTAGGGTTAGAGTTAGGGTTAGGTTACCCCGAGCACTACTTCTCGCCCTAAGCCTATGCCTAGCATTACCTCTGGTCCTATCCCTACCCCTGTCCCTACAGCTCCCCCTACCCATAGGCCCACCCCCATCCCTACCCCTAGCCACATCTCCCACTCCTGGTCCTAGGCCTACTCCGAGGTATACCCCGACACCCACCCCTTGCCCTTTGCCTACCCCAGCACTACGCATACCTCTCCCACTAGCCCTACCTCGAGCCCTAGACCAACGCCCAGTGTCACTCTAGTCCGAAGCCTAGCACTTGCCCGTTGCTAACCAGTACACCTTGCCCTACCGATAGCCAGAGCACTAACCCGTGTCCTACGAAATCACCCTGGACCCACCATTAGCCATACCCTAATCCAGCCCTACATCCGTTCGAAGTCCTAGGACTACCCGAAGCCCTCCCGTGACAGTTACCCCTAGCCATCGCCCATCCCCTACCACTACCACTAGTCCTAGGCCTAACATGAGCCCTAACCCTAACACTGCCCGTGGGCCTCTGCCAACCACTAGCCCTTCACCTAACCCTACCCTGAGCACTACTCCTCGCCCTAGGCTTACGCGTAGCACTACCTCTGGTCCTAACCCTACCCCTGGCCCTACAGCTCCCCCTACTTATAGGCCCACCCCAATCCCTACCCCTAGCCACAGCTCCCACTCCTGGCCATAGGCCTACTCCGAAGTTTACCTCGACACCCACCCCTTGTCCTATACCTACCCCAGCGCTACGCCTACCGCTCCCACTAGCCCTAGCTCGGGCCCTAGACCAACGCCCATGGCTCCCTCTAGTTTGAGGCCTAGAACTTGCCCGTCGCTGACCAGTACACCTTGCCGTTGTTAGGGTTAGGGTTAGGGTTAGGGTTAGGGTTAGGGTTTAGGGTTAGGGTTAGGGTTAGGGTTGGTGTTAGGGTTAGGGTTAGGATTAGGGTTAGGGTTGGTGTTAGGTTTAGGGTTAGGGTTAGGGTTAGGTTTAGGGTTGGTGTTAGGGTTAGGGTTAGGGTTAGGGTTAGGGTTAGGGTTAGGGTTAGGTCACCCCGAGCACTACCCCTCGCCCTAGGCCTACGCCTGGCACTACCTCTGGTCCTACCCCTACCCCTGTCCCTACAGCTCCCCCTACACATAGGCCCACCCCCATCCCTACCCCTAGCCACAGCTCCCACTCCTGGTCCTAGGCCTACTCCGAGGTATACCCCGACACCCACCCCTTGCCCTTTGCCTACCCCAGCGCTACGCATACCGCTCCCACTAGCGCTACCTCGAGCCCTAGACCAACGCCCAGTGCTCACTCTAGTCCGAAGCCTAGCACTTGCCCGTCGCCGACCAGAACACCTTGCCCTACCGATAGCCAGAGCACTATCCCGTGTCCTACGAAATCACCCTGGACCCACCTTTACCAACCCTAATCCAGCCCTACACCTGTTCCGAGTCCTAGAACTACCCGGAGCTCTCCCGTGACACCTACCCCTAGCCCTCGGCCAATCCCTACCACTACCACTAGTCCTAGGCTTAACATGAGCCATAACCCTAACACTGCCCGTGGCCCTCTGCCAACCACTAGCCCTTCAACTAACCCTACCCCGAGCACTACCCCTCGCCCTAGGCCTACGACTAGCACTACCTCTGGTCCTACCCCTACCCCTGGCCCTACAGCTCCCCCTACCCATAGGACCACCCCACCCCTACCCCTAGCCACATCTCCCACTCCTGTCCCTAGGCCTACTCCGAGGTTTACCTCGACACCCACCTTTTGCCCTATGCCTACCCCAGCGCTACGCCTACCGCTCCCACTAGCCCTAGCTCGGGCCCTAGACCAACGCCCAGTACTCATCTGGACAGAGGTCTACCACTTGCCCGAGTCCGACCAGTACACCTTGCCCTACCGTTAGCCAGTGCAGTAACCCGTGTCCTAAGAAATCACCCTGGACTCAACCTTACCACACCCTAATCCAGCCCTACACCTGTTCAGATTCCTTGGACTACCCGGAGCTCTCCCGTGACACCTACCCCTAGCCCTCGGCCAACCCCTACCACTACCACTAGTCCTAGGCTTAACATGAGCCCTAACCCTAACTCTGCCCGTGGGCCTCTGCCAACCACTAGCCCTTCAACTAACCCTACCCCGAGTACTGCCACTCGCCCTAGGCCTACGCCTAGCACTACCTCTTTTCCTACCACTACCCCTGGCCCTACAGCTCCCCCTATCCATAGGCCCACCCCCACCCCTACCCCTAGCCACAGCTCCCATCCTGGCCCTAGGCCTACTCCGAGGTTTACCTCGACACCCACCCCTTGACCTATGCCTACCCCAGCGCTACGCCTACCGTTTCTACTAGCCCTAGCTCGGGCCCTAGACCATTGCCCATGGCTCCCTCTCGTCCGAGACCTAGAACTTGCCCGTCGCTGACCAGTACACTTTGCCCTTGTTAGGGTTAGGGTTAGGGTTAGGGTTTAGGGTTAGGGTTAGGGTTAGGGTTGGTGTTAGGGTTAGGGTTATGGTTAGGGTTAGGGTTGGTGTTAGGTATAGGGTTAGGGTTAGGGTTAGGGTTATGGTTAGGGTTGGTGTTAGGGTTAGGGTTAGGGTTAGGGTTAGGGTTGGTGTTAGGTATAGGGTTAGGGTTAGGGTTAGGGTTGGTGTTAGGGTTAGGGTTAGGGTTAGGGTTGGTGTTAGGTATAGGGTTAGTGTTAGGGTTAGGGTTAGGGTTAGGGTTATGGTTAGGGTTGGTGTTAGGGTTAGGGTTAGGGTTAGGGTTAGGGTTGGTGTTAGGTATAGGGTTAGGGTTAGGGTTAGGGTTGGTGTTAGGGTTAGGGTTAGGGTTAGGGTTAGGGTTAGGGTTAGAGTTAGGGTTAGAGTTAGGGTTAGGTTACCCCGAGCACTACTTCTCGCCCTAAGCCTATGCCTAGCATTACCTCTGGTCCTATCCCTACCCCTGTCCCTACAGCTCCCCCTACCCATAGGCCCACCCCCATCCCTACCCCTAGCCACATCTCCCACTCCTGGTCCTAGGCCTACTCCGAGGTATACCCCGACACCCACCCCTTGCCCTTTGCCTACCCCAGCACTACGCATACCTCTCCCACTAGCCCTACCTCGAGCCCTAGACCAACGCCCAGTGTCACTCTAGTCCGAAGCCTAGCACTTGCCCGTTGCTAACCAGTACACCTTGCCCTACCGATAGCCAGAGCACTAACCCGTGTCCTACGAAATCACCCTGGACCCACCATTAGCCATACCCTAATCCAGCCCTACATCCGTTCGAAGTCCTAGGACTACCCGAAGCCCTCCCGTGACAGTTACCCCTAGCCATCGCCCATCCCCTACCACTACCACTAGTCCTAGGCCTAACATGAGCCCTAACCCTAACACTGCCCGTGGGCCTCTGCCAACCACTAGCCCTTCACCTAACCCTACCCTGAGCACTACTCCTCGCCCTAGGCTTACGCGTAGCACTACCTCTGGTCCTAACCCTACCCCTGGCCCTACAGCTCCCCCTACTTATAGGCCCACCCCAATCCCTACCCCTAGCCACAGCTCCCACTCCTGGCCATAGGCCTACTCCGAAGTTTACCTCGACACCCACCCCTTGTCCTATACCTACCCCAGCGCTACGCCTACCGCTCCCACTAGCCCTAGCTCGGGCCCTAGACCAACGCCCATGGCTCCCTCTAGTTTGAGGCCTAGAACTTGCCCGTCGCTGACCAGTACACCTTGCCGTTGTTAGGGTTAGGGTTAGGGTTAGGGTTAGGGTTAGGGTTTAGGGTTAGGGTTAGGGTTAGGGTTGGTGTTAGGGTTAGGGTTAGGATTAGGGTTAGGGTTGGTGTTAGGTTTAGGGTTAGGGTTAGGGTTAGGTTTAGGGTTGGTGTTAGGGTTAGGGTTAGGGTTAGGGTTAGGGTTAGGGTTAGGGTTAGGTCACCCCGAGCACTACCCCTCGCCCTAGGCCTACGCCTGGCACTACCTCTGGTCCTACCCCTACCCCTGTCCCTACAGCTCCCCCTACACATAGGCCCACCCCCATCCCTACCCCTAGCCACAGCTCCCACTCCTGGTCCTAGGCCTACTCCGAGGTATACCCCGACACCCACCCCTTGCCCTTTGCCTACCCCAGCGCTACGCATACCGCTCCCACTAGCGCTACCTCGAGCCCTAGACCAACGCCCAGTGCTCACTCTAGTCCGAAGCCTAGCACTTGCCCGTCGCCGACCAGAACACCTTGCCCTACCGATAGCCAGAGCACTATCCCGTGTCCTACGAAATCACCCTGGACCCACCTTTACCAACCCTAATCCAGCCCTACACCTGTTCCGAGTCCTAGAACTACCCGGAGCTCTCCCGTGACACCTACCCCTAGCCCTCGGCCAATCCCTACCACTACCACTAGTCCTAGGCTTAACATGAGCCATAACCCTAACACTGCCCGTGGCCCTCTGCCAACCACTAGCCCTTCAACTAACCCTACCCCGAGCACTACCCCTCGCCCTAGGCCTACGACTAGCACTACCTCTGGTCCTACCCCTACCCCTGGCCCTACAGCTCCCCCTACCCATAGGACCACCCCACCCCTACCCCTAGCCACATCTCCCACTCCTGTCCCTAGGCCTACTCCGAGGTTTACTTCGACACCCACCTTTTGCCCTATGCCTACCCCAGCGCTACGCCTACCGCTCCCACTAGCCCTAGCTCGGGCCCTAGACCAACGCCCAGTACTCATCTGGACAGAGGTCTACCACTTGCCCGAGTCCGACCAGTACACCTTGCCCTACCGTTAGCCAGTGCAGTAACCCGTGTCCTAAGAAATCACCCTGGACTCAACCTTACCACACCCTAATCCAGCCCTACACCTGTTCAGATTCCTTGGACTACCCGGAGCTCTCCCGTGACACCTACCCCTAGCCCTCGGCCAACCCCTACCACTACCACTAGTCCTAGGCTTAACATGAGCCCTAACCCTAACTCTGCCCGTGGGCCTCTGCCAACCACTAGCCCTTCAACTAACCCTACCCCGAGTACTGCCACTCGCCCTAGGCCTACGCCTAGCACTACTTCTTGTCCTACCCCTACCCCTGGCCCTACAGCTCCCCCTAATTATAGGCCCACCCCCATCCCTTCCCCTAAGCACAACTCCAACCTCTGGACCAAAGCCTACTCCGAGGTTTACCCCGACACCCACCCCTTGCCCTATGCCTACCCAAGTGCTACGCCTACCGCTTCCACTAGCCCTAGCTCGAGCCGTAGAGCAACGCCCAGTGCTCTCTAGTCCGAGGCCTACCACCTGCCCTACGCCGACCAGTACACCTTGCCCTACAGTTAGCCAGAGCACTAACCCGTGTCCTACGAAATCACCCTGGACCCACCCTTACCACACCCTAATCCAGCCCTACACCCGTTGTGAGTCCTAGGACTACCCGGAGCCCTCCAGTGACACCTACCCCTAGCCCTCGGCCAACCCCTACCACTACCACTAGTCCTAGGCCTAACATGAGCCCTAAGACTAACACTGCCCGTGGGCCTCAGCCAACAAAAAGCCCTTCACCTAACCCTACCCAAAGCAATACCCCTCGCCCTAGGCTAACGCCTAGCACTACCTCTAGTCCTACCCCTACCGTGGCCCTACAGCTCCCCCTAGCCATAGGCCCACCCCCATCCCTACCCCTAGCCAAACCTTCCACTCCTGGTCCTAGGCCTACACCGAGGTTTACCCCGACACCCACCCCTTGCCCTTTGCCTACCCCAGCGCTATGCCTACCGCTCCAACTAGCCCTACCTCGGGCCCTAGACCAACGCCCAGTGCTCACTATAGTCCGAAGCCTAGCACTTGCCCGTCGCCGACCAGTACACCTTGCCCTACCGTTAGCCAGAGCACTAACCCGTGTCCTACGAAATCACCCTGGACCCACCATTAGCCAAACCCTAATCATCCCCCACATCCGTTCGGAGTCCTAGGACTACCCGGAGCCCTCGCGTGACACCTACCCCTAGCCCTCGGCCATCCACAACCACTACCATTAGTCCTAGGCCTAATTTGAGCCCTAACCCTAACACTGCCCGTGGGCCTCAGCCAACAACAAGCCCTTCACCTAACCCTACCCAAAGCAATACCCCTCGCCCTAGGCTACCGCCTAGCACTACCTCTGGTCCTACCCCTACCCCTGGCCCTACAGATCCCCCTACCCATAGGCCCACCCCCACCCCTACCCCTAGCCACAGCTCCCACTCCTGGCCCTAGGCCTACACCGAGGTTTACCTCGACACCCACCCCTTGCCCTTGCCTACCCCAGCGCTACGCCTACCGTTTCCACTAGCCCTAGCTCGGGCCCTAGTCCAACGCCCATGGCTTCCTCTAGTCCGAGGCCTAGAAGTTGCCCGTCGCTGACCAGTACACCTTGCCCTTGTTAGGGTTAGGGTTAGGGTTAGGGTTAGGGTTGGTGTTAGGTTTAGGGTTAGGGTTAGGGTTAGAGTTAGGGTGAGGGTTGGTGTTAGGGTTAGGGTTAGGGTTAGGGTTAGAGTTAGGATTACGGTTAGGTTACCCCGAGCGTACCGCTCGCCCTAGGCCTACGCCTAGCACTACCTCTGGTCCTACTGCTACCCCTGGCCCTACAGCTCCCCCTACCCATGGGCCCACCCCCATCCCTACCCCTAGCCACAGCTCCAACTCCTGGGCCAAAGCCTACTCCGAGGATTAACTTGACACCCACCCCTTGCCCTATGCCTACCACAGCGCTACGCCTATCGCTCCCACTAGCCCTAGCTCGGGCACTAGACCAACGCCCAGTGCTCATCTAGTCAGAGGTCTACCACTTGCCCGAGGCCGACCAGTACACCTTGCCCTACCGTTAGCCAGTGCAGTAACCCGTGTCCTACGAAATCACCCTGACTCACCCTTACCACACCCTAATCCAGCCCTACACCTGTTCCGTGTCATTGGACTACCCGGCGCCCTCCCGTGACACCTACCCCTAGCCCTCGGCAAACCCCTACCACTACCACTAGTCCTAGGCTTAACATGAGCCCTAACCCTAACACTGCCCGTGGGCCTCTGCCAACCACTAGCCCTTCAACTAACCCTACCCCGAGCACTACCCCTCGCCCTAGGCCTACGCCTAGCACTACCTCAGGTCCTACTCCTACCCCTGGCCCTACAGCTCCCCCTAACCAGAGGCCCACCCCCATCTCTACCCCTAGACACAGCTCCCACTCCTGGTCCTAGGCCTACTCCGAGGTTTACCCCGAAACGCACCCCTTGCCCTTTGTCTACCTCAGCGCTATGCCTATCGCTCCCACTTGCCCTACCTCGGGCCCTAGACCAACGCCCAGTGCTCACTCTAGTCCGAAGCCTAGCACTTGCCCGTTGCAGACCAGTACACCTTGCCTACCGATAGCCAGAGCACTAACCCGTGTCCTACGAAATCACCTTGGACCCACCATTAGCCACACCCTAATCATGCCCCACATCCGTTCGGAGTCCTAGGACTACCCGGAGCCCTCCCGTGACACCTACACCTAACCCTCGGCCATCCCCTACCACTACCACTAGTCCTAGGCATAACATGAGGCCTAACCCTAACACTGCCCGTGGGCCTCTGCCAACCACTAGCCCTTCACCTAACCGTACCCCGAGCAATTCCCCTCCCTAGGCCTACGCCTAGCACTACCTCTGGTCCTACCCCTACCCGTGGCCCTACAGCTCCTTCTACCCATAGGCCCACCCCCATGCCTACCACTAGCCACAACTCCAACTCCTGGCCCAAAGCCTACTCCAAGGTTTACCCCGACACCCACTCTTTGCCCTATGCCTACCGCAGTGCTAAGCCTACCGCTCCCACTAGCCCTAGCTCGTGCCCTAGACCAACGCCCAGTGCTCCCTCTAGTCCGAGGCCTACCACTTGCCCGACCCGACCAGTACACCTTGCCCTACCTTTAGCCAGAGCACTAAACCGTGTCCTACGAAATCACCCTTTACCCACCCTTACCACACCCTAATCCAGCCCTACACCCATTCCGAGTCCTAGGCCTACCGGGAGCCCTTCCGGGACATCTACCCCTAGCCCTCGGCCAACCCCTACCACTACCACTAGTCCTAGGCCTAACATGAGCCCTAAGACTAACCCTGCCCGTGGGCCCAAGCAACCACTAGCCCTTCACCATCCCTACCCAAAGCACTACCCCTCGCATTAGGCCTACGCGTAGCACTACCTCTAGTCCTACCGCTACCCCTGGCCCTACAGCTCCCCCTAACCATAGGACCACCCAAATCCCTACCCCTAGCCACAGCTCCAACTCCTGGCACTAGGCCTACTCCGAGGTTTACCCCGACACACACCCCTTGCCCTATGCCTACCCCAGCGATATGCCTACCGCTCCCACTAGCCCAGGCTCGGGCCCTAGACCAACGCCCATGGCTCCCTCTAGTCCGACGCCTAGACTTGCCCGTCGCTGACCAGTACACCTTGACCTTGTTAGGGTTAGGGTTAGGGTTAGGGTTAGGGTTGGTGTTAGGTTTAGGGTTAGGGTTAGGGTTAGGGTTAGGGTTGGTGTTAGGTTTAGGGTTAGGGTTAGTGTTAGGGTTAGGGTTAGGGTTAGGGTTAGGGTTAGGGTCAGGGTTAGGGTTTAGGGTTAGGGTTAGGGTTAGGGTTGGTGTTAGGGTTAGGGTTTGTGTTAGGTTAGGGTTGGTGTTAGGTTTAGGGTTAGGGTTAGGGTTAGGGTTGGTGTTAAGGTTAGGGTTAGTGTTAGGGTTAGGGTTGGGTTTACGGTTAGGTTACCCCGAGCACTACCCCTCGCCCTAGGCCTACGCCTAGCACTACCTCTGGTCCTACCCCTACCCCTGGCCCTACAGCTCCCCCTACCCATAGGCCCACCCCCATCCCTATCCCTAGCCACAGCTCCCACTCCTGGTCCTAGGCCTACTCCGTGGTTTACCCCGACACCCACCCCTTGCCCTTGCCTACCCCAGCGCTATGCCTACCGCTCCCACTAGCGCTACCTCGGGCCCTAGACCAACACCCAGTGCTCACTCTAGTCCGAAGCCTAGCACTTGCCCGTCGCCGACCAGTACACCTTGCCTACCGATAGCCAAAGCACTAACCCGTGTCCTACGAAATCACCCTGGACCCACTATTAGCCACACCCTAATCATGCCCCACATCCGTTCGGAGTCCTAGGACTACCCGGAGCCCTCCCGTGACACCTACTTTTAGCCCTCGGCCTTCCCCTACTACTACCATTAGTCCTAGGCCTAACATGAGCCCTAACCCTAACACTGCCCGTGGGCCTCTGCCAACCACTAGCCCTTCACCTAACCCTACCTCGAGCACTACACCTCGCCCTAGGCCTACGCCTAGCACTACATCTGGTCCTACCCCTACCCCTGGCCCTACAGCACCAATACCCATAGACCCATTTCCATCCCTACCCCTAGCCACAACCCCAACTCCTGGCCAAAAGCCTACTCTGAGGTTTACCCCGACACCCACCCTTTGCCCTATGCCTAACCCAGTGCTACGCCTACCGCTCCCTCTAGCCCTAGCTCAGGTCTTGGACCAACGCTTAGTGCTCCCTCTAGTCCGAGGCCTACCACTTGCCCGACGCCGACCAGTACACCTTGCCCTACCATTAGCCAGAGCACTAACACGTGTCCTATGAAATCACCCTGGACCCACCCTTACCACACCCTAATCCAGCCCTACACCCGTTCCGAGTCCTAGGACTACCCAGAGCCCTCCCGTGACACCTACCCCTGGCCCTCGGCCAACCCCTACCACTACCACTAGTCCTAAGCCTAACATGAGCCCTAAGACTAACACTGCCCGTGGGCCTCAGCCAACCACTAGCCCTTCACCATCCCTACCCAGAGCACTACCCCTCGCCCTAGGCCTACGCCTAGCACTACCTCTGGTCCTACCGCTACCCCTGGCCCTACAGCTCCCACTAACCATAGGCCCACCCAAATCCCTACCCCTACCCACAGCTCCAACTCCTGGCACTAGGCCGACTCCGAGGTTTACCCCGACACCCACCCCTTGCTCTATGCCTACCCCAGCGCTACGCCTATCGCTCCCACTAGTCCTAGCTCGGACCCTAGACCAACGCCCAGTGCTCATCTAGTCCGAGGCCTAGCACTTGCCCGTCGCTGACCAGTACACTTTGCCCTTGTTAGGGTTAGGGTTAGGGTTAGGGTTAGGTTTGGTGTTAGGTTTAGGGTTAGGGTTAGGGTTAGGGTTAGGGTTGGTGTTAGGGTTAGGGTTAGGGTTAGGGTTAGGGTTAGGGTTAGGGTTAGGGTTAGGGTTACGGTTAGGTTACCCCGAGCACTACCCCTCGCCCTAGGCATACGCCTAGCACTACCTCTGGTCCTACACCTACCCCTGGCCCTACAGCTCGCCCTACCCATAGGCCCACCCCCATCCCTACCCCTAGACACAGCTCCAACTCCTGGCACTAGGCCTACTCCGAGGTTTACCCCGACACACACCCCTTGCCCTATGCCTACCCAAGCGCTATGCCTACCGCTCCCAAAGCCCAGGCTCGGGCCCTAGACCAACGCCCATGCCTCCCTCTAGTCCGAGGCCTAGACTTGCCCGTCGCTGACCAGTACACCTTGCCCTTGTTAGGGTTAGGGTTAAGGTTAGGGTTAGGGTTGGTGTTTGGTTTAGGGTTAGGGTTAGGGTTAGGGTTAGGGTTACGGTTAGGGTTGGTGTTAGGGTTAGGTTTAGGGTTAGGGTTAGGGTTAGGGTTAGGGTTACGGTTAGGTTACCCCGAGCACTACCCCTCGCCCTAGGCATACGCCTAGCACTACCTCCGGTACTACCGCTACCCCTGGCCCTACAGCTCCCCCTACCCATGGGCCCACCCCATCCTTACCCCTATCCACAACTCCAACACCTGGGCCAAAGCCTACTCCGAGGTTTAACTTGACTCCCACCCCTTGCTCTATGCCTACCCCAGCGCTACGCCTATCGCTCCCACTAGCCCTAGCTCGGTCCCTAGACCAACGCCCAGTGCTCATCTAGTCAGAGGTCTACCACTTGCCCAAGGCAGACCAGTACACCTTGCCCTACCGTTAGCCAGTGCAGTAACCCGTGTCCTACGAAATCACCATGGACTCACCCTTTCGACACCCTAATCCAGCTCTACACCTGTTCTGAGTCCTAGGACTACCCGGAGCCCTCCCGTGACACCTACCCCGAGCCCTCGGCCAACCCCTACCACTACCACTAGTCCTAGGCTTAACATGAGCCCTAACCCTAATACTGCCCGTGGGCCTTTGCCAACCACTAGCCCTTCAACTAACCCTACCCCGAGCACTATCCCACGCCCTAGGCCTACGCCTAGCACTACCTCTGGTCCTACCACTACCCCTGGCCCTACAGCTCCCCCTACCCTTAGGCCCACCCCCACCCCTACCCCAGCCACAGCTCCCACTCCTGGCCCTAGGCCTACTCCGAGGTTTACCTCGACACCAACCTCTATTTCTATGCCTACCCCAGTGCTACGCCTACCGTTTCCACTAGCCCTATTTCGGGCTGTAGACCAACGATTATGGCTCTCTCTCGTCCGAGGCCTAGAACTTGCCCGTCGCTGACCAGTACACCTTGCCATTGTTAGGGTTAGGGTTGGGGTTAGGGTTAGGGTTAGGGTTAAGGTTAGGGTTAGGGTTAGGGTTTAGGGTTAGGGTTAGGGTTAGGATTGGTGTTAGGATTAGGGTTAGGGTTAGGGTTAGGGTTAGGGTTGGTGTTAGGTATAGGGTTAGGGTTAGGGTTAGGGTTAGGGTTAGGGTTGGTGTTAGGGTTAGGGTTAGGGTTAGGGTTAGGGTTGGTGTTAGGTATAGGGTTAGGGTTAGGGTTAGGGTTGTTGTTAGGGTTAGGGTTAGGTTTAGGGTTAGAGTTGGTGTTAGGTATAGGGTTAGGGTTAGGTTTAGGGATAGGGTTAGGGTTGGTGTTAGGGTTAGGGTTAGGGTTAGGGTTAGGGGTGGTGTTAGGTATAGGTTTAGGGTTAGGGTTAGGGTTAGGGTTAGGGTTGGTGTTAGGGTTAGGGTTAGGGTTAGGGTTAGTGTTAGGGTTAGGGTTAGGGTTAGGTTACCCCGAGCACTACCCCTCGCCATAGGCCTACGCCTAGTACTATATCTGGTCCTACCCCTACCCCTGTCCCTACAGCTCCCCCTACCCATAGGCCCAACCCCATCCCTACCCCTAGCCACAGCTCCCACTCCTGGTCCTAGGCCTACTCCGAGGTTTACCCCGACACCCACCTCTTGCCCTTTGCCTACACCAGCGCTACGCCTACCGCTCCCACTAGCCCTACCTCAAGCCCTAGACCAACGCCCAGTACTCACTCTAGTCCGAAGCCTAGCACTTGCCCGTTGCAGACCAGTACACCTTGCCTACCGATAGCCAGAGCACTAACCCGTGTCCTACGAAATCACCTTGGACCCAACATTAGCCACACCCTAATCATGCCCCACATCCGTTCGGAGTCCTAGGACTACCCGGAGCCCTCCCGTGACACCTACACCTAACCCTCGGCCATCCCCTACCACTACCACTAGTCCTAGGCCTAACATGAGGCCTAACCCTAACACTGCCCGTGGGCCTCTGCCAACCACTAGCCCTTCACCTAACCCTACCCCGAGCACTTCCCCTCGCCCTAGGCCTACGCCTAGCACTACCTCTGGTTCTACCCCTACCCGTGGCCCTACAGCTCCTTCTACCCATAGGCCCACCCCCATCCCTACCACTAGCCACAACTCCAACTCCTGGCCCAAAGCCTACTCCGAGTTTTACCCCGACACCCACTCTTTGCCCTATGCCTACCGCAGTGCTAAGCCTACCGCTCCCACTAGCCCTAGCTCGTGCCCTAGACCAACGCCCAGTGCTCCCTCTAGTCCGAGGCCTACCACTTGCCCGACCCGACCACTACACCTTGCCCTACCTTTAGCCAGAGCACTAAACCGTGTCCTACGAAATCACCCTTTACCCACCCTTACCACACCCTAATCCAGCCCTACACCCATTCCGAGTCCTAAAACTACCGGGAGCCCTTCCGGGACATCTACCCCTAGCCCTCGGCCAACCCCTACCACTACCACTAGTCCTAGGCCTAACATGAGCCCTAAGACTAACCCTGCCCGTGGGCCCAAGCAACCACTAGCCCTTCACCATCCCTACCCAGAGCACTACCCCTCGCATTAGGCCTACGCCTAGCACTACCTCTGGTCCTACCGCTACCCCTGGCCCTACAGCTCCCCCTAACCATAGGCCCACCCAAATCCCTACCCCTAGCCACAGCTCCAACTCCTGGCACTAGGCCTACTCCGAGGTTTACCCCGACACACACCCCTTGCCCTATGCCTACCCCAGCGATATGCCTACCGCTCCCAGTAGCCCAGGCTCGGGCCCTAGACCAACGCCCATGGCTCCCTCTAGTCCGACGCCTAGACTTGCCCGTCGCTGACCAGTACACGTTGACCTTGTTAGGGTTAGGGTTAGGGTTAGGGTTAGGGTTAGGGTTGGTGTTAGGTTTAGGGTTAGGGTTAGGGTTAGGGTTAGGGTTAGGGTTGGTGTTAGGTTTAGGGTTAGGGTTAGGGTTAGGGTTAGGGTTAGGGTTAGGGTTAGGGTTAGGGTTAGGGTCAGGGTTAGGGTTTAGGTTTAGGGTTAGGGTTAGGGTTGGTGTTAGGGTTAGGGTTTGTGTTAGGTTAGGGTTGGTGTTAGGTTTAGGGTTAGTGTTAGGGTTAGGGTTAGGGTTGGTGTTAGGGTTAGGGTTAGTGTTAGGGTTAGGGTTGGGTTTACGGTTAGGTTACCCCGAGCACTACCCCTCGCCCTAGGCCTACGCCTAGCACTACCTCTGGTCCTACCCCTACCCCTGGCCCTACAGCTCCCCCTACCCATAGGCCCACCCCCATCCCTATCCCTAGCCACAGCTCCCACTCCTGGTCCTAGGCCTACTCCGTGGTTTACCCCGACACCCACCCCTTGCCCTTGCCTACCCCAGCGCTATGCCTACCGCTCCCACTAGCGCTACCTCGGGCCCTAGACCAACACCCAGTGCTCACTCTAGTCCGAAGCCTAGCACTTGCCCGTCGCCGACCAGTACACCTTGCCTACCGATAGCCAAAGCACTAACCCGTGTCCTACGAAATCACCCTGGACCCACTATTAGCCACACCCTAATCATGCCCCACATCCGTTCGGAGTCCTAGGACTACCCGGAGCCCTCCCGTGACACCTACTTTTAGCCCTCGGCCATCCCCTTCTACTACCATTAGTCCTAGGCCTAACATGAGCCCTAACCCTAACACTGCCCGTGGGCCTCTGCCAACCACTAGCCCTTCACCTAACCCTACCCCGAGCACTACACCTCGCCCTAGGCCTACGCCTAGCACTACATCTGGTCCTACCCCTACCCCTGGCCCTACAGCACCACTACCCATAGACCCATTTCCATCCCTACCCCTAGCCACAACCCCAACTCCTGGCCAAAAGCCTACTCTGAGGTTTACCCCGACACCCACCCTTTGCCCTATGCCTAACCCAGTGCTACGCCTACCGCTCCCTCTAGCCCTAGCTCAGGTCCTAGACCAACGCTTAGTGCTCCCTCTAGTCCGAGGCCTACCACTTGCCCGACGCCGACCAGTACACCTTGCCCTACCATTAGCCAGAGCACTAACACGTGTCCTATGAAATCACCCTGGACCCACCCTTACCACACCCTAATCCAGCCCTACACCCGTTCCGATTCCTAGGACTACCCGGAGACCTCCCGTGACACCTACCCCTAGCCCTCGGCCAACGCCTACCACTACTACTAGTCCTAGGCCTAACATGAGCCCTAAGACTAACACTGCCCGTGGGCCTCAGCCAACCACTAGCCCTTCACCATCCCTACCCAGAGCACTACCCCTCGCCCTAGGCCTACGCCTAGCATTACCTCTGGTCCTACCGCTACCCCTGGCCCTACAGCTCCCACTAACCATAGGCCCACCCAAATCCCTAACCCTACCCACAGCTCCAACTCCTGGCACTAGGCCGACTCCGAGGTTTACCCCGACACCCACCCCTTGCCCTATGCCTACCCCAGCGCTACGCCTATCGCTCCCACTAGTCCTGGCTCGGACCCTAGACCAACGCCCAGTGCTCATCTAGTCCGAGGCCTAGCACTTGCCCGTCGCTGACCAGTACACTTTGCCCTTGTTAGGGTTAGGGTTAGGGTTAGGGTTAGGTTTGGTGTTAGGTTTAGGGTTAGGGTTAGGGTTAGGGTTAGGGTTGGTGTTAGGGTTAGGGTTAGGGTTAGGGTTAGGGTTACGGTTAGGTTACCCCGAGCACTACCCCTCGCCCTAGACATACGCCTAGCACTACCTCTGGTCCTACCCCTACCCCTGGCCCTACAGCTCGCCCTACCCATAGGCCCACCCCCATCCCTACCCCTAGCCACAGCTCCAACTCCTGGCACTAGGCCTACTCCGAGGTTTACCCCGACACACACCCCTTGCCCTATGCCTACCCAAGCGCTATGCCTACCGCTCCCAAAGCCCAGGCTCGGGCCCTAGACCAACGCCCATGCCTCCCTCTAGTCCGAGGCCTAGACTTGCCCGTCGCTGACCAGTACACCTTGCCCTTGTTAGGGTTAGGGTTAAGGTTAGGGTTAGGGTTGGTGTTTGGTTTAGGGTTAGGGTTAGGGTTAGGGTTAAGGTTAGGGTTAGGGTTGGTGTTAGGGTTAGGGTTAGGGTTAGTGTTAGGGTTAGGGTTAGGGTTACGGTTAGGTTACCACGAGCACTACCCCTCGCCCTAGGCATACGCCTAGCACTACCTCCGGTCCTACCGCTACCCCTGGCCCTACAGCTCCCCCTACCCATGGGCCCACCCCATCCTTACCCCTATCCACAACTCCAACACCTGGGCCAAAGCCTACTCCGAGGTTTACCTTGACTCCCACCCCTTGCTCTATGCCTACCCCAGCGCTACGCCTATCGCTCCCACTAGCCCTAGCTCGGTCCCTAGACCAACGCCCAGTGCTCATCTAGTCAGAGGTCTACCACTTGCCCAAGGCCGACCAGTACACCTTGCCCTACCGTTAGCCAGTGCAGTAACCCGTGTCCTACGAAATCACCATGGACTCACCCTTTCGACACCCTAATCCAGCTCTACACCTGTTCCGAGTCCTAGGACTACCCGGAGCCCTCCCGTGACACCTACCCCTAGCCCTCGGCCAACCCCTACCACTACCACTAGTCCTAGGCTTAACATGAGCCCTAACCCTAACACTGCCCGTGGGCCTTTGCCAACCACTAGCCCTTCAACTAACCCTACCCCGAGCACTACCCCTCGCCCTAGGCATACGCCTAGCACTACCTCTGGTCCTACCCCTACCCCTGGCCCTACAGCTCGCCCTACCCATAGGCCCACCCCCATCCCTACCCCTAGCCACAGCTCCAACTCCTGGCACTAGGCCTACTCCGAGGTTTACCCCGACACACACCCCTTGCCCTATGCCTACCCAAGCGCTATGCCTACCGCTCCCAAAGCCCAGGCTCGGGCCCTAGACCAACGCCCATGCCTCCCTCTAGTCCGAGGCCTAGACTTGCCCGTCGCTGACCAGTACACCTTGCCCTTGTTAGGGTTAGGGTTAAGGTTAGGGTTAGGGTTGGTGTTTGGTTTAGGGTTAGGGTTAGGGTTAGGGTTAGGGTTAGGGTTAGGGTTGGTGTTAGGGTTAGGGTTAGGGTTAGGGTTAGGGTTAGGGTTAGGGTTAGGGTTACGGTTAGGTTACCCCGAGCACTACCCCTCGCCCTAGGCATACGCCTAGCACTACCTCTGGTCCTACCGCTACCCCTGGCCCTACAGCTCCCCCTACCCATGGGCCCACCCCCATCCCTACCCCTAGCCACAACTCCAACACCTGGGCCAAAGCCAACTCCGAGGTTTACCTTGACTTTCACCCCTTGCCCTATGCCTACCCCAGCGCTAAGCCTATCGCTCCCACTAGCCCTAGCTCGACCCCTAGACCAACGCCCAGTGCTCATCTAGTCAGAGGTCTACCACTTGCACGAGGCCGACCAGTACACCTTGCCCTACCGTTAGCCAGTGCAGTAACCCGTGTCCTACGAAATCACCCTGGACTCACGCTTACCACACCCTAATCCAGCCCTACACCTGTTCAGAGTCCTAGGACTACCCGGAGCCCTCCCGTTACACCTACCCCTAGCCCTCGGCCAAACCCTACCACTACCACTAGTCCTAGGCTTACATGAGCCCTAACCCTAACACTGCCCGTGGGCCTCTGCCAACCACTAGCCCTTCAACTAACCCTACCCCGAGCACTACCCCTCGTTCTAGGCCTACGCCTAGCACTACCTCTGGTCCTACCACTAGCCCTGGCCCTACAGCTCCCCCTACCCATAGGTCCACCCCCACCCCTACCCCTAGCCACAGCTCCCTCTCCTGGCCCTAGGCCTACTCCGAGGTTTACCTCGACACCCACCCCTTGCCCTATGCCTACCCCAGCGCTACGCCTACCGTTTCCACTAGCCCTAGTTCGGGCCCTAGACCAACTCCCATGGCTCCCTCTCGTCCGAGACCTAGAACTTGCCCGTCGCTGACCAGTACACCTTGCCCTTGTTAGGGTTAGGGTTAGGGTTAGGGTTAGGGTTAGGGTTTAGGGTTAGGGTTAGGGTTAGGGTTGGTGTTAGGGTTAGGGTTAGGGTTAGGGTTAGGGTTGGTGTTAGGTATAGGGATAGGGTTAGGGTTAGGGTTATGGTTAGGGTTGGTGTTAGGGTTAGGGTTAGGGTTAGGGTTAGGGTTACTGTTAGTGTTAGGGTCAGGGTTAGGTTACCCCGAGCACTACACCTCGCCCTAAGCCTACGCCTTGCACTACCTCTGGTCCTACCCCTACCCCTGTCCCTACAGCTCCCCCTACCCATAGGCCCACCCCCATCCCTACCCCTATTCACAGCTCCCACTCCTGGTCCTAGGCCTACTCCGAGGTTTACCCCGACACCCACCCCTTGCTTTTTGCCTACCCCCGCGCTACGCATACCGCTTTCACTAGCCCTACCTCGAGCTTTAGACCAACGCCCAGTGCTCACTCTAGTCCGAAGCCTAGCACTTGCCCGTCGCCAACCAGTACACCTTGCCCTACCGATAGCCAGAGCACTAACCCGTGTCCTACGAAATCACCCTGGACCCACCATTAGCCATTACCTAATCCAGCCCTACATCCGTTCGGAGTCCTAGAACTACCCGGAGCCCTCTTGTTACAGTTACCCCTAGCTTTCGCCCATCCCCTACCACTACCACTAGTCCTAGGCGTAACATGAGCCCTAACCCTAACACTGCCCGTGAGCCTCTGCCAACCACTAGCCCTTCACCTAACCCTACGCCGAGCACTACCCCTCGCCCTAGGCCTACGCCTAGCACTACCTCTGGTCCTACCTCTACCCCTGGCCCTACAGCTCCCCCTACCCATAGACCCAACCCCACCCCTACCCCTAGCCACAGCTCCCACTCCTGGCCCTAGGCCTACTCCGAGGTTTACCTCGACACCCACCCCTTGCCCTATGCCTACCCCAGCGCTTCGGCTACCGTTTCCACTAGCCCTAGCTCGGGCCCTAGACCAACGCCCATGGCTCCCTCTCGTCCGAGACCTAGAACTTACCCGTCGCTGACCAGTACACCTTGCCCTAGTTAGGGTTAGGGTTAGGGTTAGGGTTAGGGTTAGGATTAGGGTTGGTGTTAGGGTTAGGGTTAGGGTTAGGGTTAGGGTTGGTGTTAGGTAAGGGTTAGGGTTAAGGTTAGGGTTAGGGTTGGTGTTAGGGTTAGGGTTAGGGTTAGGGTTAGAATTGGTGTTAGTTATAGGGTTAGGGTTAGGGTTAGGGTTAGGGTTAGGGTTGGTGTTAGGGTTAGGGTTAGGGTTAGGGTTAGGGTTGGTGTTAGGTATAGGGTTAGGGTTAGGGTTAGGGTTGGTGTTAGGGTTAGGGTTAGGGTTAGGGTTAGGGTTGGTGTTAGGTAAGGGTTAGGGTTAAGGTTAGGGTTAGGGTTGGTGTTAGGGTTAGGGTTAGGGTTAGGGTTAGAATTGGTGTTAGTTATAGGGTTAGGGTTAGGGTTAGGGTTAGGGTTAGGGTTGGTGTTAGGGTTAGGGTTAGGGTTAGGGTTAGTGTTAGTGTTAGGGTTAGGGTTAGGTTACCCCGAGCACTACCCCTCGCCCTAAGCCTACGCCTAGCACTACCTCTGGTCCTACCCCTACCCCTGTCCCTACAGCTCCCCCTACCCATAGGCCCACCCCCATCCCTACCCCTAGCCACAGCTCCCACTCCTGGTCCTAGGCCTACTCCGAGGTTTACCCCGACACCCACCCCTTGCCCTTTACCTACACCCGCGCTATGCATACCGCTCCCACTAGCCCTACCTCGAGCCCTAGACCAACGCCCAGTGCTCATTCTAGTCCGAGGCCTACCACTTGCCCGACGCCGACCAGTACACCTTGCCCTACCTTTAGCCAGAGCAGTAACCCGTGTCCTACGAAATCACCCTGGACCCACGTTACCAACCCTAATCCAGCCCTACACCTGTTCCGAGTCCTAGAACTACCCGGAGCCCTCCCGTGACACCTACCCCTAGCCCTCTGCCAACCCCTACCACTACCACTAGTCCTAGGCTTAACATGAGCCCTAACCCTATCACTGCCCGTGGGCCTCTGCCAACCACTAGCCCTTCAACTAACCCTACCCCGAGCACTACCCCTCGCCCTAGGCCTACGCCTAGCACTACCTCTGGTCCTACCACTACCCCTGGCCCTACAGCTCCCCCTACCCATAGACCCACCCCCACCCCTACCCCTAGCCACAGCTCCCACTCCTGGCCCTAAGCCTACTCCGAGGTTTACATCGACACCCACCCCTTGCCCTATGCCTACCCCAGCGCTACGCCTACCATTTCCACTAGCCCTAGCTCGGGCCCTAGACCAACGCCCATGGCTCCCTCTCGTCCGAGACCTAGAACTTGCCCGTCGCTGACCAGTACACCTTGCCCTTGTTAGGGTTAGGGTCAGGGTTTAGGTTTAGGGTTAGGGTTATGATTGGTGTTAGGGTTAGGGTTAGGGTTAGGGTTACGGTTGGTGTTAGGTATAGGGTTAGGGTTAGGGTTATGGTTAGGGTTGGTGTTAGGTTTGGGTTAGGGTTAGGGTTGGTGTTAGGTATAGGGTTAGGGTTAGGGTAAGGGTTGGTGTTAGGGTTAGGGTTAGGGTTAGGGTTAGGGTTGGTGTTAGGTATAGGGTTAGGGTTAGGGTTAGGGTTAGGGTTGGTGTTAGGGTTAGGGTTAGGGTTAGGGTTAGGGTTGGTGTTAGGTATAGGGTTAGGGTTAGTGTTAGGGTTAGGGTTAGGATTGGTGTTAGGGTTAGGGTTAGGGTTAGGGTTAGGGTTAGGGTTAGGGTTAGTATTAGTGTTAGGGTTAGGGTTAGGTTACCCCAAGCACTACCCCTCGCCCTAAGCCTACGCCTAGCACTACCTCTGGTCCTACCCCTACCCCTGTCCCTACAGCTCCCCCTACCCATAGGCCCACCCCCATCCCTACCCCTAGCCACAGCTCCCACTCCTGGTCCTAGGCCTACTCCGAGGTTTACCACGACACCCACCCCTTGCCCTTTGCCTACCCCCGCGCTACGCATACCGCTCCCACTAGCCCTACCTCGAGCCCTAGACCAACGCCCAGTGCTCACTCTAGTCCGAGGCCTACCACTTGCCCGACGCCGACCAGTACACCTTGCCGTACCTTTAGCCAGAGCACTAACCCGTGTCCTACGAAATCACCCTTGACCCACCCTTTCCACACCCTAATCCAGCCCTACACCCGTTCCGAGTCCTAGGACTACCCGGAGCCCTCCCGTGACACCTACCCCTAGCCCTCGGCCACCCCTACCACTACCACTAGTCCTGGCCTAACATGAGCCCTAAGACTAACACTGCCCGTGGGCCTCAGCCAACCACTACCCCTTCACCATCCCTACCCAGAGCACTACCTTTCGACTTAGGCCTACGCCTAGCACTACCTCTGGTCCTACCGCTACCCCTGGCCCTACAGCTCCCCCAAACCATAGGCCCACCCAAATCCCTACCCCTACCCACAGCTCCAACTCCTGGCACTAGGCCTACTCCGAGGTTTACCCCGACACCCACCCCTTGCCCTATACCTACCCCAGCGCTACGCCTATCGCTCCTACTAGCCTTAGCTCGGGCCCTAGACCAACGCCCAGTGCTCATCTAGTCCGAGGCCTAGCACTTGCCCGTCGCCGACCAGTACACCTTGCCCTACTGTTAGCCAGAGCAGTAACCCGTGTCCTACGAAATCACCCTGGACCCAGCCTTACCAACCCTAATCCAGCCCTACACCTGTTCCGAGTCCTAGAACTACCCGGAGCCCTCCCGTGACACCTACCCTAAGCCCTCGGCCAACCCCTACCACTACCACTAGTCCTAGGCCTAACATGAGCCCTAAGACTAACACTGCCCGTGGGCCTCAGCCAACCACTAGCCATTCACCATCCCTACCCAGAGCAATACCCCTCGACTTAGGCCTACGCCTAGCACTACCTCTGGTCCTACCGCTACCCCTGACCCTACAGCTCCCCCTAACCATAGGCCCAACCCCATCCCTACCCCTAGCCACAGCTCCCTCTCCTGGCCCTAGGCCTACTCCGAGGTTTACCTCGACACCCACCCCTTGCCCTATGCCTACCCCAGCGCTACGCCTACCGCTCCCACTAGCCCTAGCTTGGGCCCTAGACCAACGCCCATGGCTCCCTCTCGTCCGAGACCTAGAACTTGCCCGTCACTGACCAGTACACCTTGCCCTTGTTAGGGTTAGGGTTAGGGTTAGGGTTAGGGTTTAGGGTTAGGGTTAGGGTTAGGGTTAGGGTTAGGGTTAGGGTTGGTGTTAGGGTTAGGGTTAGGGTTAGGGTTAGGGTTGGTGTTAGGTATAGGGTTAGGGTTAGCATTAGGGTTAGGGTTAGGGTTGGTGTTAGGGTTAGGGTTAGGGTTAGGGTTAGTGATAGGGTTAGGGTTAGTTTTAGGTTACCCCGAGCACTACCCCTCGCCCTAGGCCTACGCATAGCACTACCTCTGGTCCCACCCCTACCCCTGTCCCTAGAGCTCCCCCTACCCATAGGCCCACCCCCATCCCTACCCCTAGCCACAGCTCCCACTCCTGGTCCTAGGCCTACTCCGAGGTTTACCCCGACACCCACCCCTTGCCCTTTGCCTACCCCAGCGCTACGCCTACCGCTCCCACTAGCCCTACCTCAAGCCCTAGACCAACGCCCAGTGCTCACTCTAGTCCGAACCTAGCACTTGCCCGTCGCCAAACAGTACACCTTGCCCTACCGATAGCCAGAGCACTAACCCGTGTCTTACGAAATCACCCTGGACCCACCATTAGCCACACCCTAATCCAGCCCTACATCCGTTCGGAGTCCTAGGACTACCCGGAGCCCTCTTGTGACAGTTACCCCTAGCCCTCGGCCATCCCCTACCACTACCACTAGTCCTAGGCCTAACATGAGCCCTAACCCTAACACTGCCCGTGGGCCTGTGCCAACCACTAGCCCTTCACCTAACCCTACCCCGAGCACTACCCCTCGCCCTAGGCTTACGCCTAGCACTACCTCTGGTCCTACCCCTACCCCTGGTTCTACAGCTCCCACTACTTATAGGCCCACCCCCATCCCTACCCCTAGCCACAGCTCCCACTCCTGGCCCTAGGCCTACTCCGAGGTTTACCTCGACACCCACCCCTTGCACTATGCCTACCCCAGCGCTACGCCTACCGCTCTCACTAGCCCTAGCTCGGGCCCTAGACCAACGCCCATGGCTCCCTCTAGTCCAAGGCCTAGAACTTGCCCGTCGCTGACCAGTACACCTTGCCCTTGTTAGGGTTAGGGTTAGGATTAGGGTTAGGGTTAGGGTTAGGATAAGGGTTTAGGGTTAGTGTTAGGGTTAGGGTTGGTGTTAGGGTTAGGGTTAGGGTTAGGGTTAGGGTTGGTGTTAGATTTAAGGTTAGGGTTAGTGTTAGGTTTAGGATTAGGGTTAGGGTTGGTGTTAGGGTTAGGGTTAGGGTTAGGGTTAGGGTTAGGGTTGGTGTTAGGGTTAGGGTTAGGGTTAGGGTTAGGGTTAGGGTTGGTGTTAGGTATAGGGTTAGGGTTAGGGTTAGGGTTAGGGTTGGTGTTAGGGTTAGGGTTAGGGTTAGGGTTAGTGTTATGGTTAGGGTTAGGGTTAGGGTTATGATTAGGGTTAGGGTTGGTGTTAGGGTTAGGGTTAGGGTTAGGGTTAGGGTTAGGGTTGGTGTTAAGTATAGGGTTAGGGTTAGGGTTAGGGTTAGGGTTAGGGTTAGGGTTGGTGTTAGGGTTAGGGTTAGGGTTAGGATTAGAATTGTTGTTAGGGTTAGGGTTAGGGTTAGGATTAGGGTTAGGGTTGGTGTTAGGGTTAGCGTTAGGGTTAGAGTTAGGGTTGGTGTTAGGGTTAGGGTTAGGGTTAGGGTTAGGGTTAGGGTTAGGGTTAGGGTTGGTGTTAGGGTTAGGGTTAGGGTTAGGGTTAGGGTAAGGTTTGGTGTTAGGTATAGGGTTAGGGTTAGGGTTAGGGTTAGGGTTAGGGTTGGTGTTAGGGTTAGGGTTGGGTTAGGTTGGGTTAGGGTTAGGGTTAGGGTTAGGGTTAGGGGTTAGGGGTAGAGTTAGGGTTAGGGTTAGGGTTAGGATTAGGGTTAGGGTTGGTGTTAGGTTTAGGGTTAGGGTTAGGGTTAGTGTTAGGGTTAGGGTTGATGTTAGGGTAAGGGTTAGGGTTAGGGTTAGGGTTAGGGTTAGTGTTAGGGTTAGGTTACCCCGAGCACTACCACTCGCCCTAGGCCTACGCCTGGCACTACCTCTGGTCCAACCCCTACCCCTGGCCCTACAGCTCCCCATACCCATAGGCCCACCCCCATCCCTACCCTTAGCCACAGCTCCCACTCCTGGTCCTAGGCCTACTTTGAGGTTTACCCTGACACACACCCCTTGCCCTTTGCCTACCACAGCGCTACGCCTACATCTCCCACTAGCCCTACCTCGGGCCCTAGACCAACGCCCAGTGCTCACTCTAGTCCGAAGCCTATCACTTGCCCGTCGCCGACCAGTACACCTTGCCTACCGATAGCCAGAGCACTAACCCGTGTCCTACGAAATCACCCTGGACGCACCATTAGCCACAACCTAATCATGCCCCACATCCGTTCGGAGTCCTAGGACTACCCGGAGCCCTCCCGTGACACCTACACCTAGCCCACGGCCAACCCCTACCACTACCACTAGTCCTAGGCTTAACATGAGCCCTAACCCGAACACTGCCCGTGGGCCTCTGCCAACCACTAGCCCTTCAACTAACCCTATCCCGAGCACTACCCCTCGCCCTAGGCCTACGCCTAGCACTACCTCTGGTCCTACCACTACCCCTGGCCCTACAGCTCCCCCTACCCATAGACCCACCCCCACCCCTACCCCTAGCCACAGCTCCCACTCCTGGCCCTAGGCCTACTCCGAGGTTTACATCGACACCCACCCCTTGCCCTATGCCTACCCCAGCGCTACGCCTACCGTTTCCACAAGACCTAGCTCGGGCCCTAGACCAACGCCCATGGCTCCCTCTCGTCCGAGACCTAGAACTTGCCCGTCGCTGACCAGTACACCTTGCCCTTTTTAGGGTTAGGGTTAGGGTTAGGGTTATGGTTTAGGGTTAGGGTTAGGGCTAGGGTTGGTGTTAGGGTTAGGGTTAGGGTTAGGGTTAGGGTTACGGTTGGTGTTAGGTATAGAGTTAGTGTTAGGGTTATGGTTAGGGTTGGTGTTAGGGTTAGGGTTAGGGTTAGGGTTGGTGTTATGTATAGGGTTAGGGTTAGGGTTAGGGTTGGTGTTAGGGTTAGGGTTAGGGTTAGGGTTAGGGTTGGTGTTAGGTATAGGGTTAGGGTTAGGGTTAGGGTTAGGGTTGGTGTTAGGGTTAGGGTTAGGGTTAGGGTTAGGGTTGGTGTTAGGTATAGGGTTAGGGTTAGTGTTAGGGTTAGGGTTAGGGTTGGTGTTAGGGTTAGGGTTAGGGTTAGGGTTAGGTTTAGTATTAGTGTTAGGGTTAGGGTTAGGTTACCCCAAGCACTACCCCTCGCCCTAAGCCTACGCCTAGCACTACCTCTGGTCATACCCCTACCCCTGTCCCTACAGCTCCCCCAACCCATAGGCCCACCCCCATCCCTACCCCTAGCCACAGCTCCCACACCTGGTCCTAGGCGTACTCCGAGGTTTACCCCGACACCCACCCCTTGCCCTTTGCCTACCCCCGCGCTACGCATACCGCTCCCACTAGCCCTACCTCGAGCCCTAGACCAACGCCCAGTGCTCACTCTAGTCCGAGGCCTACCACTTGCCCGACGCCGACCAGTACACCTTGCCCTACCTTTAGCCAGAGCACTAACCCGTGTCCTACGAAATCACCCTTGACCCACCCTTTCCACACCCTAATCCAGCCCTACACCCGTTCCGATTCCTAGGACTACCCGGAGACCTCCCGTGACACCTACCCCTAGCCCTCGGCCAATGCCTACCACTACCACTAGTCCTAGGCCTAACATGAGCCCTAAGACTAACACTGCCCGTGGGCCTCAGCCAACCACTAGCCCTTCACCATCCCTACCCAGAGCACTACCCCTCGACTTAGGCCTACGCCTAGCACTACCTCTGGTCCTACCGCTACCCCTGGCCCTACAGCTCCCCCAAACCATAGGCCCACCCAAATCCCTACCCCTACCCACAGCTCCAACTCTTGGCACTAGGCCTACTCCGAGGTTTACCCCGACACCCACCCCTTGCCCTATGCCTACCCCAGCGCTACGCCTATCGCTCCCACTAGCCTTAGCTCGGGCCCTAGACCAATGCCCAGTGCTCATCTAGTCCGAGGCCTAGCACTTGCCCGTCGCCGACCAGTACACCTTGCCCTACCGTAAGCCAGAGCAGTAACCCGTGTCCTACGAAATCACCCTGGACCCAGCCTTACCAACCCTAATCCAGCCCTACACCTGTTCCGAGTCCTAGAACTACCCGGAGCCCTCCCGTGACACCTACCCCTAGCCCTCGGCCAACCCCTACCACTACCACTAGTCCTAGGCCTAACATAGCCCTAAGACTAACACTGCCCGTGGGCCTCAGCCAACCACTAGCCCTTCACCATCCCTATCCAGAGCACTACCCCTCGACTTAGGCCTACGCCTAGCACTACCTCTGGTCCTACCGCTACCCCTGGCCCTACAGCTCCCCCAAACCATAGGCCCACCCAAATCCCTACTCCTACCCACAGCTCCAACTCCTGGCACTAGGCCTACTCCGAGATTTACCCCGACACCCAACCCTTGCCCTATGCCTACCCCAACGCTACGCCTATCGCTCCCACTAGCCTTAGCTCGGGCCCTAGACCAACGCCCAGTGCTCATCTAGTCCGAGGCCTAGCACTTGCCCGTCGCCGACCAGTACACCTTGCCCTACCGTTAGCAGAGCAGTAACCCGTGTCCTACGAAATCACCCTGGACCCAGCCTTACCAACCCTAATCCAGCCCTACACCTGTTCCGAGTCCTAGAACTACCCGGAGCCCTCCCGTGACACCTACCCCTAGCCCTCGCCCAACACCTACCACTACCACTAGTCCTAGGCCTAACATGAGCCCTAAGACTAACACTGCCCGTGGGCCTCAGCCAACCACTAGCCCTTCACCATCCCTACCCAGAGCACTACCCCTCGACTTAGGCCTACGCCTAGCACTACCTCTGGTCCTACCGCTACCCCTGGCCCTACAGCTCCCCCTAATCATAGGCCCACCCCCATCTTTACCCCTAGCCACAGCTCCCTATCCTGGCCCTAGGCCTACTCCGAGGTTTACATCGACACCCACCCCTTGCCCTATGCCTACCCCAGCGCTACGCCTACCGCTCCCACTAGCCCTAGCTTGGGCCCTAGACCAACGCCCATGGCTCCCTCTCGTCCGAGACCTAGAACTTGCCCGTCGCTGACCAGTACACCTTGCCCTTGTTAGGGTTAGGGTTAGGGTTAGGGTTAGGGTTTAGGGTTAGGGTTAGGGTTAGGGTTAGGGTTAGGGTTGGTGTTAGGGTTAGGGTTAGGGTTAGGGTTAGGTTTAGGGTTGGTGTTAGGTATAGGGTTAGGGTTAGTGTTAGGGTTAGGGTTAGGGTTGGTGTTAGGGTTAGGGTTAGGGTTAGTATTAGTGTTAGGGTTAGGGTTAGGTTACCCCAAGCACTACCCCTCGCCCTAAGCCTACGCCTAGCACTACCTCTGGTCCTACCCCTACCCCTGTCCCTACAGCTCCCCCTACCCATAGGCCCACCCCCATCCCTACCCCTAGCCACAGCTCCCACTCCTGGTCCTAGGCCTACTCCGAGGTTTACCCCGACACACACCCCTTGCCCTTTGCCTAACACAGAGCTACGCCTACAGCTCCCACTAGCTTTACCTCGGCCCTAGACCAACGCCCAGTGCTCACTTCAGTCCGAAGCCTATCACTTGCCCGTCGCCGACCAGTACACCTTGCCTACCGATAGCCAGAGCACTAACCCGTGTCCTACGAAATCACCCTGGACGCACCATTAGCCAAACCCTAATCATGCCCCACATCCGTTCGGAGTCCTAGGACTACCCGGAGCCCTCCCGTGACACCTACCCCTAGCCCTCGGCCATCCCTACTACTACCACTAGTCCTAGGCCTAACATAGCCCTAACCCTAACACTGCCCGTGGGCCTCTGCCAACCACTAGCCCTTCACCTAACCCTACCCCGAGCACTACCCCTCGCCTTAGGCGTAAGCCTAGCACTACCTCTGGTCCTACCGCTACCCCTGGCCCTACAGCTTCCCCTACCCATGGGCCCACCCCCATCCCTACCCCTATCCACAACTCCAACTCCTGGGCCAAAGCCTACTCCGAGGTTTACCTTGACTCCAACCCCTTGCTCTATGCCTACCCCAGCGCTACGCCTGTCGCTCCCACTAGCCCTAGCTCGGGCCCTAGACCAATGCCCAGTGCTCATCTAGTCAGAGGTCTACCACTTACCCGAGGCCGACCAGTACACCTTGCCCTACCGTTAGACTGTGCAGTAACCCGTGTCCTACCAAATCACCCTGGACTCACCCTTTCCACACCCTAATCCAGCCCTACACCTGTTCGAGTCCTAGGACTACCCGGAGCCCTCCTGTGACACCTACCACTAGCCCTCGGCCAACCCCTACCACTACCACTAGTCCTAGGCTTAACATGAGCCCTAACCCTAACACTGCCCGTGGGCCTCTGCCAACCACTAGCCCTTCAACTAACCCTACCCAGAGCACTACCACTCTTCCTAGGCCTACGCCTAGCACTTCCTCTGGTCCTACCACTACCCCTGGCCCTACAGCTCCCCCTACCCATAGGCCCACCCCCACCCCTACTACTAGCCACAGCTCCCACTCCTGGCCCTAGGCCTACACCGAGGTTTACCTCGACACCCACCCCTTGCCCTTGCCTACCCCAGCGCTACGCCTACCGTTTCCACTAGCCCTAGCTCGGGCCCTAGACCAACGCCCATGGCTCCCTCTCGTCCCAGGCCTAGAACTTGCTTGTCGCTGACCAGTACACCTTGCCCTTGTTTGGGTTAGGGTTAGGGTTAGGGTTAGGGTTAGGGTTTAGGGTTAGGGTTAGGGTTGGTGTTAGGGTTAGGGTTAGGGTTAGGGTTAGGGTTGGTGTTAGGTATAGGGTTAGGTTTCGGGTTAGGGTTTGTGTTAGGGTTAGTGTTGGTGTTAGGTATAGGGTTAGGGTTAGGGTTAGGGTTAGGGTTAGGGTTGGTTTTAGGGTTAGGGTTAGGGTTAGGGTTAGGGTTGGTGTTAGGTATAGGGTTAGGGTTAGCATTAGGGTTAGGGTTAGGGTTGGTTTTAGGGTTAGGGTTAGGGTTAGGATTAGTGATAGGGTTAGGGTTAGTGTTAGGTTACCCTGAGCACTACACCTCGCCCTAGGCCTACGCCTAGCACTACCTCTGGTCCCACCCCTACCCATGTCCCTACAGCTCCCCCTACCCATAGGCCCACCCACATCCCTACCCCTAGCCACAACTCCAAATCCTGGCCCTAGGCCTACTCCGAGGTTTACCTCGACACCCACCCCTTGCCCTAAGCCTACCCCAGCGCTACGCCTTCCGCTCCCACTAGCCCTACCTCTGGCCCTAGACCAACGCCCAGTGCTCACTCTAGTCCGAAGCCTAGCACTTGCCCGTCACCGACCAATACACCCTGCCGTACCGAAAGCCAGATCACTAACCCTTGTCCTACGAAATCACCCTGGACCCACCATTAGCCACACCCTAATCATGCCCCACATCCGTTCGGAGTCCTAGGACTACCCGGAGCCCTCCCGTGACACCTACCCCTAGCCCTCGGCTATCCCCTACCACTACCATAGTCCTAGGCCTAAAATGAGGCCTAACCCTAACACTGTCCGTGGGCTTCTGTCAACCACTAGCCCTTCACCTAACCCTACCCCGAGCACTACCCCACGCCCTAGGCTTACGCCTAGCACTACCTCTGGTCCTACCCATACCCCTGGCCCTACAGCTCCCCCTACTAATAGGCCAACCCCCATCCCTACCCTTAGCCACAACTCCAACTTCTGGCCCAAAGCCTACTCCGAGGTTTACCCCAACACCCACCCCTTGCCCTATGCCTACCCCAGCGCTACGCCTATCGCTCCCACTAGCCCTAGCTCGGGCCATAGACCAAAGCCCAGTGCTCATCTAGTCCGAGGCCTACCACTTGCCCGTCGCTGACCAGTACACCTTGCCCTTGTTTGGGTTAGGGTTAGGGTTAGGGTTTGGGTTAGGGTTTATGGTTAGGGTTAGGGTTGGTGTTAGGTATAGGGTTAGGGTTAGGGTTAGGGTTAGGGTTAGGGTTGGTGTTAGGGTTAGGGTTAGGGTTAGGGTTGGTGTTAGGTATATGGTTAGGGTTAGGGTTAGGGTTGGTGTTAGGGTTAGGGTTGGTGTTAGGTATAGGGTTAGGGTTAGGGTTAGGGTTAGGGTTAGGGTTAGGGTTGCTGTTAGGGTTAGGGTTAGGGTTAGGGTTAGGGTTGGTGTTAGGTATAGGGTTAGGGTTAGCATTAGGGTTAGGGTTAGGGTTGGTGTTAGGGTTAGGTTTAGGGTTAGGGTTAGTGATAGGGTTAGGGTTAGTGTTAGGTTACCCCGAGCACTACCCCTCGCCGTAGGCCTACGCCTAGCACTACCTCTGGTCCCACCCCTACCCCTGTCCCTACAGCTCCCCCTACCCATAGGCCCACCCCCATTCCTACCCCTAGCCACAGCAACCACTCCTGGTCCTAGGCCTACTCCGAGGTTTACCCCGACACCCACCCCTTGCCCTTTGCCTACCCCAGCGCTACTCCTACTGCTCCCACTAGCCCTACCTCGAGCCCTAGACCAATGCCCAGTGCTCACTCTAGTCCGAAGCCTAGCACTTGCCTGTCGCCAACCAGTACACCTTGCCCTACCGATAGCCAGAGCACTAACCCGTTTCCTACGAAATCACCCTGGACCAACCATTAGCCACACCCTAATACAGCCCTACATCCGTTCGGAGTCCTAGGACTACCCGGAGCCCTCTTGTGACAGTTACCCCTAGCCCTCGGCCATCCCCTACCACTACCACTAGTCCTTGGCCTAACATGAGCCCTAACCCTAACACTGCCCGTGGGCCTCTGCCAACCACTAGCCCTTCACCTAACCCTATTCCGAGCTCTACCCCTCGCCCTAGGCTTACGCCTAGCACTACCACTGGTCCTACCCCTACCCCTGGTTCTACAGCTCCCCCTACTTATAGGCCCACCCCCATCCCTACCCCTAGCCACAGCTCCCACTCCTGGCCCTAGGCCTACTCCGAGGTTTACCTTGACACCCACCCCTTGCCCTATGCCTACCCCAGCGCTACGCCTACCGTTTCCACTAGCCCTAGCTCGGGCTCTAGACCAACGCCCATGCCTACATCTCGTCCGAGGCCTAGAACTTGCCCATCGCTGACCAGTACACCTTGCCCTTGTTAGGGTTAGGGTTAGGGTTAGGATTAGGGTTAGGGTTAAAGTTTAGGGTTAGGGTTAGGGTTAGGGTTGGTGTTAGAGTTAGGGTTAGGGTTAGGGTTGGTGTTAGGTATAGGGTAAAGGTTAGGGTTAGGGTTAGGGTTAGGGTTGGTGTTAGGGTTAGGGTTACGGTTAGGGTTAGGGTTAGAATTAGGGTTAGGGTTGGTGTTATGGTTAGGGTTAGGGTTAGGGTTATGGTTAGGGTTGGTGTTAGGGTTAGGGTTAGGGTTAGGGTTAGGGTTGGTGTTAGGTATAGGGTTAGGGTTAGGGTTAGGGTTAGGGTTGGTGTTAGGGTTAGGGTTAGGGTTAGGGTTAGTGTTAGGGTTAGGGTTAGGGTTAGGGTTAAAATTAGGGTTAGGGTTGGTGTTAGGGTTAGGGTTAGGGTTAGGGTTGCTGTTAGGAATAGGGTTAGGGTTAGGGTTAGGGTTTGGGTTAGGGTTCGTGTTAGGGTTAGGGTTAGGGTTAGGGTTAGGGTTGGTGTTAGGGTTAGGGTTAGGGTTAGGATTAGGGTTAGGGTTGGTGTTAGGGTTAGGGTTAGGGTTAGAGTTAGGGTTGGTGTTAAGGTTAGGGTTAGGGTTAGGGTAATGGTTAGGGTTAGGGTTGGTGTTAGGGTTAGGGTTAGGGTTAGGGTTAGGGTTAGGGTTGGTGTTATGTATAGGGTTAGGTTTAGGGTTAGGGTTGGTGTTAGGGTTAGGGTTAGGGTTAGGGTTAGGGTTTGAGTTAGGGTTAGGGTTAGGTTACCCCGAGCACTACTTCTCGCCCTAGGCCTACGCCTAGCACTACCTCTGGTCCTACCCTACCCCTGGCTCTACAGCTCCCCCTACCCATAGGCCCACCCCCATCCCTACCCCTAGCCACATGTCTGACTCCTGGTCCAAGGCCTACTCCGAGGTTTACCCCGACACCCACCCATTGCTTTTTGCCTACCCCAGCACTACGCCTACCGCTCCCACTAGCCCTACCTTGGGCCCTAGACCAACGCCCAGTGCTCACTCTAATCCGAAGCCTAGCACTTGCCCGTCGCCAACCAGTACACCTTGCCCTACCGATAGCCAGAGCACTAACCCGTGTCCTACGAAATCACCCTGGACCAACCCTTACCGCACCCTAATCCAGCCCTACATCCGTTCCGAGTCCTAGGACTACCCGGAGCCCTCCCGTGACACCTACTCCTAGCCCTCCGCCAACCCCTACCACTACCACTAGTCCTAGGCTTAACATGAGCCCTAACCCTAACACTGCCCATGGGCATGTGCCAAACACTAGCCCTTCAACTAACCCTACCCCGAGCACTACCCCTCGCCCTAAGCCTACGCCTAGCACTACCTTTGGTCCTACCACTACCCCTGGCCCTACAGCTCCCCGTACCCATAGGCCCACCCCCACCCCTACCCCTAGCCACAGCTCCCACTCCTGGCCCTAGACCTACTCCGAGGTTTACCTCGACACCCACCCCTTGCCCTGTGCCTACCCCAGCGCTACGCCTACTGCTCCCACTAGCCCTAGCTCGGGCCTTAGACAAACGCCCATGGCTCCCTCTAGTCCGAGGCCTAGAACTTGCCCGTCGCTGACCAGTACACTTTGCCCTTGTTAGGGTTAGAATTAGGGTTAGGGTTAGGGTTAGGGTTAGGATTAGGGATTAGGGTTAGGGTTAGGTTTTAGGGTTGGTGTTAGGGTTAGGGTTAGAGTTAGGGTTAAAGTTGGTGTTAGGTTTAGGGTTAGGGTTAGAATTAGGGTTAGGTTTAGGGTTGGTGTTAGGGTTAGGGTTAGGGTTTAGGGTTGGTGTTAGGGTTATGTTTAGGGTTAGGGTTAAAGTTGGTATTAGGTTTAGGATTAGGGTTAGGGTTAGGGTTAAGGTTAGGGTTAGGATTAGGGTTAGGGTTGGTGTTAGGGTTAGGTTACCTCGAGCACTACCCCTCGCCCTAGGCCTACGCCTGGCACTACCTCTGGTCCTACCCCTACCCCTAGCCATACAGCTCCCCCTACCCATAGGCCCACCCCCATCCCTACCGCTAGCCACAGCTCCCACTCCTGGTCCTAGGCCTACTCCGAGGTTTACCCCGACACACACCCCTTGCCCTTTGCCTACCACAGCGCTACGCCTACCGCTCCCACTAGCCCTACCTCGAGCCCTAGACCAATGCCCAGTGCTCACTCTAGTCCGAAGCCTAGCACTTGCCCGTCGCCAACTAGTACACCTTGCCCTACCGATAGCCAGAGCACTAACCCTTGTCCTACGAAATGACCCTGGACCCACCATTAGCCACACCCTAATCCAGCCCTACACCTGTTCTGAGTCTTAGGACTACACGGAGCCCTCCCGTGACACCTACCCCTAGCCCTCGGCCAACCCCTACCACTACCACTAGTCCTAGGCTTAACATGAGGTCTAACCCTAACACTGCCCGTGGGCCTCTGCCAACCACTAGCCCTTCAACTAACCCTACCCCGAGCACTACCCCTCGCTCTAAGCCTACGCCTAGCACTACCTCTGGTCCTACCCCTACTCCTGGCCCTACAGCTCCCCCTAACCCTGGGCCCACCCACATCCCTACCCCTAGCCAAAACTCCAACTCCTGGCCCAAAGCCTACTCCGAAGTTTACCCCGAAACCCACCCCTTGCCCTATGCCTATCCCAGCGCTACGCCTACCGCTCCCACTAGCCCTAGCTCGGTCCCTAGAACAACGCCCAGTGCTCTCTCTAGTCAGAGGCCTACCACTTGCCCGAGGCCGACCAGTACACCTTGCCCTACCGTTAGCCAGAGCAGTAACCCGTGTCCTACGAAATCACCCTGGACCCACCCTTACCACACCCCAATACAGCCCTACACCTGTTCCGAGTCCTACGACTACCCGGAGCCATTTCGTGACACCTACTCCTAGCCGTCCGCCAACCCCTACCACTACCACTAGTCCTAGGCTTAACATGAGCCCTAACCCTAACACTGCCCGTGGGCCTCTGCCAAACACTAGCCCTTCAACTAACCCTACCCCGAGCACTACCCCTCGCCCTAGGCCTACGCCTAGCACTACCTCTTGTCCTACCACTACCCCTGGCCCTACAGCTCCCCCTACCTATAGGCCCACCCCCACCCCTACCCCTAGCCACAGCTCCCACTCCTGGCCCTAGGCCTACTCTGAGGTTTAGCTCGACACCCACCCCTTGCCCTATGCCTACCCCAGCGCTACGCCTACCGCTCCCACTAGCCCTAGCTCGGGCCCTAGACCAATGCCCATGGCTCCCTCTAGTCCGAGGCCTAGAACTTGCCCGTCGCTGACTAGTACACATTGCCCTTGTTAGGGTTAGGGTAAGGGTTAAGGTTAGGGTTTAGGGTTAGGGTTAGGGTTAGGGTTGGTGTTAGGTTTAGGGTTAGGATTAGGGTTAGGGTTGGTGTTAGGGTTAGGGTTGGTGTTAGGGTTAGCGTTAGGGTTAGGGTTAGGCTTGGTGTTAGTGTTAGGGTTTGGGTTAGGGTTAGGGTTAGGGTTAGGTCACCCCGAGCAATACCCCTCGCCCTAGGCTTACGCCTAGCACTACCTCTGGTCCTACCCCTACCCCTCGCCCTACAGCTCACCCTACTAATAGGCCCACCCCCATCCTTACCCCTAGCCACAACTCCAACCTCTGGCCCAAAGCCTACTCCGAGGTTTACCCCGACACCCACACCTTGCCCTATGCCTACCCCAGTGCTACGCCTACCGCTCCCACTAGCCCTAGCTCGGGCCCTAGACCAACGCCCAGTGCTCCCTATAATCCGAGGCCTACCACCTGCCCGACGCCGACCAGTACACCTTGCCCTACCGTTAGCCAGAGCAGTAACGCGTGTCCTACGAAATTACCCTGGACCCACCCTTACCACACCTTAATCCAGCCCTACACCCGTTTTGAGTCCTAGGACTACCCGGAGCCCTCCCGTGACACCTACCCCTAGCCCTTGGCCAACCCCTACCACTACCACTAGTCCTAGGCCTAACATGAGCCCTAAGACTAACACTGCCCGTGGGCATCAGCCAACCACAAGCCCTTCACCTAACCCTACCCAGAGCACTTCCCCTCGCCCTAGGCTAACGCCTAGCACTACCTCTGGTCCTACCGCTTCCCCTGGCCCTACAGATCCCCATACTTGTACGCCCACCTCCATCCCTACCCCTAGCCACAGCTCCAACTCCTGGCACTAGGCCTACTCTGAGGTTTACCCCGACACACACCTCTTGCCCTATGCCTACCCCAGCGCTATGCCTACCGCTCCCACTAGCTCAGGCTCAGGCCCTAGACCAACGGCCATGGCTCCCTCTAGTCCGAGGCCTAGACTTGCCCGTCGCTGACCAGTACACCTTGCCCTTGTTAGGGTTAGGGTTAGGGTTAGGGTTAGGTTGGTGTTACGTTTAGGGTTAGGGTTATGGTTAGGATTAGGGTTAGGGTTGGTGTTAGGGTTAGGGTTATGGTTAGGGTTAGGGTTAGGGTTAGGGTTGGTGTTAGGTTTAGGGTTAGGGTTAGGGTTAGGGTTAGGGTTGGTGTTAGGGTTAGGGTTAGTGTTAGGGTTAGGGTTAGGTTTACGGTTAGGTTACCCCGAGCACTACCCCTCGCCCTAGGCCTACGCCTAGCACTACCTCTGGTCCTACCCTACCCCTGGCTCTACAGCTCCCCCTACCCATAGGCCCACCCCCATCCCTATCCCTAGCCACAGCTCCCACTCCTGGTCCTAGGCCTACTCCGTGGTTTACCGCGACACCCACCCCTTGCCCTTTGCCTACCCCAGCGCTATGCCTACCGCTCCCACTAGCCCTACCTCGGGCCCTAGACCAACGCCCAGTGCTCACTCTAGTCCGAAGCCTAGCAATTGCCCGTTGCCGACCAGTACACCTTGCCCTTGTTAGGGTTAGGGTTAGGGTTAGGGTTAGAGTTAGGATTAGGGTTAGGGTTAGGGTTAGGATTAGGGTTTAGGGTTGTTGCTAGGGTTAGGGTTAGGGTTAGGGTTAGTGTTAGGGTTAGGGTTGATGTTAGGGTTAGGGTTAGGGTTAGGCTTAGGGTTAGGGTTAGGGTTAGGGTACCCCGAGCACTACCCCTCGCCCTAGGCCTACGCCTGGCACTACCTCTCGTCCTACATCTACCCCTGGCCCTACAGCTCCCCCTACCCATAGGCCCACCCCCATCCCTACCCCTACCCACAGCACCCACTCCTGGTTTTAGGCCTACTACGAGGTTTACCCCGACACACACCCCTTGCCCTTTGCCTACCACAGCGCTACGCCTACCGCTCCCACTAGCCCTACCTCGGGCCCTAGACCTACGCCCAGTGCTCACTCTAGTCCGAAGCCTAGCACTTGCCCGTCACCGACCATTACACCTTGCCCTACTGATAGCCAGATCACTCACCCTTGTCCTACGAAATCACCCTGGACCCACCCTTACCACACCCTAATACAGCCCTACACCTTTTCCGAGTCCTAGGACTACCCGGAGCCATTTCGTGACACCTATCCTAGCACTAAGCCAACCCCTACCACTACCACTCGTCCTAGGCTTAACATGAGCCCTAACCCTAACACTGCCCGTGGGCCTCTGCCAACCACTAGCCCTTCACCTAACCCTACCCCGAGCACTACCCCTCGCCCTAGGCCTACGCCAGCACTACCTCTGGACCTACCACTACCCATGGCCCTACAGCTCCCCCTACTCATAGGCCCACCCCCACACCTACCCCTAGCCACAGCTCCCAATCCTGTCCCTAGGCCTACTCCGAGGTTTACCTCGACACCCACCCCTTGCCCTATGCCTACCCCAGCACTATGCATACCGCTCCCACTAGCCCTAGCTCGGGCCCTAGACCAACGCCTATGGCTCACTCTAGTCCGAGGCCTAGAACTTGCCCGTCGCTGACTAGTACACATTGCCCTTGTTAGGGTTAGGGTAAGGGTTAGGGTTAGGGTTTAGGGTTAGGGTTAGGGTTAGGGATGGTGTTAGGTTTAGGGTTAGGATTAGGGTTAGGGTTGGTGTTAGGGTTAGGGTTGGTGTTAGAGTTAAGATTAGGATTAGGGTTAGGATTGCTGTTAGGGTTAGGATTAGGGTTAGGGTTAGGGTTAGGTCACCCCGAGCACTACCCCTCGCCCTAGGCGTACGCCTGGCACTACCTCTGGTCCTACCCCTACCCCTGGCCCTACAGCTCCCCCTACCCATAGGCCCACCCCCATTCTACCCCTAGCCACAGCTCCCACTCCTGGTTTTAGGCCTATTACGAGGTTAACCCCGACACACACCCCTTGCCCTTTGCCTACCACAGCGCTACGCCTACCGCTCCCACTAGCCCTACCTCGGGCCCTAGACCAACGCCCAGTGCTCACTCTAGTCCGAAGCCTAGCACTTGCCCGTCACCGACCAATACTCCCTGCCCTACCGAAAGCCAGATCACTAACCCTTGTCCTACGAAATCACCCTGGACCCACCATTAGCCACACCCTAATCATGCCCCACATCCGTTCGGAGTCCTAGGACTACCCGGAGCACTCCCGTGACACCTACCCCTAGCCCTTGGCTATCCCCTGCCACTACCACTATTCCTAGGCCTAAAATGAGCCCTAACCCTAACACTGTCCGTGGGCCTCTGCCAACCACTAGCCCTTCACCTAACCCTACCCCGAGCACTACCACACGCCCTAGGCTTACGCCTAGCACTACCTCTGGTCCTACCCCTACCCCTGGCCCTACAGCTCACCCTACTAATAGGCCCACCCCCATCTCTAACCCTAGCCACAACTCCAAACTCTGGCCCAAAGCCTACGCCGAGGTTTACCCCGACACCCACCCCTTGCCCTATGCCTACCCCAGTGCTACGCCTATCGCTCCCACTAGCCCTAGCTCGGGCCCTAGACCAAAGCCCAGTGCTCATCTAGTCCGAGGCCTACCACTTGCCCGTCGCTGACCAGTACACTTGCCCTTGTTTGGGTTAGGGTTAGTGTTAGGGTTTGGGTTAGGGTTTATGGTTAGGGTTAGGGTTGGTGTTAGGTATAGGGTTAGGGTTAGGGTTAGGGTTAGGATTAGGGTTAGGGTGGTGTTAGGGTTAGGGTTAGGGTTAGGGTTAGGGTTGGTGTTAGGTATAGGGTTAGTGTTAGGGTTAGGGTTGGTGTTAGGGTTAGGGTTGGTGTTATGTATAGGGTTAGGGTTAGGGTTAGGGTTAGGGTTGGTGTTAGGGTTAGGGTTAGGTTAAGGTTAGGGTTGGTGTTAGGTATAGGGTTAGGGTTAGCATTAGGGTTAGGGTTAGTGTTGGTGTTAGGGTTAGGGATAGTGATAGGGTTAGGGTTAGTGTTAGGTTACCCCGAGCACTACCCCTCGCCCTAGGCCTACGCCTAGCACTACCTCTGGTCCCACCCCTACCCCTGTCCCTACAGCTCCCCCTACCCATAGGCCCACCCCCATCCCTACCCCTAGCCACAGCTCCCACTCCTGGTCCTAGGCCTACTCCGAGGTTTAATCCGACACCCACCCCTTGCCCTTTGCCTACCCCAGCGCTACGCCTACCGCTCCCACTAGCCCTACCTCGTGCCCTAGACCAACGCCCAGTGCTCACTCTAGTCCGAAGCCTAGAAAATGCCCGTCACCGACCACAACACCCTGCCTTACCGAAAGCCAGATCATTAACCCTTGTCCTACGAAATCACCCTGGACCCACAATTAGCCACACCCTAATCATGCCCCACATCCGTTCGGAGTCCTAGGACTACCCGGAGCCCTCCCGTGACACCTACCCCTAGCCCTCGGCTATCCCCTACCACTACCACTAGTCCTAGGCCTGACATGAGCCCTAACCCTAACACTGTCCGTGGGACTCTGCCAACCACTAGCCCTTCACCTAACCCTACCCCGAGCACTACCCCTCGCCCTAGGCCTACGCCTAGCACTACCTCTGGTCCTACCACTACCCCTGGCCCTACAGCTCCCCCTACCCATAGGCCCACCCCCATCCCTACCCCTAGCCACAGCTCCCACTCCTGGCCCTAGGCCTACTCCGAGGGTTACCCCGACACCCACCCCTTGCCCTATGCCTTCCCTAGCGCTACGCCTATTGCTCCCACTAGCCCTAGCTCGGGCCCTAGACAAAAGCCCAGGGCTCATCTAGTCCGAGGCCTAGCACTTGCCCGTCGCCGACCAGTACACCTTGCCCTACGGTTAGCCAGAGTAGTAACCCTGGTCCTACGAAATCACCCTGGACCCACCCTTACCACACTTTAATCCAGCCCTACACCTGTTCTGAGTCCTAGGACTACCCGGAGCCCTCCCGTGACAGTTACCCCTAGCCCTCGGCTATCCCCTACCACTACCACTAGTCCTAGGCCTAACATGAGCCCTAACCCTAACACTGCCCATGGGCCTCTGCCAACCACTAGACTTTCACCTAACCCTACCCCGAGCACTACCCCTCGCCCTAGGCTTACGCCTAGCACTACCTCTGGTCCTACTCCTACCCCTGGCCCTACAGCTCCCCCTACTTATAGGCCCACCCCATCCCTACCCCTAGCCACAGCTCCCACTCCTGGCCCTAGGCCTACTCCGAGGTTTACCTCGACACCCACCCCTTGCCCTATGCCTACACCAGCGCTACGCCTACCGCTCTTACTAGCCCTATCTCGGGCCCTATACCAACGCCCATGGCTCCTTCTAGTCCGAGGCCTAGAACTTGCCCGTCGCTGACCACTACACCTTGCCCTTGTTAGGGTTAGGGTTAGGGTTAAGGTTAGGGTTAGGATTAGGGTTAGGGTTAGGGTTAGGGTTAGGGTTAGTGTTAGGGTTGGTGTTAGGGTTAGGGTTAGGGTTAGGGTTAGTGTTAGGGTTAGGGTTGATGTTAGGGTTAGGGTTAGGGTTAGGGTTAGGGTTGGTGTTAGGTATAGGGTTAGGGTTAGGGTTAGGGTTGGTGTTAGTGTTAGGGTTGGTGTTAGGTATAGGGTTAGGGTTAGGGTTAGGGTTAGGGTTAGGGTTAGGGTTGGTGTTAGGGTTAGAGTTTGGGTTAGGGTTAGGGTTGGTGTTAGGGTTAGGGTTAGTGATAGGGTTAGGGTTAGTGTTAGGTTACCCCGAGCACTACCCCTCGCCCTAGGCCTACGCCTAGCACTACCTGTGGTCCCACCCCTACCCCTGTCCCTACAGCTCCCCCTACCCATAGGCCCACCCCCATCCCTACCCCTAGCCACAGCTCCCACTCCTGGTCCTAGGCCTACTCCGAGGTTTAATCCGACACCCACCCCTTGCACTTTGCCTACACCAGCGCTACGCCTACCGCTCCCACTAGCCCTACCTCGGGCCCAAGACGAACGCCCAGTGCTCACTCTAGTCCGAAGCCTAGCACTTGCCCGTCGGTAACCAGTACACCTTGCCCTACCTTTAGCCAGAGCACTAATCCGTGTCCTACGAAATCACCCTGGACCAACCATTAGCCACACCCTAATCCAGCCCTACATCCGTTCGGAGTCCTAGGACTACCCGGAGCCCTCTTGTGACAGTTATTCCTCGCCCTCGGCAATCCCCTACCACTACCACTAGTCCTAGGCCTAACATGAGCCCTAACCCTAACACTGCCCGTGGGCCTCTGCCAACCACTAGCCCTTCACCTAACCATACCCCGAGCTCTACCCCTCGCCCTAGGCTTACGCCTAGCACTACCACTGGTCCTACCCCTACCCCTGGTTCTACAGCTCCCCCTACTTATATGCCCACCCCCATCCCTACCCCTAGCCACAGCTCCAACTCCTGGCCCTAGGCCTACTCCGAGGTTTACCTCGACACCCACCCCTTGCCCTATGCCTACCCCAGCGCTACGCCTACCGCTCTCACTAGCCCTAGCTCGGGCCCTAGATCAACGCCCATGGCTCCCTCTAGTCCGAGGCCTAGAACTTGCCCGTCGCTGACCTGTACACCTTGCCCTTGTTAGGGTTAGGGTTAGGATTAGGGTTAGGGTTAGGGTTAGGATTAGGGTTTAGGGTTAGGGTTAGGGTTACGGTTGGTGTTAGGGTTAGGGTTAGGGTTAGGGTTGGTGTTAGGTATAGGGTTAGGGTTAGGGTTAGGGTTAAGGTTGGTGTTAGGGTTAGGGTTAGGTTTAGGGTTGGTGTTAGGTATAGGGTTAGGGTTAGGGTTAGGGTAAGGGTTAGGGTTGGTGTTAGGGTTAGGGTTAGCGTTAGGGTTAGTGTTAGGGTTAGGGTTAGGGTTAGGGTTAGGATTAGGTTTAGGGTTGGTGTTAGGGTTAGGGTTAGGGTTAGGGTTAGGGTTGGTGTTAGGTATAGGGTTAGGGTTAGGGTTAGGGTTAGGGTTCGTGTTAGGGTTAGGGTTAGGGTTAGGGTTAGGGTTGGTGTTAGGGTTAGGGTTAGGGTTAGGATTAGGGTTAGGGTTGGTGTTAGCGTTAGGTTTAGGGTTAGAGTTAGGGTTGGTGTTAGGGTTAGGGTTAGGGTTAGGGTTAGGGTTAGGGTTGGTGTTAGGGTTAGGTTTAGGGTTAGGGTTAGGGTTAGGGTTGGTGTTAGGTATAGGGTTAGGGTTAGGGTTAGGGTTGGTGTTAGGGTTAGGTTTAGGGTTGGTGTTAGGGTTAGGTTTAGGTTACCCCGAGCAGAACCCCTCGCCCTAGGCATACGCCTAGCACTACCTCTCGTCCTACCCCTACCCCTGTCCCTACAGCTCCCCATACCCATAGGCCTACCCCCATCCCTACCCCTAGCCACAGCTCCCACTCCTGGTCCTAGGCCTACTCCGAGGTTTACCCTGACACCCACCCCTTGCTTTTTGCCTACCTCAGCACTACGCCTACCGCTCCCACTAGCCTTACCTCGGGCCCTAGACCAACGCCCAGTGCTCACTCTAATCCGAGCCTAGCACTTGCCCGTCGCCAACCAGTACACCTTGCCCTACCGATAGCCAGAGCACTAACCCGTGTCCTACGAAATCACCCTGGACCCACCTTAGCCACACCCCAATCCAAACCTACATTCGTTCTGAGTCCTAGGACTACCCGGAGCCCTCCCGTGACAGTTACCCCTAGCCCTCGCCCATCCCCTACCACTACCACTAGTCCTAGGCCTAACATGAGCCCTAACCCTAACACTGCCCATGGGCCTCTGCCAACCACTAGCCCTTCACCTAACCCTACCCCGAGCACTACCCCTCGCCCTAGGCTTATGCGTAGCACTACCTCTGGTCCTACCCCTTCACGTGGCCCTACAGCTCCCCCTACTTATAGGCCCAACCCCATCCCTACCTCTAGCCACAGTTCCCACTCCTGGCCCTAGACCTACTCCGAGGTTTACCTCGACACCCACCCCTTGCCCTGTGCCTACCCCAGCGCTACGCCTACTGCTCCCACTAGCCCTAGCTCGTGCCCTAGACCAACGCCCATGGCTCCCTCTAGTCCGAGGCCTAGAAATTGCCCGTCGCTGACCAGTACACTTTGCCCTTGTTAGGGTTAGAATTAGGGTTAGGGTTAGGGTTAGTGTTAGGATTACGGTTTAGGGTTAGGGTTAGGGTTTAGGGTTTGTGTTAGGGTTAGGGTTAGTGTTAGGGTTAAAGTTGGTGTTAGGTTTAGGGTTAGGGTTAGGGTTAGGGTTAGGTTTAGGGTTTGTGTTAGGGTTAGGGTTAGGTTTTAGGGTTGGTGTTAGGATTATGGTTAGGGTTAGGGTTAAAGTTGGTGTTAGGTTTAGGATTAGGTTTAGGGTTAGGGTTAAGGTTAGGGTTAGGATTAGGGTTAGGGTTGGTGTTAGGGTTAGGGTTAGGTTACCACGAGCACTACCCCTCGCCCTAGGCCTACGCCTGGCACTACCTCTGTTCCTACACCTACCCCTGGCCATACAGCTCCCCCTACCCATAGGCCCACCCCCATCCCTACCCCTAGCCACAGCTCCCACTCATGGTCCTAGGCCTAGTCCGAGGTTTACCCCGACACACACCCCTTGCCCTTTGCCTACCACAGCGCTACGCCTACCGCTCCCACTAGCCCTACCTCGAGCCCTAGACCAACGCCCAGTGCTCACTCTAATCCGAAGCCTAGCACTTGCCCGTCGGCAACCAGTACACCTTGCCCTACCTATAGCCAGAGCACTAACCCGTGTCCTACGAAATCACCCTGGACCCACCATTAGCCACACCCTAATCCAACCCTACATTCGTTCGGAGTCCTAGGACTACCCGGAGCCCTCCCGTGACAGTTACCCCTAGCCCTCGCCCATCCCCTACCACTACCACTAGTCCTAGGCCTAACATGAGCCCTAGCCCTAACACTGCCCGTGGGCCTCTGCCAACCACTAGCCCTTCACCTAACCCTACCCCGAGCACTACCCCTCGCCCTAGGCTTATGCATAGCAATACCTCTGGTCCTACCCCTACACGTGGCCCTACAGCTCCCCCTACTTATAGGCCCAACCCCATCCCTACCCCTAGCCACAGTTCCAAATCCTGGTCCTAGGCCTACTCCGAGGTTTACCTCGACACCCACCCCTTGCCCTGTGCCTACCCCAGCGCTACGCCTACTGCTCCCACTAGCCCTAGCTCGGGCCCTAGACCAACGCCCATGGCTCCCTCTAGTCCGAGGCCTAGAACTTGCCCGTCGCTGACCAGTACACTTTGCCCTTGTTAGGGTTAGAATTAGGGTTATGGTTAGGGTTAGGGTTAGGATTAGGGTTTAGGGTTAGGGTTAGGGTTTAGGGTTGGTGTTAGGGTTAGGGTTAGGGTTAGGGTTAAAGTTGGTGTTAGGTTTAGGGTTAGGGTTAGGGTTAGGGTTAGGTTTAGGGTTTGTGTTAGGGTTAGGGTTAGGTTTTAGGGTTGGTGTTAGGGTTATGGTTAGGGTTAGGGTTAAAGTTGGTGTTAGGTTTAGGATTAGGTTTAGGGTTAGGGTTAAGATTAGGGTTCGGATTAGGGTTAGGGTTGGTGTTATGGTTAGGGTTAGGTTACCACGAGCACTACCCCTCGCCCTAGGCCTACGCCTGGCACTACCTCTGTTCCTACACCTACCCCTGGCCATACAGCTCCCCCTACCCATAGGCCCACCCCCATCCCTACCCCTAGCCACAGCTCCCACTCCTGTCCTAGGCCTACTCCGAGGTTTACCCCGACACACACCCCTTGCCCTTTGCCTACCACAGCGCTACGCCTACCGCTCTCACTAGCCCTAGTTCGGGCCCTAGACCAACGCCCATGGCGCCCTATAGTCCGAGGCCTAGAACTTGCCCGTCGCTGACCAGTACACCTTGCCCTTGTTAGGGTTAGGGTTAGTGTTAGCTTAGGGTTAGGGTTAGGGTTAGGATTAGGGTTTAGGGTTAGCGTTAGGGTTAGGGTTGGTGTTAGGGTTAGGGTTAGGGTTAGGGTTAGGTTTGGTGTTAGGTTTAGGGTTAGGGTTAGGGTTAGTTTTAGGGTTAGGGTTGGTGTTAGGGTTAGGGTTAGGGTTAGGTTTAGGGTTAGGATTAGGGTTAGGGTTGGTGTTAGGGTTATGGTTATGGTTAGGGTTAGGGTTGGTGTTAGGTATAGGGTTAGGGTTAGGGTTAGGATTAGGGTTAGGGTTAGGGTTGGTGTTAGGGTTAGGGTTAGGTTTAGGGTTAGGGTTAGGGTTGGTGTTAGGTATAATGTTAGGGTTAGGGTTAGGGTTAGGGTTAGGGTTGGTGTTAGGTTTAGGGTTAGGGTTAGGATTAGGGTTAGGGTTAGGGTTAGGGTTTAGGGTTAGGGTTAGGGTTAGGGTTGGTGTTAGGGTTAGGGTTTGGGTTAGGGTTAGGGTTGGTGTTAGGTTTAGCGTTAGGGTTAGGGTTAGGGTTAGGGTTGATGTTAGGGTTAGGGTTAGTGTTAGGGTTAGGGTTAGGTTTACGGTTAGGTTACCCCGAGCACTACCCCTCGCCCTAGGCCTACGCCTAGCACTACCTCTGGTCCTACCCCTACCCCTGGCCCTACAGCTCCCCCTACCCATAGGCCCACCCCCATCCCTATCCCTAGCCACAGCTCCCACTTCTGGTCCTAGGCCTACTCCGTGGTTTACCCCGACACCCACTTCTTGCCCTTTGCCTACCCCAGCGCTATGCCTACCGCTCCCACTAGCCCTACCTCGGGCCCTAGACCAACGCCCAGTGCTCACTCTAGTCCGAAGCCTAGCACTTGCCCCTTGCCAACCAGTACACCTTGCGTACCGATAGCCAGAGCACTAACCCATGTCCTACGAAATCACCCTGGACGCACCATTAGCCACACCCTAATCATGCCCCACATTCGTTCGGAGTCCTAGGACTACCCGGAGCCCTCCCGTGACACCTACCCCTAGCCCTCGGCCATCCCCTACTACTACCACTAGTCCTAGGCCTAACATGAGCCCTAACCCTAACACTGCCCGTGGGCCTCTGCCAACCACTAGCCCTTCACCTAACCCTACACCGAGCACTACCCCTCGCCCTAGGCCTACGCCTAGCACTACCTCTGGTCCTACCCCTACTTCTGGCGCTACAGCTCGCCTATCCATAGGCCCACCCCCATCCCTACCCCTAGCCACAACTCCAACTCCTGACCCAAAGCCTACTCCGAGGTTTACCCCGACAACCACCCTTTGCCCTATGCCTACCCCAGTTTTACGCCTAACGCTCCCACTAGCCCTAGCTCGGGCCCTAGACCAATGCCCTGTGCTCCGTGTAGTCCGAGGTCTACCACTTGCCCGACGCCGACCAGTACACCTTGCCCTACCTTTAGCCAGAGCACTAACTTGTGTCCTACGAAATCACCCTGGACAAACCCTTACCACACCCTAATCCAGCCCTACATCCGTTCCGAGTCCTAGGACTACCCGGAGCCCTCCCGTGACACCTACCCCTAGCCCTCTGCCATCCCCTATCACTACCACTAGTCCTAGGCCTAACATGAGCCCTAACCCTAACACTGCCCGTGGGCCTCTGCCAACCACTAGCCCTTCACCTAACCCTACCCCGAGCACTACCCCTCGCCCTAGGCTTACGCCTAGCACTACCTCTGGTCCTACCCCTACCCCTGGTTCTACAGCTCCCCCTACTTATAGGCCCACCCCCATCCCTACCCCTAGCCACAGCTCCCACTCCTGGCCCTAGGCCTACTCCGAGGTTTACCTCGATACTCACCCCTTGCCCTATGCCTACCCCAGCGCTACGCCTACCGCTCTCACTAGCCCTAGTTCGGGCCCTAGACCAACGCCCATGGCGCCCTATAGTCCGAGGCCTAGAACTTGCCCGTCGCTGACCAGTACACCTTGCCCTTGTAAGGGTTAGGGTTAGTGTTAGCTTAGGGTTAGGGTTAGGGTTAGGATTAGGGTTTAGGGTTAGCGTTAGGGTTAGGGTTGGTGTTAGGGTTAGGGTTAGGGTTAGGGTTAGGGTTGGTGTCAGGTTTAGGGTTAGGGTTAGGGTTAGTGTTAGGGTTAGGGTTGGTGTTAGGGTTAGGGTTAGGGTTAGGTTTAGGGTTAGGATTAGGGTTAGGGTTGGTGTTAGGGTTATGGTTATGGTTAGGGTTAGGGTTGGTGTTAGGTATAGGGTTAGGGTTAGGGTTAGGATTAGGGTTAGGGTTAGGGTTGGTGTTAGGGTTAGGGTTAGGGTTAGGGTTAGGGTTAGGGTTAGGGTTGGTGTTAGGTATAATGTTAGGGTTAGGGTTAGGGTTAGGGTTAGGGTTGGTGTTAGGTTTAGGGTTAGGGTTAGAATTAGGGTTAGGGTTAGGTTTAGGGTTAGGGTTTAGGGTTAGGGTTAGGGTTAGGGTTGGTGTTAGGGTTAGGGTTTGGGTTAGGGTTAAGGTTGGTGATAGGTTTAGCGTTAGGGTTAGGGTTAGGGTTGGTGTTAGGGTTAGGGTTAGTGTTAGGGTTAGGGTTAGGTTTACGGTTAGGTTACCCCGAGCACTACCCCTCGCCCTAGGCGTACGCCTAGCACTACCTCTGGTCCTACCCCTACCCCTGGCCCTACAGCTCCCCCTACCCATAGGCCCACCCCCATCCCTATCCCTAGCCACAGCTCCCACTTCTGGTCCTAGGCCTACTCCGTGGTTTACCCCGACACCCACTTCTTGCCCTTTGCCTACCCCAGCGCTATGCCTACCGCTCCCACTAGCCCTACCTCGGGCCCTAGACCAACGCCCAGTGCTCACTCTAGTCCGAAGCCTAGCACTTGCCCCTTGCCAACCAGTACACCTTGCGTACCGATAGCCAGAGCACTAACCCATGTCCTACGAAATCACCCTGGACGCACCATTAGCCACACCCTAATCATGCCCCACATTCGTTCGGAGTCCTAGGACTACCCGGAGCCCTCCCGTGACACCTACCCCTAGCCCTCGGCCATCCCCTACTACTACCACTAGTCCTAGGCCTAACATGAGCCCTAACCCTAACACTGCCCGTGGGCCTCTGCCAACCACTAGCCCTTCATCTAACCCTACCCCGAGCACTACCCCTCGCCCTAAGCCTACGCCTAGCACTACCTCTGGTTTTACCGCTACCCCTGGCCCTACAGATCCCACTAACCATAGGCCCACCCAAATCCCTTCCCCTACCCATAGCTTTCACTCCTGGCCCTAGGCCTACTCTGAGGTTTACCTCGACACCCACCCCTGGCCATATGCCTACCCCAGCGTTACGCCTACCGCTCCCACTAGCCCTAGCTCGGGCCCTAGACCAACGCCCATGGCTCCCTATAGTCCGAGGCCTAGAACTTGCCCGTCGCTGACCAGTACACCTTGCCCTTGTTAGGGTTAGGTTTAGGGTTAGGGTTAGGGTTGGTGTTAGGTTTAGGGTTAGGGTTAGGGTTAGGGTTAGGGTTAGGGTTGGTGTTAGGTTTAGGGTTAGGGTTAGGGTTAGGGTTAGGGTTAGGGTTACGGTTAGGTTACCCTGAGCACTACCCCTAGCCCTAGGCATACGCCTAGCACTACCTATGGTCCTACCGCTACCCCTGGCCCTACAGCTCCCCCTACCCATGGGCCCAACCCCATCCCTACCCCTATCCACAACTCCAACTCCTGGGCCAAAGCCTACTCCGAGGTTTACCTTGACTCCCACCCCTTGCTCTATGCCTACCCCAGCGCTACGCCGATCGCTCCCACTAGCCCTAGCTCGGACCCTAGACCAACGCCCAGTGCTCTCTCTAGTCAGAGGCCTACCACTTACCCGAGGCCGACCAGTACACCTTGCCCTACCGTTAGCCAGAGCAGTAACCCATGTCCTACGAAATCACCCTGGACCCACCCTTACCACACCCTAATACAGCCCTACACCTGTTCCGAGTCCTAGGACTACCGGAGCCATTTCCTGACACCTACCCCTAGCCCTCGGCCAACCCCTACCACTACCACTAGTCCTAGGCTTAACATGAGCCCTAACCCTAACACTGCCCGTGGGCCTCTGCCAAACACTAGCCCTTCAACTAACCCTACCCCAGCACTACCCCTCGCCCTAGGCCTACGCCTAGCACTACCTCTGGTCCTACCACTACCCCTGTCCCTACAGCTCCCCCTACCCATAGGCCCACCCCCACCCCTACCCCTAGCCACAGCTCCAACTCCTGGCCCTAGGCCTACTCCGAGGTTTACCTCGACACCAACCCTTCCCCTATGCCTACCCCAGCGCTACGCCTACCGCTCTCACTAGCCCTAGCTCGGGCCCTAGACCAACGCCCATGGCGCCCTCTAGTCCGAGGCCTAGAACTTGCCCGTCGCTGACCAGTACACCTTGCCCTTGTTAGGGTTAGGGTTAGGGTTAGGGTTAGGGTTAGGATTAGGGTTTAGGGTTAGCTTTAGGGTTACGGTTGGTGTTAGGGTTAGGGTTAGGGTTAGGTTTAGGGTTGGTGTTAGGTTTAGGGTTAGGGTTAGGGTTAGTGTTAGGGTTAGGGTTGGTGTTAGGTTTAGGGTTAGGGTTAGGGTTAGTGTTAGGGTTAGGGTTGGTGTTAGGGTTAGGGTTAGGGTTAGGGTTAGGGTTAGGATTAGGGTTTAGGTTTAGCTTTAGGGTTACGGTTGGCGTTAGGGTTAGGGTTAGGGTTAGGTTTAGGGTTGGTGTTAGGTTTAGGGTTAGGGTTAGGGTTAGGGTTAGGGTTAGGGTTGGTGTTAGGGTTAGGGTTAGGGTTAGGGTTAGGGTTGGTTTTAGGTATAGAGTTAGGGTTAGGGTTAGGGTTAGGGTTAGGGTTGGTGTTAGGGTTAAAGTTAGGGTTAGAATTAGGGTTATGGTAGGTTAGGGTTAGGGTTAGGTTTAGGTTCCCCCGAGCACTACCCCTCGCCCTAGGCCTACGCCTAGCACTACCTCTGGTCCTACCGCTACCCCTGGCCCTACAGCTTCCCCTACCCATGTGCCCACCCCCATCCCTACCCCTATCCACAACTCCAACTCCTGGGCCAAAGCCTACTCTGAGGTTTACCTTGACTCCCACCCCTTGCTCTATGCCTACCCCAGCGCTACGCCGATCGCTCCCACTAGCCCTAGCTCGGGCCCTAGACCAACGCCCAGTGCTCATCTAGTCAGAGGTCTACCACTTACCCGAGGCCGACCAGTACACCTTGCCCTACCGTTAGCCTGTGCAGTAACCCGTGTCCTACGAAATCACCCTGGACTCACCCTTTCCACACCCTATTCCAGCCTTACACCTGTTCCGAGTCCTAGAACTACCCGGAGCCCTCCCGTGACACCTACCACTAGCCCTCGGACAACCCCTACCACTACCACTAGTCCTAGGCTTAACATGAGCCCTAACCCTAACACTGCCCGTGGGCCTCTGCCAACCACTAGCCCTTCAACTAACCCTACCCCGAGCACTACCCCTCGCCCTAGGCTTACGCCTAGCACTACCTCTGGTCCTACCACTACCCCTGGCCCTACAGCTCCCCCTACCCATAGGCCCACTCCAACCCCTACCCCTAGCCACAGCTCCCAGTCCTGGCCCTAGGCCTACACCGAGGTTTACCTCGACACCCACCCCTTGCCCTTGCCTACCCCAGCGCTACGCCTACCGTTTCCACTAGCCCTAGCTCGGGCCCTAGACCAACGCCCATGGCTCCTTCTCGTCCGAGGCCTAGAACTTGCCCGTCGCTGACCAGTACACCTTGCCCTTGTTAGTGTTAGGGTTAGGGTTAGGGTTATGTTTAGGGTTTAGGGTTAGGGTTAGGGTTGGTGTTAGGTATAGGGTTAGGGTTAGGGTTAGGGTTAGGGTTAGGGTTAGGGTTAGGGTTGGTGTTAGGATTAGTGTTAGGGTTAGGGTTAGGGTTGGTGTTAGGTATAGGGTTAGGGTTAGGGTTAGGGTTGGTGTTAGGGTTAGGGTTGGTGTTAGGTATAGGGTTAGGGTTAGGGTTAGGGTTAGGGTTAGGGTTAGGGTTGGTGTTAGGATTAGGGTTAGTGTTAGGGTTAGGGTTGGTGTTAGGTATAGGGTTAAGGTTAGGGTTAGGGTTAGGGTTAGGGTTGGTGTTATTGTTAGGGTTAGGGTTAGGGTAAGGGTTGGTGTTAGGTATAGGGTTAGTGTTAGCATTAGGGTTAGGGTTAGGGTTGGTGTTAGGGTTAGGGTTAGGGTTAGGGTTAGTGATAGGGTTAGGGTTAGTGTTAGGTAACCCCGATCACTACCCCTCGCCCTAGGCCTACGCCTAGCACTACCTCTGGTCCCACTCCTACCCCTGTCCCTACAGCTGCCCCTACCCATAGGCCCACCCCCATCCCTACCTCTAGCCACAGCTCCCACTCCTGGTATAGGCCTACTTTGAGGTTTACCCCGACACCCACCCCTTGCCCTTTGCCTACCCCAGCGCTACGCCTACTGCTCCCACTAGCCCTACCTCGGGCTCTAGACCAACACCCAGTGCTCACGCTGCCCCTACCCATAGGCCCACCCCCATCCCTACCTCTAGCCACAGCTCCCACTCCTGGTATAGGCCTACTTTGAGGTTTACCCCGACACCCACCCCTTGCCCTTTGCCTACCCCAGCGCTACGCCTACTGCTCCCACTAGCCCTACCTCGGGCTCTAGACCAACACCCAGTGCTCACTCTAGTCGAAGCCTAGCACTTGCCCGTCGCCGACCAGTACACCTTGCCCTACCGATAGCCAGAGCACTAACCCGTGTCCTACGAAATCACCCTGGACCCACCATTAGCCACAATCTAATCCAGCCCTACATCCGTTCAGAGTCCTAGGACTACCCAAAGCCCTCTTGTGACAGTTACCCCTAGCCTTCGGCTATCCCCTACCACTACCACTAGTCCTAGGCCTAACATGAGCCCTAACCCTAACACTGCCCGTGGGCTTCTGCCAAACACTAGCCCTTCACCTAACCCTACCTCGAGCACTACCCCTCGCCCTAGGCTTACGCCTAGCACTACCTCTGGGCCTACCCCTACCCCTGGTTCTACAGCTCCCCCTACTTATAGGCCCACCCCCATCCCTACCCCTAGCCACAGCTCCCACTCCTGGCCCTAGGCCTACTCCGAGGTTTACCTCGACACCCACCCCTTGCCCTATGCCTACCCCAGCGCTACGCCTACCGTTTCCACTAGCCTTAGCTCGGGCCCTAGACCAACGGCCATGGCTCCCTCTAGTCCGAGGCCTAGAACTTGCCCGTCGCTGACCAGTACACCTTGCCCTTGTTAGGGTTAGGGTTAGGATTAGGGTTAGGGTTAGGGTTAGGATTAGGGTTTAGGGTTAGGGTTAGGGTTAGGGTTGGTGTTAGGGTTAGGGTTAGGGTTAGGGTTAGGTTTAGGGTTAGGATTAGGGTTAGGTTTGGTGTTATGGTTAGGGTTAGGGTTAGGGTTGGTGTTAGGGTTAGGGTTAGGGTTAGGGTTAGGGTTGGTGTTAGGTATAGGGTTAGGGTTAGGGTTAGGGTTAGGGTTAGGGTTAGGGTTAGCATTAGGATTAGGGTTGGTGTTAGGGTTAGGGTTAGGGTTAGGGTTATGGTTGGTGTTAGGGTTAGGGTTATGGTTAGGATTAGGGTTAGGGTTGGTGTTAGGGTTAGGGTTAGGGTTAGACTTAGGGTTGGTGTTAGGGTTAGGGTTAGGGTTGGTGTTAGGGTTAGGGTTAGAGTTAGGATTAGGGTTAGGGTTGGTGTTAGGGTTAGGGTTAGGGTTAGAGTTAGGGTTGCTGTTAGGGTTAGGGTTAGGGTTAGGATTAGGGTTAGGGTTGGTGTTAAGGTTAGGGTTAGTGTTAGGGTTAGGGTTAGGGTTGGGTTAGGGTTAGGGTTAGGGCTAGTATATTAATTTAACTTTATTAGGTAGGTTAAGGTTAGGGTTAGTGTTAGGGTTAGTATGGTTAGGGTTAGGATTAGGGTTAGGGTTTGGTGTTAGGGTTAGGGTTAGGGTTAGATTAGGGTTAGGTTGGTGTTAGGGTTAGCGTTAGGATTAGAACTTATCAGTTGGTGTTAGGGTTAGGGTTAGGGTTAGGTTGGTGTTAGGGTTAGGGTTGTTACCCCGAGCACTACCCCTCGCCCTAGCCTACCCCTAGCACTACCTCTGGTCATACCCCTACCCCTGGCCCTACAGCTCCCCCTACCCCATAGGCCCACCCCCATCCCTATCCCTAGCCACAGCTCCCACTCCTGGTCCTAGGCCTACTCCGTGGTTTACCCCGACACCCACCCCTTGCCCTTTGCCTAGCCCAGCGCTATGCCTACCGCTCCCACTAGCCCTACCTCGGGCCCTAGACCAACCCCCAGTGCTCTCTCTAGTCAGAGGCCTACCACTTGCCCGAGGCCGACCAGTACACCTTGCCCTACCGTTAGCCAGAGCAGTAACCCGTGTCCTACGAAATCACCCTGGACCCACCCTTACCACACCCTAATACAGCCCTACACCTGTTCCGAGTCCTAGGACTACCGGAGCCATTTCCTGACACCTACCCCTAGCCCTCGGCCAACCCCTACCACTACCACTAGTCCTAGGCTTAACATGAGCCCTAACCCTAACACTGCCCGTGGGCCTCTGCCAAACACTAGCCCTTCAACTAACCCTACCCCAGCACTACCCCTCGCCCTAGGCCTACGCCTAGCACTACCTCTGGTCCTACCACTACGCCTGTCCCTACAGCTCCCCCTACCATAGGCCCACCCCCACCCCTACCCCTAGCCACAGCTCCCACTCCTGGCCCTAGGCCTACTCCGAGGTTTACCTCGACACCCACCCCTTGCCCTATGCCTACACCAGCGCTACGCCTACCGCTCCCACTAGCCCTAGGTCGGGCCCTAGACCAACGTCCATGGCTCCCTCTAGTCCGAGGCCTAGAACTTGCCCGTCGCTGACTAGTACACATTGCCCTTGTTAGGGTTAGGGTAAGGGTTAGGGTTAGTGTTTAGGGTTAGGGTTAGGGTTAGGGTTGGTGTTAGGTTTAGGGTTAGGATTAGGGTTAGTGTTGGTGTTAGGGTTAGGGTTGGTGTTAGGGTTAGGGTTAGGATTAGGGTTAGGGTTGGTGTTAGGGTTAGGGTTAGGGTTAGGGTTAGGGTTAGGTCAACCCGAGCACTACCCCTCGCCCTAGGCGTACGCCTGGCACTACCTCTGGTCCTAACGCTACCACTGGCCCTACAGCTCCCCCTACCCTTAGGCCCAACCCCATCCCTACCCCTAGCCACAGCTCCCACTCCTGGTCCTAGGCCTACTCCGAGGTTTACCCCGACACCCACCCCTTGCCCTTAACCTACCACAGCGCTACGCCTACCGCTCCCACTAGCCCTACCTCGGGCCCTAGACCAACGCCCAGTGCTCACTCTAGTCCGAAGCCTAGCACTTGCCCGTCACCGACCAATACACCCTACCCTACCGAAAGCCAGATCACTAACCGTTGTCCTAGGAAATCACCCTGGACCCACCATTAGCCACACCCTAATCATGCCCCACATACGTTCGGAGTCCTAGGACTACCCGGAGCCCTCCCATGACACCTACCCCTAGCCCTCGGCTATCCCCTACCACTACCACTAGTCCTAGGCCTAACATGAGCCCTAACCCTAACACTGTTTGTGGGCCTCTGCCAAACAATAGCCCTTCACCTAACCCTACCCCTAGCACTACCCCTTGCCCTAGGCCTACGCCTAGCACTACCTCTGGTCCTACTCCTACCCCTGGCCCTACATATCCCCCTACTTATAGTCCCACCCCCATCCCTACCCCTAGCCACAGCTCCCACTCCTGGCCCTAGGCCTACTCCGAGGTTTACCTCGACACCCACCCCTTGCCCTATGCCTACCCCAGCGCAACGCCTACCGCTCTCACTAGCCCTAGCTCGGGTCCTAGACCAACGCCCATGGCGCCCTCTAGTCCGAGGCCTAGAACTTCCCCGTGTCTGACCAGTACACCTTGCCCTTGTTCGGGTTAGGGTTAGGGTTAGGGTTAGGGTTAGGGTTAGGATTAGGGTTTAGGGTTAGCGTTAGGGTTACGGTTGGTGTTAGGATTAGGGTTAGGGTTAGGTATAGGGTTGGTGTTAGGTTTAGGGTTAGGGTTAGGGTTAGTGTTAGGGTTAGGGTTGGTGTTAGGGTTAGGGTTAGGGTTAGGGTTAGGTTTAGGATTAGGGTTAGGGTTGGTGTTAGGGTTATGGTTAGGGTTAGGGTTAGGGTTGGTGTTAGGTATAGGGTTAGGGTTAGGGTTAGGGTTAGGGTTAGGGTTGGTGTTAGGGTTAGGGTTAGGGTTAGGGTTAGGGTTGGTTTTAGGTATAGGGTTAGGGTTAGGGTTAGGGTTAGGGTTGGTGTTAGGGTTAGAGTTAGGGTTAGATTTAGGGTTATGGTAGGTTAGGGTTAGGGTTAGGTTTAGGTTCCCCCGAGCACTACCCCTCGCCCTAGGCCTACGCCTAGCACTACCTCTGACCTACCACTACCAATGGCCCTACAGCTCCCCCTACCCATAGGCCCACCCCCACCCTTACCCCTAGCCACAGCTCCCACTCCTGGCCCTAGGCCTACACCGAGGTTTACCTCGACACCCACCTCTTGCCCTATGCCTAGCCCAGCGCTACGCCTACCGTTTCCACTAGCCGTAGCTCGGGCCCTAAACCAACGCCCATGGCTCCCTCTAGTCCGAGGCCTAGGACTTGCCCGTCGCTGACCAGTACACCTTGCCCTTGTTAGGGTTAGGGTTAGGGTTAGGGTTAAGGTTAGGGTTAGGGTTAGGGTTAGGGTTAGGGTTGCTGTTAGGTATAGGGTTAGGGTTAGGGTTAGGTTTAGGGTTAGGGTTGGTGTTAGGGTTAGGTATAGGGTTAGGGTTAGTGTTAGGGTTAGGGTTAGGGTTAGGGTTAGGATTAGGGTTAGGGTTGGTGTTAGGGTTAGGGTTAGGGTTAGGGTTAGGGTTAGGGTTTGTGTTAGTTATAGGGTTAGGGTTAAGGTTGGTGTTAGGGTTAGGGTTAGGGTTAGGGTTAGGGTTGGTGTTAGGTATAGGGTTAGGGTTAGGGTTAGGGTTAGGGTTAGGGTTAGGGTTGGTGTTAGGGTTAGGGTTAGGGTTAGGCTTGGTGTTAGGGTTAGGGTTAGGTTACCCCGAGCACTACCCCTCGCCCTAGGCCTACGCGTAGCACTACCTCTGGTCCTACCCCTACCCCTGTCCCTAGAGTTCCCCCTACCCATAGACCCACCCCCATCCCTACCCCTAGCCACAGCTCCCACTCCTGGTCCTAGGCCTACTCCGAGGTTTACCCCGACACCCACCCCTTGCCCTTTGCCTACCCCAGTGCTACGCCTACCGCTCCCACTAGACCTACCTCGGACCCTAGACCAACGCCCAGTGCTCACTCTAGTCCGAAGCCTAGCACTTGCCCGTCGCCAACCGGTACACCTTGCCCTACCGATAGCTAGAGCACTAACCCGTGTCCTACGAAATCACCCTGGACCCACCATTAGCCACACAGTAATCCAGCCCTACCTCCGTTCAAAGTCCTAGGACTGCCCTCCCGTGACAGTTACCCCTAGCCCTCGGCCATCCCCTACCACTACCACTAGTCCTAGGCCTAACATGAGCCCTAACCCTAACACTGCCCGTGGGCCTCTGCCAACCACTAGCACTTCACCTAACCCTACCCCGAGCACTACCCCTCGCCCTAGGTTTTCGCCTAGCACTACCTCTGGTCCTACCCCTACACCTGGTTCTACAGCTCCCCCAACTTATAGGTCCACCCCCATCCCTAACCCTAGCCACAGCTCTCACTCCTGGCCCTAGGCCTACTCCGAGGTTTACCTCGACACTCACCCCTTGCCCTATGCCTACCCCAGCGCTACGCCTACCGCTCTCACTAGCCCTAGCTCGGGCCCTAGACCAACGACCATGGCGCCCTCTAGTCCGAGGCCTAGAACTTGCCCGTCGCTGACCAGAACACCTTGCCCTTGTTAGGGTTAGGGTTAGGGTTAGCTTAGGGTTAGGGTTAGGGTTAGGATTAGGGTTTAGGGTTAGCGTTAGGGTTAGAGTTGGTGTTAGGGTTAGGGTTAGGGTTGGTGTTAGGTTTAGGGTTAGGGTTAGGGTTAGTGTTAGGGTTAGGGTTGGTGTTAGGGTTAGGGTTAGGGTTAGGTTTAGGGTTAGGATTAGGGTTAGGGTTGGTGTTAGGGTTATGGTTAGGGTTAGGGTTAGGGTTGGTGTTAGGTATAGGGTTAGGGTTAGGGTTAGGGTTAGGGTTAGGGTTAGGGTTAGGGTTGGTGTTAGGGTTAGGGTTAGGGTTAGGGTTAGGGTTGGTGTTAGGTATAGGGTTAGGGTTAGTGTTAGGGTTAGGGTTAGGGTTGGTGTTAGGGTTAGGGTTAGGGTTAGCGTTAGTGTTAGGGTTAGGGTTAGGGTTAGGGTTAGGATTAGGGTTAGGGTTGGTGTTAGGGTTAGGGTTAGGGTTAGGGTTAGGGTTGGTGTTAGGCATAGGGTTAGGGTTAGGGTTAGGGTTAGGGTTGTTGTTAGGGTTAGGGTAAGGGTTAGGGTTAGGGTTGGTGTTAGGGTTAGGGTTAGGGTTAGGTTTAGGGTTAGGGTTGGTGTTAGGGTTAGGGTTAGTGTTAGGGTTAGGGTTGGTGTTAGGTATAGGGTTAGGGTTAGGGTTAGGGTTAGGGTCAGGGTTGGTGTTAGGGTTAGGGTTAGGGTTAGGGTTGGTGTTAGGGTTAGGGTTAGGTTACCCCGAGCACTACCTCTCGCCCTAGGCCTACGCCTAGCACTACCTCTGGTCCTCCCCCTACCCCTGGCCCTACAGCTCCCCCTACCCATAGGCCCACCCCCATCCCTATCCCTAGCCACAGCTCCCACTCCTGGTCCTAGGCCTACTCCGTGGTTTACCCCGAAACCCACTCCTTGCCCTTTGCCTACCCCAGCGCTATGCCTACCGCTCCCACTAGCCCTACCTCGGGCCCTAGACCAACGCCCAGTGCTCACTCTAGTCCGAAGCCTAGCACTTGCCCCTTGCCAACCAGTACACCTTGCCTACCGATAGCCAGAGCACTAACCCATGTCCTACGAAATCACCCTGGACGCACCATTAGCCACACCCTAATCATGCCCCACATCCGTTCAGAGTCCTAGGACTACCCGGAGCCCTCCCATGACACCTACCCCTAGCCCTCGGCCATCCCCTACTACTACCACTAGTCCTAGGCCTAACATGAGCCCTAACCCTAACACTGCCCGTGGGCCTCTGCCACCCACTAGCCCTTCACCTAACCCTACCCCGAGCACTGACCCTCGCCCTAGGCCTACGCCTAGCACTACCTCTGGTCCTACTCCTACCCCTGGCCCTACAGCTCCCACTACCCATAGGCCCACTTCCATCCCTACCCCTAGCCACAACTCCAACTACTGGCCCAAAGCCTACTCCGAGGTTTACCCCGACACCCACCCTTTGCCCTTTGCCTACCCCAGTGCTATGCCTAATGCTCCAACTAGCCCTAGGTCGGGCCCTAGACCAACGCCCAGTGCTCCCTCTAGTCCAAGGCCTACCACTTGCCCGACGCCGACCAGTACACCTTGCCCTACCTTTAGCCAGAGCACTAACTTGTGTCCTACGAAATCACCATGGACCAACCCTTACCACACCCTAATCCAGCCCTACATCCGTTCCGAGTCCTAGGACTACCCGGAGCCCTCCCGTGACACCTACCCCTAGCCCTCGGCCAACCCCTACCACTACCACTAGTCCTAGGTCTAACATGAGCCCTAAGACTAACACTGCCCATGGGCCTCAGCCAACCACTAGCCCTTCACCATCCCTACCCAGAGCACTACCCTCGCCCTAGGCCTACGCCTAGCACTACCTCTGGTCCTACCGCTACCCCTGGCCCTACACCTCCCACTAACCATAGGCCCACCCAAATCCCTACCCCTACCCACAGCTCCCAATCCTGGCCCTAGGCCTACTCCGAGGTTTACCTCGACACCCACCCCTTGCCATATGCCTAGCCCAGCGTTACGCCTACCGCTCCCACTAGCCATTGCTCGGGCCCTAGACCAACGCCCATGGCTCCCTCTAGTCCGAGGCCTAGAACTTGCCCGTCGCTGACCAGCACACCTTGCCCTTGTTAGGGTTAGGTTTAGGGTTAGGGTTAGGGTTGGTGTTAGGTTTAGGGTTAGGGTTAGGGTTAGGGTTAGGGTTAGGGTTGGTGTTAGGGTTAGGGTTAGGGTTAGGGTTAGGGTTAGGGTTACGGTTAGGTTACCCTGAGCACTACCCCTAGCCCTAGGCATACGCCTAGCACTACCTCTGGTTCTACCGCTACCCCTGGCCATACAGCTCCCCCTACCCATGGGCCCAACCCCATCCCTACCCCTATCCACAACTCCAACTCCTGGGCCAAAGCCTACTCCGAGGTTTACCTTGACTCCCACCCCTTGCTCTATGCCGACCCCAGCGCTACGCCTATCGCTCCCACTAGCCCTAGCTCGGGCCCTAGACCAACGCCCAATGCTCATCTACTCAGAGGTCTACCACTTGCCCGAGGCCGACCAGTACACCTTGCCCTACCGTTAGCCTGTGCAGTAACCCGTGTCCTACGAAATCACCCTGGACTCACCCTTTCCACACCCTAATCCAGCCCTACACCTGTTCCGAGTCCTAGGACTACCCGGAGCCCTCCCGTGACTCCTACCCCTAGCCCTCGGCCAACCCCTACCACTACCACTAGTCCTAGGCTTAACATGAGCCCTAACCCTAACACTGCCCGTGGGCCTCTGCCAACCACTAGCCCTTCAACTAACGCTACCCCGAGCACTACCCATCGCCCTAGGCCTACGCCTAGCACTACCTCTGGTCCTACCACTACCCCTGGCCCTACAGCTCCCCCTACCCATAGGCCCACCCACACTCTTACCCCTAGCCACAGCTCCCACTCCTGGCCCTAGGCCTACACCGAGGTTTACCTCGACACCCACCCCTTGCCCTATGCCTACCCCAGCGCTACGCATACCGTTTCCACTAGCCATAGCTCGGGCCCTAAACCAACGCCCATGGCTCCCTCTCGTCCGAGGCCTAGAACTTGCCCGTCACTGACCAGTACACCTTGCCCTTGTTAGGGTTAGGGTTAGGGTTAGGGTTAGGGTTTAGGGTTAGGGTTAAAGTTGGTGTTAGGTATAGGGTTAGGGTTAGGGTTAGGGTTGGTGTTAGGGTTAGGGTTGGTGTTAGGTATAGGGTTAGGGTTAGGGTTAGGGTTAGGGTTAGGGTTAGGGTTGGTGTTAGGATTAGGGTTAGTGTTAGGGTTAGGGTTGGTGTTAGGTATAGGGTTAAGGTTAGGGTTAGGGTTAGGGTTAGGGTTGGTGTTATTGTTAGGGTTAGGGTTAGGGTAAGGGTTGGTGTTAGGTATAGGGTTAGTGTTAGCATTAGGGTTAGGGTTAGGGTTGGTGTTAGGGTTAGGGTTAGGGTTAGGGTTAGTGATAGGGTTAGGGTTAGTGTTAGGTAACCCCGATCACTACCCCTCGCCCTAGGCCTACGCCTAGCACTACCTCTGGTCCCACTCCTACCCCTGTCCCTACAGCTGCCCCTACCCATAGGCCCACCCCCATCCCTACCTCTAGCCACAGCTCCCACTCCTGGTATAGGCCTACTTTGAGGTTTACCCCGACACCCACCCCTTGCCCTTTGCCTACCCCAGCGCTACGCCTACTGCTCCCACTAGCCCTACCTCGGGCTCTAGACCAACACCCAGTGCTCACTCTAGTCGAAGCCTAGCACTTGCCCGTCGCCGACCAGTACACCTTGCCCTACCGATAGCCAGAGCACTAACCCGTGTCCTACGAAATCACCCTGGACCCACCATTAGCCACAATCTAATCCAGCCCTACATCCGTTCAGAGTCCTAGGACTACCCAAAGCCCTCTTGTGACAGTTACCCCTAGCCTTCGGCTATCCCCTACCACTACCACTAGTCCTAGGCCTAACATGAGCCCTAACCCTAACACTGCCCGTGGGCTTCTGCCAAACACTAGCCCTTCACCTAACCCTACCTCGAGCACTACCCCTCGCCCTAGGCTTACGCCTAGCACTACCTCTGGGCCTACCCCTACCCCTGGTTCTACAGCTCCCCCTACTTATAGGCCCACCCCCATCCCTACCCCTAGCCACAGCTCCCACTCCTGGCCCTAGGCCTACTCCGAGGTTTACCTCGACACCCACCCCTTGCCCTATGCCTACCCCAGCGCTACGCCTACCGTTTCCACTAGCCTTAGCTCGGGCCCTAGACCAACGGCCATGGCTCCCTCTAGTCCGAGGCCTAGAACTTGCCCGTCGCTGACCAGTACACCTTGCCCTTGTTAGGGTTAGGGTTAGGATTAGGGTTAGGGTTAGGGTTAGGATTAGGGTTTAGGGTTAGGGTTAGGGTTAGGGTTGGTGTTAGGGTTAGGGTTAGGGTTAGGGTTAGGTTTAGGGTTAGGATTAGGGTTAGGTTTGGTGTTATGGTTAGGGTTAGGGTTAGGGTTGGTGTTAGGGTTAGGGTTAGGGTTAGGGTTAGGGTTGGTGTTAGGTATAGGGTTAGGGTTAGGGTTAGGGTTAGGGTTAGGGTTAGGGTTAGCATTAGGATTAGGGTTGGTGTTAGGGTTAGGGTTAGGGTTAGGGTTATGGTTGGTGTTAGGGTTAGGGTTATGGTTAGGATTAGGGTTAGGGTTGGTGTTAGGGTTAGGGTTAGGGTTAGACTTAGGGTTGGTGTTAGGGTTAGGGTTAGGGTTGGTGTTAGGGTTAGGGTTAGAGTTAGGATTAGGGTTAGGGTTGGTGTTAGGGTTAGGGTTAGGGTTAGAGTTAGGGTTGCTGTTAGGGTTAGGGTTAGGGTTAGGATTAGGGTTAGGGTTGGTGTTAAGGTTAGGGTTAGTGTTAGGGTTAGGGTTAGGGTTGGTGTTAGGGTTAGGGTTAGGGTTAGGGTTAGGGTTGCTGTTAGGTATAGGGTTAGGGTTTGGGTTAGGTTTAGGGTTAGGGTTGGTGTTAGGGTTAGGGTTAAGGTTAGGGTTAGTGTTAGGGTTAGGGTTAGGGTTAGGGTTAGGATTAGGGTTAGGGTTGGTGTTAGGGTTAGGGTTAGGGTTAGGATTAGGGTTAGGGTTGGTGTTAGGGTTAGCGTTAGGGTTAGAGTTAGGGTTGGTGTTAGGGTTTGGGTTAGGGTTAGGGTTAGGGTTAGGGTTGGTGTTAGGGTTAGGGTTAGGGTTAGGGTTAGGGTTGGTGTTAGGTATAAGGTTAGGGTTAGGGTTAGGGTTAGGGTCAGGGTTGGTGTTAGGGTTAGGGTTAGGGTTAGGGTTGGTGTTAGGGTTAGGGTTAGGTTACCCCGAGCACTACCCCTCGCCCTAGGCCTACCCCTAGCACTACCTCTGGTCATACCCCTACCCCTGGCCCTACAGCTCCCCCTACCCATAGGCCCACCCCCATCCCTATCCCTAGCCACAGCTCCCACTCCTGGTCCTAGGCCTACTCCGTGGTTTACCCCGACACCCACCCCTTGCCCTTTGCCTAGCCCAGCGCTATGCCTACCGCTCCCACTAGCCCTACCTCGGGCCCTAGACCAACCCCCAGTGCTCTCTCTAGTCAGAGGCCTACCACTTGCCCGAGGCCGACCAGTACACCTTGCCCTACCGTTAGCCAGAGCAGTAACCCGTGTCCTACGAAATCACCCTGGACCCACCCTTACCACACCCTAATACAGCCCTACACCTGTTCCGAGTCCTAGGACTACCGGAGCCATTTCCTGACACCTACCCCTAGCCCTCGGCCAACCCCTACCACTACCACTAGTCCTAGGCTTAACATGAGCCCTAACCCTAACACTGCCCGTGGGCCTCTGCCAAACACTAGCCCTTCAACTAACCCTACCCCAGCACTACCCCTCGCCCTAGGCCTACGCCTAGCACTACCTCTGGTCCTACCACTACGCCTGTCCCTACAGCTCCCCCTACCATAGGCCCACCCCCACCCCTACCCCTAGCCACAGCTCCCACTCCTGGCCCTAGGCCTACTCCGAGGTTTACCTCGACACCCACCCCTTGCCCTATGCCTACACCAGCGCTACGCCTACCGCTCCCACTAGCCCTAGGTCGGGCCCTAGACCAACGTCCATGGCTCCCTCTAGTCCGAGGCCTAGAACTTGCCCGTCGCTGACTAGTACACATTGCCCTTGTTAGGGTTAGGGTAAGGGTTAGGGTTAGTGTTTAGGGTTAGGGTTAGGGTTAGGGTTGGTGTTAGGTTTAGGGTTAGGATTAGGGTTAGTGTTGGTGTTAGGGTTAGGGTTGGTGTTAGGGTTAGGGTTAGGATTAGGGTTAGGGTTGGTGTTAGGGTTAGGGTTAGGGTTAGGGTTAGGGTTAGGTCAACCCGAGCACTACCCCTCGCCCTAGGCGTACGCCTGGCACTACCTCTGGTCCTAACGCTACCACTGGCCCTACAGCTCCCCCTACCCTTAGGCCCAACCCCATCCCTACCCCTAGCCACAGCTCCCACTCCTGGTCCTAGGCCTACTCCGAGGTTTACCCCGACACCCACCCCTTGCCCTTAACCTACCACAGCGCTACGCCTACCGCTCCCACTAGCCCTACCTCGGGCCCTAGACCAACGCCCAGTGCTCACTCTAGTCCGAAGCCTAGCACTTGCCCGTCACCGACCAATACACCCTACCCTACCGAAAGCCAGATCACTAACCGTTGTCCTAGGAAATCACCCTGGACCCACCATTAGCCACACCCTAATCATGCCCCACATACGTTCGGAGTCCTAGGACTACCCGGAGCCCTCCCATGACACCTACCCCTAGCCCTCGGCTATCCCCTACCACTACCACTAGTCCTAGGCCTAACATGAGCCCTAACCCTAACACTGTTTGTGGGCCTCTGCCAAACAATAGCCCTTCACCTAACCCTACCCCTAGCACTACCCCTTGCCCTAGGCCTACGCCTAGCACTACCTCTGGTCCTACTCCTACCCCTGGCCCTACATATCCCCCTACTTATAGTCCCACCCCCATCCCTACCCCTAGCCACAGCTCCCACTCCTGGCCCTAGGCCTACTCCGAGGTTTACCTCGACACCCACCCCTTGCCCTATGCCTACCCCAGCGCAACGCCTACCGCTCTCACTAGCCCTAGCTCGGGTCCTAGACCAACGCCCATGGCGCCCTCTAGTCCGAGGCCTAGAACTTCCCCGTGTCTGACCAGTACACCTTGCCCTTGTTCGGGTTAGGGTTAGGGTTAGGGTTAGGGTTAGGGTTAGGATTAGGGTTTAGGGTTAGCGTTAGGGTTACGGTTGGTGTTAGGATTAGGGTTAGGGTTAGGTATAGGGTTGGTGTTAGGTTTAGGGTTAGGGTTAGGGTTAGTGTTAGGGTTAGGGTTGGTGTTAGGGTTAGGGTTAGGGTTAGGGTTAGGTTTAGGATTAGGGTTAGGGTTGGTGTTAGGGTTATGGTTAGGGTTAGGGTTAGGGTTGGTGTTAGGTATAGGGTTAGGGTTAGGGTTAGGGTTAGGGTTAGGGTTGGTGTTAGGGTTAGGGTTAGGGTTAGGGTTAGGGTTGGTTTTAGGTATAGGGTTAGGGTTAGGGTTAGGGTTAGGGTTGGTGTTAGGGTTAGAGTTAGGGTTAGATTTAGGGTTATGGTAGGTTAGGGTTAGGGTTAGGTTTAGGTTCCCCCGAGCACTACCCCTCGCCCTAGGCCTACGCCTAGCACTACCTCTGACCTACCACTACCAATGGCCCTACAGCTCCCCCTACCCATAGGCCCACCCCCACCCTTACCCCTAGCCACAGCTCCCACTCCTGGCCCTAGGCCTACACCGAGGTTTACCTCGACACCCACCTCTTGCCCTATGCCTAGCCCAGCGCTACGCCTACCGTTTCCACTAGCCGTAGCTCGGGCCCTAAACCAACGCCCATGGCTCCCTCTAGTCCGAGGCCTAGGACTTGCCCGTCGCTGACCAGTACACCTTGCCCTTGTTAGGGTTAGGGTTAGGGTTAGGGTTAAGGTTAGGGTTAGGGTTAGGGTTAGGGTTAGGGTTGCTGTTAGGTATAGGGTTAGGGTTAGGGTTAGGTTTAGGGTTAGGGTTGGTGTTAGGGTTAGGTATAGGGTTAGGGTTAGTGTTAGGGTTAGGGTTAGGGTTAGGGTTAGGATTAGGGTTAGGGTTGGTGTTAGGGTTAGGGTTAGGGTTAGGGTTAGGGTTAGGGTTTGTGTTAGTTATAGGGTTAGGGTTAAGGTTGGTGTTAGGGTTAGGGTTAGGGTTAGGGTTAGGGTTGGTGTTAGGTATAGGGTTAGGGTTAGGGTTAGGGTTAGGGTTAGGGTTAGGGTTGGTGTTAGGGTTAGGGTTAGGGTTAGGCTTGGTGTTAGGGTTAGGGTTAGGTTACCCCGAGCACTACCCCTCGCCCTAGGCCTACGCGTAGCACTACCTCTGGTCCTACCCCTACCCCTGTCCCTAGAGTTCCCCCTACCCATAGACCCACCCCCATCCCTACCCCTAGCCACAGCTCCCACTCCTGGTCCTAGGCCTACTCCGAGGTTTACCCCGACACCCACCCCTTGCCCTTTGCCTACCCCAGTGCTACGCCTACCGCTCCCACTAGACCTACCTCGGACCCTAGACCAACGCCCAGTGCTCACTCTAGTCCGAAGCCTAGCACTTGCCCGTCGCCAACCGGTACACCTTGCCCTACCGATAGCTAGAGCACTAACCCGTGTCCTACGAAATCACCCTGGACCCACCATTAGCCACACAGTAATCCAGCCCTACCTCCGTTCAAAGTCCTAGGACTGCCCTCCCGTGACAGTTACCCCTAGCCCTCGGCCATCCCCTACCACTACCACTAGTCCTAGGCCTAACATGAGCCCTAACCCTAACACTGCCCGTGGGCCTCTGCCAACCACTAGCACTTCACCTAACCCTACCCCGAGCACTACCCCTCGCCCTAGGTTTTCGCCTAGCACTACCTCTGGTCCTACCCCTACACCTGGTTCTACAGCTCCCCCAACTTATAGGTCCACCCCCATCCCTAACCCTAGCCACAGCTCTCACTCCTGGCCCTAGGCCTACTCCGAGGTTTACCTCGACACTCACCCCTTGCCCTATGCCTACCCCAGCGCTACGCCTACCGCTCTCACTAGCCCTAGCTCGGGCCCTAGACCAACGACCATGGCGCCCTCTAGTCCGAGGCCTAGAACTTGCCCGTCGCTGACCAGAACACCTTGCCCTTGTTAGGGTTAGGGTTAGGGTTAGCTTAGGGTTAGGGTTAGGGTTAGGATTAGGGTTTAGGGTTAGCGTTAGGGTTAGAGTTGGTGTTAGGGTTAGGGTTAGGGTTGGTGTTAGGTTTAGGGTTAGGGTTAGGGTTAGTGTTAGGGTTAGGGTTGGTGTTAGGGTTAGGGTTAGGGTTAGGTTTAGGGTTAGGATTAGGGTTAGGGTTGGTGTTAGGGTTATGGTTAGGGTTAGGGTTAGGGTTGGTGTTAGGTATAGGGTTAGGGTTAGGGTTAGGGTTAGGGTTAGGGTTAGGGTTAGGGTTGGTGTTAGGGTTAGGGTTAGGGTTAGGGTTAGGGTTGGTGTTAGGTATAGGGTTAGGGTTAGTGTTAGGGTTAGGGTTAGGGTTGGTGTTAGGGTTAGGGTTAGGGTTAGCGTTAGTGTTAGGGTTAGGGTTAGGGTTAGGGTTAGGATTAGGGTTAGGGTTGGTGTTAGGGTTAGGGTTAGGGTTAGGGTTAGGGTTGGTGTTAGGCATAGGGTTAGGGTTAGGGTTAGGGTTAGGGTTGTTGTTAGGGTTAGGGTAAGGGTTAGGGTTAGGGTTGGTGTTAGGGTTAGGGTTAGGGTTAGGTTTAGGGTTAGGGTTGGTGTTAGGGTTAGGGTTAGTGTTAGGGTTAGGGTTGGTGTTAGGTATAGGGTTAGGGTTAGGGTTAGGGTTAGGGTCAGGGTTGGTGTTAGGGTTAGGGTTAGGGTTAGGGTTGGTGTTAGGGTTAGGGTTAGGTTACCCCGAGCACTACCTCTCGCCCTAGGCCTACGCCTAGCACTACCTCTGGTCCTCCCCCTACCCCTGGCCCTACAGCTCCCCCTACCCATAGGCCCACCCCCATCCCTATCCCTAGCCACAGCTCCCACTCCTGGTCCTAGGCCTACTCCGTGGTTTACCCCGAAACCCACTCCTTGCCCTTTGCCTACCCCAGCGCTATGCCTACCGCTCCCACTAGCCCTACCTCGGGCCCTAGACCAACGCCCAGTGCTCACTCTAGTCCGAAGCCTAGCACTTGCCCCTTGCCAACCAGTACACCTTGCCTACCGATAGCCAGAGCACTAACCCATGTCCTACGAAATCACCCTGGACGCACCATTAGCCACACCCTAATCATGCCCCACATCCGTTCAGAGTCCTAGGACTACCCGGAGCCCTCCCATGACACCTACCCCTAGCCCTCGGCCATCCCCTACTACTACCACTAGTCCTAGGCCTAACATGAGCCCTAACCCTAACACTGCCCGTGGGCCTCTGCCACCCACTAGCCCTTCACCTAACCCTACCCCGAGCACTGACCCTCGCCCTAGGCCTACGCCTAGCACTACCTCTGGTCCTACTCCTACCCCTGGCCCTACAGCTCCCACTACCCATAGGCCCACTTCCATCCCTACCCCTAGCCACAACTCCAACTACTGGCCCAAAGCCTACTCCGAGGTTTACCCCGACACCCACCCTTTGCCCTTTGCCTACCCCAGTGCTATGCCTAATGCTCCAACTAGCCCTAGGTCGGGCCCTAGACCAACGCCCAGTGCTCCCTCTAGTCCAAGGCCTACCACTTGCCCGACGCCGACCAGTACACCTTGCCCTACCTTTAGCCAGAGCACTAACTTGTGTCCTACGAAATCACCATGGACCAACCCTTACCACACCCTAATCCAGCCCTACATCCGTTCCGAGTCCTAGGACTACCCGGAGCCCTCCCGTGACACCTACCCCTAGCCCTCGGCCAACCCCTACCACTACCACTAGTCCTAGGTCTAACATGAGCCCTAAGACTAACACTGCCCATGGGCCTCAGCCAACCACTAGCCCTTCACCATCCCTACCCAGAGCACTACCCTCGCCCTAGGCCTACGCCTAGCACTACCTCTGGTCCTACCGCTACCCCTGGCCCTACACCTCCCACTAACCATAGGCCCACCCAAATCCCTACCCCTACCCACAGCTCCCAATCCTGGCCCTAGGCCTACTCCGAGGTTTACCTCGACACCCACCCCTTGCCATATGCCTAGCCCAGCGTTACGCCTACCGCTCCCACTAGCCATTGCTCGGGCCCTAGACCAACGCCCATGGCTCCCTCTAGTCCGAGGCCTAGAACTTGCCCGTCGCTGACCAGCACACCTTGCCCTTGTTAGGGTTAGGTTTAGGGTTAGGGTTAGGGTTGGTGTTAGGTTTAGGGTTAGGGTTAGGGTTAGGGTTAGGGTTAGGGTTGGTGTTAGGGTTAGGGTTAGGGTTAGGGTTAGGGTTAGGGTTACGGTTAGGTTACCCTGAGCACTACCCCTAGCCCTAGGCATACGCCTAGCACTACCTCTGGTTCTACCGCTACCCCTGGCCATACAGCTCCCCCTACCCATGGGCCCAACCCCATCCCTACCCCTATCCACAACTCCAACTCCTGGGCCAAAGCCTACTCCGAGGTTTACCTTGACTCCCACCCCTTGCTCTATGCCGACCCCAGCGCTACGCCTATCGCTCCCACTAGCCCTAGCTCGGGCCCTAGACCAACGCCCAATGCTCATCTACTCAGAGGTCTACCACTTGCCCGAGGCCGACCAGTACACCTTGCCCTACCGTTAGCCTGTGCAGTAACCCGTGTCCTACGAAATCACCCTGGACTCACCCTTTCCACACCCTAATCCAGCCCTACACCTGTTCCGAGTCCTAGGACTACCCGGAGCCCTCCCGTGACTCCTACCCCTAGCCCTCGGCCAACCCCTACCACTACCACTAGTCCTAGGCTTAACATGAGCCCTAACCCTAACACTGCCCGTGGGCCTCTGCCAACCACTAGCCCTTCAACTAACGCTACCCCGAGCACTACCCATCGCCCTAGGCCTACGCCTAGCACTACCTCTGGTCCTACCACTACCCCTGGCCCTACAGCTCCCCCTACCCATAGGCCCACCCACACTCTTACCCCTAGCCACAGCTCCCACTCCTGGCCCTAGGCCTACACCGAGGTTTACCTCGACACCCACCCCTTGCCCTATGCCTACCCCAGCGCTACGCATACCGTTTCCACTAGCCATAGCTCGGGCCCTAAACCAACGCCCATGGCTCCCTCTCGTCCGAGGCCTAGAACTTGCCCGTCACTGACCAGTACACCTTGCCCTTGTTAGGGTTAGGGTTAGGGTTAGGGTTAGGGTTTAGGGTTAGGGTTAAAGTTGGTGTTAGGTATAGGGTTAGGGTTAGGGTTAGGGTTAGGGTTAGTGTTAGGGTTGGTGTTAGGGTTAGGGTTAGGGTTAGGGATAGGGTTGGTGTTAGGTATAGGGTTAGGGTTAGGGTTAGGGTTAGGGTTGGTGTTAGGGTTAGGTTTAGGTTTAGGGTTAGGGTTGGTGTTAGGTATAGGGTTAGGGTTAGCATTAGGGTTAGGGTTAGGGTTGGTGTTAGGGTTAGGGTTAGGGATAGGGTTAGTGATAGGGTTAGGGTTAGTGTTAGGTTACCCTGAGCACTTCCCCTCTCCCTAGGCCTACGCCTAGCACTACCTCTGGTCCCACACCTACCCCTGTCCCTACAGCTCCCCCTACCCATAGACCCACCCCCATCCCTACCCCTAGCCACAGCTCCCACTCCTGGTCCTAGGCCTACTCCGAGGTTTACCCCGACACACACCCCTTGCCCTTTGCCTACCCCAGCGCTACGCCTACCGCTCCCACTAGACCTACCTCGGACCCTAGACCAACACCCAGTGCTCACTCTAGTCCGAAGCCTAGCACTTGCCCGTCGCCAACCGGTACACCTTGCCCTACCGATAGCTAGAGCACTAACCCGTGTCCTACGAAATCACCCTGGACCCACCATTAGCCACACCGTAATCCAGCCCTACATCCGTTCAAAGTCCTAGGACTACCCTCCCGTGACAGTTACCCCTAGCCCTCGGCCATCCCCTACCACTACCACTAGTCCTAGGCCTAACATGAGCCCTAACCCTAACACTGCCCGTGGGCCTCTGCCAACCACTAGCACTTCACCTAACCCTACCCCGAGCACTACCCCTCGCCCTAGGTTTTCGCCTAGCACTACCTCTGGTCCTACCCCTACACCTGGTTCTACAGCTCCCCCTACTTATAGGTCCACCCCCATCCCTACCCCTAGCCACAGCTCCCACTCCTGGCCCTAGGCCTACTCCGAGGTTTACCTCGACACTCACCCCTTGCCCTATGCCTACCCCAGCGCTACGCCTACCGCTTTCACTAGCCCTAGCTCGGGCCCTAGACCAACGACCATGGCGCCCTCTAGTCCGAGGCCTAGAACTTGCCCGTCGCTGACCAGTACACCTTGCCCTTGTTAGGGTTAGGGTTAGGGTTAGCTTAGGGTTAGGGTTAGGGTTAGGATTAGGGTTAAGGGTTAGCGTTAGGGTTAGAGTTGGTGTTAGGGTTAGGGTTAAGGTTGGTGTTAGGTTTAGGGTTAGGGTTAGGGTTAGTGTTAGGGTTAGGGTTGGTGTTAGGGTTAGGGTTAGGGTTAGGTTTAGGGTTAGGATTAGGGTTAGGGTTGGTGTTAGGGTTAGGTTTAGGTTTAGGGTTAGGGTTGGTGTTAGGTATAGGGTTAGGGTTAGCATTAGGGTTAGGGTTAGGGTTGGTGTTAGGGTTAGGGTTAGGGATAGGGTTAGTGATAGGGTTAGGGTTAGTGTTAGGTTACCCTGAGCACTTCCCCTCTCCCTAGGCCTACGCCTAGCACTACCTCTGGTCCCACACCTACCCCTGTCCCTACAGCTCCCCCTACCCATAGACCCACCCCCATCCCTACCCCTAGCCACAGCTCCCACTCCTGGTCCTAGGCCTACTCCGAGGTTTACCCCGACACACACCCCTTGCCCTTTGCCTACCCCAGCGCTACGCCTACCGCTCCCACTAGACCTACCTCGGACCCTAGACCAACACCCAGTGCTCACTCTAGTCCGAAGCCTAGCACTTGCCCGTCGCCAACCGGTACACCTTGCCCTACCGATAGCTAGAGCACTAACCCGTGTCCTACGAAATCACCCTGGACCCACCATTAGCCACACCCTAATCCAGCCCTACATCCGTTCAAAGTCCTAGGACTACCCTCCCGTGACAGTTACCCCTAGCCCTCGGCCATCCCCTACCACTACCACTAGTCCTAGGCCTAACATGAGCCCTAACCCTAACACTGCCCGTGGGCCTCTGCCAACCACTAGCACTTCACCTAACCCTACCCCGAGCACTACCCCTCGCCCTAGGTTTTCGCCTAGCACTACCTCTGGTCCTACCCCTACACCTGGTTCTACAGCTCCCCCTACTTATAGGTCCACCCCCATCCCTACCCCTAGCCACAGCTCCCACTCCTGGCCCTAGGCCTACTCCGAGGTTTACCTCGACACTCACCCCTTGCCCTATGCCTACCCCAGCGCTACGCCTACCGCTCTCACTAGCCCTAGCTCGGGCCCTAGACCAACGACCATGGCGCCCTCTAGTCCGAGGCCTAGAACTTGCCCGTCGCTGACCAGTACACCTTGCCCTTGTTAGGGTTAGGGTTAGGGTTAGCTTAGGGTTAGGGTTAGGGTTAGGATTAGGGTTTAGGGTTAGCGTTAGGGTTAGGGTTAGGGTTAGGTTTAGGGTTAGGATTAGGGTTAGGGTTGGTGTTAGGGTTATGGTTAGGGTTAGAGTTAGGGTTGGTGTTAGGTATAGGGTTAGGGTTAGGGTTAGGGTTAGGGTTAGGGTTAGGGTTAGGGTTGGTGTTAGGGTTAGGGTTAGGGTTAGGGTTAGGGTTGGTGTTAGGTATAGGGTTAGGGTTAGGGTTAGGGTTAGGGTTAGGGTTAGGGTTGGTGTTAGGGTTAGGGTTAGGGTTAGGGTTAGTGTTAGGGTTAGGGTTAGGGTTAAAATTAGGGTTAGGGTTGGTGTTAGGGTTAGGGTTAGTGTTAGGGTTAGGGTTGGTGTTAGGCATAGGGTTAGGGTTAGGGTTAGGGTTAGGGTTGGTGTTAGGGTTAGGGTTAGGGTTAGGGTTAGGGTTGGTTTTAGGGTTAGGGTTAGGGTTAGGTTTAGGGTTAGGGTTGGTGTTAGGGTTAGGGTTAGGGTTAGGGTTAGGGTTGGTGTTAGGGTTAGGGTTATGTTTAGGGTTAGGGTTGGTGTTAGCATTAGGGTTGGTGTTAGGTTTAGGGTTAGGATTAGGGTTAGGGTTGGTGTTAGGTATAGGGTTAGGGTTAGGGTTAGTGTTAGGGTTAGGGTTGGTGTTAGGGTTAGGGTTAGGGTTAGGGTTAGGGTTAGTATTAGGGTTAGGGTTAGGTTACCCCGAGCACTACCCCTCGCCCTAAGCCTACGCCTGGCACTACCTCTGGTTTTACAACTACCCCGAGCGCTACAGCTCCACCTACCCATAGGCCAACCCCCATCCCTACCCCTAGCCACAGCTCCCACTCCTGGTCCTAGGCCTACTCGGAGGTTTACCTCGACACCCACCCCTTGCCCTATGCCTACCCCAGCGCTACGCCTACCGCTCCCACTAGCCCTAGCTCGGATCCTAGACCAATGCCCATGGCTCCCTCTAGTCCGAGGCCTAGAACTTGCCCGTCGCTGAGTAGTACACATTGCCCTTGTTAGGGTTAGGGTAAGGGTTAGGGTTAGGGTTAGGGTTGGTGTTAGGTTTAGTGGTAGGATTAGGGTTAGTGTTGGTCTTAGGGTTAGGGTTGGTGTTAGGGTTAGGGTTAGGATTAGGGTTAGGATTGGTGTTAGGGTTAGGGTTAGGGTTAGGGTTAGGGTTAGGTCACCCTTAGCACTACCCCTCGCCCTAGGCGTACGCCTGGCACTAACTCTGGTCCTACCCCTACCCATGGCCCTACAGCTCCCCCTACCCATAGGCCCACCCCCATCCCTACCCCTAGCCACAGCTCCCACTCCTGGTCCTAGGCCTACTCCGAGGTTTACCCCGACACCCACCCCTTGCCCTTTGCCTACCACAGCGCTACGCCTACCGCTCCCACTAGCCCTACCTCGGGCCCTAGACCAACGCCCAGTGCTCACTCTAGTCAGAAGCCTAGCACTTGCCGTCACAGACCAATACACCCTACCCTACCAAAAGCCAGATCACTAATTCTTGTCCTACGAAATCACCCTGGACCCACCTATAGCCACACCCTAATCATGCCCCACTTCCGTTCGGAGTCCTAGGACTACCCGGAGCCCTCCCGTGACACCTACCACTAGCCCTCGGCTATCCCCTACCACTACCACTAGTCCTTGGCCTAACATGAGCCCTAACCCTAACACTGTCCGTGGGCCTCTGCCAAACACTAGCCCTTCACCTAACCCTACCCCGAGCACTACCCCTCGCCCTAGGCTTACGCCTAGCACTACCTCTGATCCTACCCCTACCCCTGGCCCTACAGCTTTCCCTACTAATAGGCCCACCCCCATCCCTACTCCTAGCCACATCTCCAACCTCTGACTCAAAGCCTACTCCGACGTTTACCCCGACACCCACCCCTTGCCCTATGCCTGCCCCAGCGCTACGCCTATCGCTCCCACTAGCCCTAGCTCGGGCCCTAGACCAAAGCCCAGTGCTCATCTAGTCCGAGGCCTAGCACTTGCCCGTCGCCGACCAGTACACCTTGCCCTACCGTTAGCCAGAGCAGTAACCCGTGTCCTACGAAATCACCCTGGACCCACCCTTACCACACCCTAATCAAGCCCTACACCTGTTCTGAGTCATAGGACTTCCCGGCGCCCTCCCGTGACACCTACCCCTAGCCCTCGGCCAACCCCTACCACTACCACTAGTCCTAGGCTTAACATGAGCCCTAACCCTAACACTGCCCGTGGGCCTCTGCCAAACACTAGCCCTTCAACTAAGCCTACCCCAGCACTACCCCTCGCCCTAGGCCTACGCCTAGCACTACCTCTGGTCCTACCACTACCCCTGTCCCTACAGCTCCCCCTACCCATAGGCCCAACCCCACCCCTACCCCTAGCCACAGCTCCCACTCCTGGCCCTAGGCCTACTCCGAGGTTTACCTCGACACCAACCCTTTCCCCTATGCCTACCCCAGCGCTACGCCTACCGTTTCCACTAGCCGTAGCTCGGGCCCTAAAGCAACGCCCATGGCTCCCTCTCGTCCAAGGCCTAGAACTTGCCCGTCGCTGACCAGTACACCTTGCCCTTGTTAGGGTTATGGTTAGGATTAGGGTTAGGGTTAGGGTTAGGATTAGGGTTTAGGGTTAGGGTTAGGGTTAGGGTTGTTGTTAGGGTTAGGGTTAGAGTTAGGGTTAGGGTTAATGTTAGGTTTAGTGTTAGGGTCAGGGTTAGGGTTAGGGTTAGGGTTGGTGTTAGGGTTAGGGTTAGGGTTAGGGTTAGGATTAGGGTTAGGGTTGGTGTTATGGTTAGGGTTAGGGTTAGGGTTAGGGTTAGGGTTGGTGTTAGAGTTAGGGTTAGGGTTAGGGTTAGGGTTGGTGTTAGGTACAGGGTTAGGGTTAGGGTTAGGGTTAGGGTTGGTGTTAGGGTTAGGGTTAGGGTTAGGGTTAGTGTTGGTGTTAGGTATAGGGTTAGGGTTAGGGTTAGGGTTAGGGTTGGTGTTAGGGTTAGGGTTAGGGTTAGGGTTAGGGTTAGGGTTGGTGTTAGGGTTAGGGTTAGGGTTAGGATTAGAGTTAGGGTTGGTGTTAGGGTTAGGGTTAGGGTTAGAGTTAGGGTTGGTGTTAGGGTTAGGGTTAGGGTTGGTGTTAGGGTTAGGGTTAGGGTTAGGGTTAGGATTAGGGTTAGGGTTGGTGTTAGGGTTAGGGTTAGGGTTAGAGTTAGAGTTGGTGTTAGGGTTAGGTTTAGGGTTAGTGTTAGGGTTAGGGTTAGGGTTAGGGTGTGTGTTAGGGTTAGGGTTAGGGTTAGGGTTAGGGTTGGTGTTAGGTATAGGCTTAGCGTTAGGGTTAGGGTTAGGGTTAGGGTTGGTGTTAGGGTTAGGGTTAGGGTTAGGTTTAGGGTTAGAGTTGGTGTTAGGGTTAGGGTTAGGTTACCCCGAGCACTACCCCTCGCCCTAGGCCTACGCCTAGCACTACCTCTGGTCCTACCCCCACCCCTGGCCCTACATCTCCCCCTACCCATAGGCCCACCCCCACCTCTACCCCTAGCCACAGCTCCCACTCCGGGCCCTAGGCCTACTCCGAGGTTTACCTCGACACCCACCCCTTGCCCTATGCCTACCCCAGCGCTACGCCTACCGCTCCCACTAGCACTAGCTCGGGCCCTAGACCAACGCCCATGGCTCCCTCTAGTCCGAGGCCTAGAACTTGCCCGTCGCTGACTAGTACACATTGCCCTTGTTAGGGTTAGGGTAAGGGTTAGGGTTAGGGTTTAGGGTTAAGGTTAGGGTTAGGGTTGTTGTTAGGTTTAGGGTTAGGATTAGGGTTAGGGTTGGTGTTAGGGTTAGGGTTGGTGTTAGGATTAGGGTTAGGATTAGGGTTAGGGTTGGTGTTAGGGTTAGGGTTAGGGTTAGGGTTAGGGTTAGGTCACCCCGAGCACTACCCCGCGCCCTCGGCGTACGCCTGGCACTACCTCTGGTCCTACCCCTACCCTTGGCCCTACAGCTCCCCCTACCCATAGGCCCAACCCCATCCCTACGCCTAGACACAGCTCCCACTCCTGGTCCTAGGCCTACTCCGAGGTTTACCCCGACACCCACCCCTTGCCCTTTGCCTACCACAGCGCTACGCCTACCGCTCCCACTAGCCTTACCTCAGGCCCTAGACCAACGCCCAGTGCTCACTCTAGTCCGAAGCCTAGCACTTGCCCGTCAGCGACCAATACACCCTGCCCTATCGAAAGCCAGATCACTAACCCTTGTCCTACGAAATCACACTGGACCCACCATTAGCCACACCCTAATCCAGCCCTACATTCGTTCAAAGTCCTAGGACTACCCTGAGCCCTCTTGTGACAGTTACCCCTAGCCCTCGGCCATCCCCTACCACTACCACTAGTCCTAGGCCTAACATGAGCCCTAATCCTAACACTGCCCGTGGGCTTCTGCCAAACACTAGACCTTCACCTAACCCTACCCCGAGCACTACCCATCGCCCTAGGCTTGCGCCTAGCACTACCTCTGGTCCTACTCCTACCCCTGGTTCTACAGCTCCCCCTACTTATAGGCCCACCCCCATCCCTACACCTAGCCACAGCTCCCACTCCTGGCCCTAGGCCTACTCCGAGGTTTACCTCGACACCCACCCCTTGCCCTATGCCTACCCCAGCGCTACGCCTACCGCTCTCACTAGCCCTAGCTTGGGCCCTAGACCAACGCCCATGGCTCCCTGTAGTCCGAGGCCTAGAACTTGCCCGTCGATGACCAGTACACCTTGCCCTTGTTAGGGTTAGGGATAGGATTAGAGTTAGGGTTAGGGTTAGGTTTAGGGTTCAGGGTTAGGGTTAGTGTTAGGGTTGGTGTTAGGGTTAGGGTTAGGGTTAGGGTTGGTGTTAGGTTTAGGGTTAGGGTCAGGGTTAGGGTTAGGGTTGGTGTTAGGGTTAGGGTTGGTGTTAGGGTTAGAATTAGGGTTAGGGTTAGGGTTAGGATTAGGGTTAGGGTTGTTGTTAGGGTTAGGGTTAGGTTAGGGTTACGGTTGGTGTTAGGGTTAGGGTTAGGGTTAGGGTTGGTGTTAGGTATAGGGTTAGGGTTAGGGTTAGGGTTAGGGTTGGTGTTAGGGTTAGGGTTAGGGTTAGGGTTAGTGTTGGTGTTAGGTATAGGGTTAGGGTTAGGGTTAGGGTTAGGGTTAGGGTTGGTGTTAGGGTTAGGGTTATGGTTAGGGTTAGGGTTAGGGTTAGGGTTAGGGTTGGTGTTAGGGTTAGGGTTAGGGTTAGGATTAGGGTTAGGGTTGGTGTTAGGGTTAGGGTTAGGGTTAGAGTTAGGGTTGGTGTTAGGGTTAGGGTTAGGGTTGGTGTTAGGGTTAGGGTTAGGGTTAGGGTTAGGATTAGGGTTAGGGTTGGTGTTAGGGTTAGGGTTAGGGTTAGAGTTAGGGTTGGTGTTAGGGTTAGGGTTAGGGTTAGGTTTAGGGTTAGGGTTAGGGTTTGGGTGTGTGTTAGGGTTAGGGTTAGGGTTAGGGTTAGGGTTAGGGTTGGTGTTAGGTATAGGCTTAGCGTTAGGGTTAGGGTTAGGGTTAGGGTTGGTGTTAGGGTTAGGGTTAGGGTTAGGTTTAGGGTTAGAGTTGGTGTTAGGGTTAGGGTTAGGTTACCCCGAGCACTACCCCTCGCCCTAGGCCTACGCCTCGCACTACCTCTGGTCCTACCCCTACCCCTGTCCCTACAGCTCCCCCTACCCATAGGCCCACCCCCATCCCTACCCATAGCCACAGCTCCCACTCCTGGTCCTAGGCCTACTCCGAGGTTACACCGACACCCACCCCTTGCTTTTTGACTACCCCAGCGCTGCGCCTACCGCTCCCACTAGCCCTACCTCGGGCCCTAGACCAACGCATAGTGCTCACTATAGTCTGAAGCCTAGCACTTGCCCGTCGCCAACCAGTACACCTTGCCCTACCGATAGCCAGAGCACTAACCCGTGTCCTACGAAATCACCCTGGACCCACCATTAGCCACACCCTAATCCAGCCCTACGTTTGTTCGGAGTCCTAGGACTGCCTGGAGCCCTCACGTGACAGTTACCCCTAGCCCTCGCCCATCCCCTACCACTACCACTAGTCCTAGGGCTAACATGAGCCCTAACCCTAACACTGCCCGTGGGCCTCTGCAAACCACTAGCCCTTCACCTAACCCTACCCCGAGCACTACCCCTCGCCCTAGGCTTACGCGTAGCACTAGCTCTGGTCCTACCCCTACCCGTGGCCCTACAGCTCCCCCTACTTATAGGCCCACCCCCATCCCTACCCCTAGCCACAGCTCCCACTCCTGGCCCTAGGCCTACTCCGAGGTTTACCTCGACACCCACCCCTTGCCCTATGCCGACCCCAGCGCTAGGCCTACCGCTCCCACTAGCCCTAGCTCGGGCCCTAGACCAACGCCAATGGCTCCCTCTAGTCCGATGCCTAGAACTTGCCCGTCGCTGACCAGTACACTTTGTTCTTGTTAGGGTTAGAATTAGGGTTAGGGTTAGGGTTAGGATTAGGGTTTAGGGTTGGTGTTAGGGTTAGGGTTAGGGTTAGGGTTAGGGTTGGGGTTAGGTTTAGGGTTAGGGTTAGGGGTAGGGTTAGGGTTAGGGTTGGTGTTAGGATTATGGTTAGGTTTAAGGTTAGGGTTAGGATTAGGGTAAGGGTTGCTGTTAGGTTTAGGGTTAGGGTTAGGGTTAGTGTTAGGGTTAGGGTTGATGTTAGTGTTAGGTTTAGGGTTAGGGTTAGGGTTAGGTTAGGGTTAGGGTTAGGTTACCCCAAGCACTACCCCTCGCCGTAAGCCTAAGTCTGGCACTACCTCTGGTCCTACCCCTACCCCTGTCCCTACAGCTCCCCCTACCCATAGGCCCACCCCCATCCCTACCCCTAGCCACAGCTCCCACTCCTGGTCCTAGGCCTACTCCGAGGTTTACCCCGACACACACCCCTTGCCCTTTACCTACCACAGCGCAACGCCTACCGCTCCAACTAGCCCTACCTCGGGCCCTAGACCAACGCCCAGTGCTCACTCTAGTCCGAAGCCTAGCACTTGCCCGTCAGCGACCAATACACCCTGCCCTATCGAAAGCCAGATCACTAACCCTTGTCCTACGAAATCACACTGGACCCACCATTAGCCACACCCTAATCATGCCCCACATCCGTTCGGAGTCCTAGGACTACCCGGAGCCCTCCCGTGACACCTACCCCTAGCCCTCGGCTATCCACTACCACTACCACTAGTCCTAGGCCTAACATGAGCCCTAACCCTAACACTGTCCGTGGGCCTCTGCCAACCACTAGCCCTTCACCTAACCCTACCCCGAGCACTACCCCACGCCCTAGGCTTACGCCTGGCACTACCTCTTGTCCTACCCCTACACCTGGCCATACAGCTCCCCCTTCCCATAGGCCCAATCCCATCTTTACGCCTAGCCACAGCTCCAACTCCTGGCACTAGGCCTACTCCGAGGTTTACCCCGACTCCCACCCCTTGCCCTATGCCTACCCCAGCGCTACGCCTATCTCTCCCACTTGCCCTAGCTCGGGCCCTAGACCAACGCCGAGTGCTCATGTAGTCCGAGGCCTAGCACTTGCCCGTCGCCGACCAGTACACCTTGTCCTACCGTTAGCCAGAGCAGTAACCCGTGTCCTACGAAATCACCCTGGACCCACCCTTACCAACCCTAATCAAGCCCTACACCTGTTCCGAGTCCTAGAACTACCCGGAGACCTCCCGTGACACCTAATCCTAGCCCTCGGCCAATCCCTACAACTACCTCTAGTCCTAGGCTTAACATGAACCCTAACTCTAACACTGCCCGTGGGCCTCTGCCAACCACTAGCCCTTCAACTAACCCTACACCGAGCACTACCCCTCGCCCTAGGCCTACGTCTAGCACTACCTCTGGTCCTACCCCTACCCCTGGCCCTACAGCTCCCCCTACCCATAGGCCCACACCCACCCCTACCCCTAGCCACAGCTCCCACTCCTGGCCGTAGGCCTACACCGAGGTTTACCTCGACACCCACCCCTTGCCCTATGCCTACCCCAGCGTTACGCCTACCTCTCCCACTAGCCCTAGCTCGGGCCCTAGACCAACGCCCATGGCTCCCTCTAGTCTGAGGCCTAGAACTTGCCCGTCGCCGACCAGTACACCTTACCCTGTTAGGGTTAGGGTTAGGGTTAGGGTTAGGGTTAGTGTTAGGTTTAGGGTTAGGGTTAGGGTTAGGGTTAGGGTTAGGGTTAGGGTTGGTGTTAGGGTTATGATTAGGGTTACGGTTAGGTTACCCCGAGCACTACCCCTCGCCCTAGGCATACGCCTAGCACTACCTCTGGTTCTACCCCTACCCCTGGCCCTACAGCTTCCCCTACCCATAGGCCCACCCCCATCCCTACCCCTAGCCTGAGCTCCAAATCCTGGCACTACCCTACTCCGAGGTTTACCCCGACACACACCCCTTGCCCTATGCCTACACCAGCGCTATGCCTACCGCTCCCACTAGCCCAGGCTCGGGCCCTAGACCAACGCCCATGCCTCCCTCTAGTCCGAGGCCTTGACTTGCCCGTCGCTGACCAGTACACCTTGCCCTTGTTAGGGTTAGGGTTAGGGTTAGGGTTAGGGTTGTTGTTAGGTTTAGGGTTAGGGTTAGGGTTAGGGTTAGGGTTGGTGTTAGGGTTAGGGTTAGGGTTAGGGTTAGTGTTAGGTTTAGGGTTGGTGTTAGTGTTAGGGTTAGGATTAGGGTTAGGGTTGGTGTTAGGTTTGGGTTAGGGTTAGGGTTAGGGTTAGGGTTGGTGTTAGGGTTAGGGTTAGGGTTAGGGTTAGGGTTAGGGTTAGGTCACCCCAAGCACTACCCCTCGCACTAGGCCTACGCCTGGCACTACCTCTGGTCCTACCCCTACCCCTGGCCCTACAGCTCCCCCTACCCATAGGCCCATCCCCATCCCTACCCCTAGCCACAGCTCCCACTCCTGGTCCTAGGCCTACTCCGAAGTTTACCCCGACACCCACCCCTTGCCCTTTGCTTACCACAGCGCTACGCCTACCGCTCACACTAGCCCTACCTCGGGCCCTAGACCAACGCCCAGTGCTCACTCTAGTCAGAAGCCTAGCACTTGCCCGTCACACACCAGTACACCTTGCCCTACTGATAGCCAGATCACTAACCCTTGTCCTACGAAATCACCGTGGACCCACCATTAGCCACACCCTAATCATGCCCCACATCCGTTCGGAGTACTAGGACTACCCGGAGAACTTCGGTCACACCTACTCCTAGCCCTCGGCCATCCCCTACCACTACCACTAGTCCTAGGCCTAACATGAGCCCTAACCCTAACACTGTCCGTGGGCCTCTGCCAACCACTAGCCCTTCACCTAACCCTACCCCGAGCACTACCCCTCGCCCTAGGCTTACGCCTAGCACTACCTCTTTTCCTACACCTACCCCTGGCCCTACAGCTCCCCCTAATTATAGGCCCACCCCCATCCCTTCCCCTAAGCACAACTCCAACCTCTGGACCAAAGCCTACTCCGAGGTTTACCCAAACACCAACCCCTTGCCCTATGCTTACCCAAGTGTTACGCCTAACGCTTCCACTAGCCCTAGCTCGGGCCGTAGACCAATGCCCAGTGCTCTCTCTAGTCCGAGGCCTACCACCTGCCCGACGCCGACCATTACACCTTGCCCTACCGTTAACCAGAGCACTAACCCGTGTCCTACGAAATCACCCTGGACCCACCCTTACCACACCCTAATCCAGCCCTACACCCGTGTTGAGTCCTAGGACTACCCGGAGCCCTCCAGTGACACCTACCCCTAGCCCTCGGCCAACACCTACCACTACCACTAGTCCTAGGCCTAACATGAGCCCTAAGACTAACACTGCCCGTGGCCTCAGCCAACAACAAGCCCTTCACCTAACCCTACCCAGAGCACTACCGCTCGCCCTAGGCTAACGCCTAGCACTACCTCTGGTCCTACCCCTACCCCTGGCTCTACAACTCCCCCTACCCATAGGCCCACATCCATCCCTACCCCTAGCCACACCTTCCTCTCCTGGTCCTAGGCCTACACCGAGGTTTACCCCGACACCCACCCCTTGCCCTTTGCCTACCCCAGCGATATGCCTACCGTTCCCACTAGCCCTACCTCGGGCCCTAGACGAACGCCCAGTGCTCACTCTAGTCCGAAGCCTAGCACTTGCCCGTCGCCGACCAGAACACCTTGCCTACCGATAGCCAGAGCACTAACCCGTGTCCTACGAAATCACCCTGGACCCACCCTTACCACACCCTAATCCAGCCCTACACCCGTTTTGAGTCCTAGGACTACCCGGAGCCCTCCCGTGACACCTACCCCTAGCCCTCGGCCAACCCCTACCACTGCCACTATTCCTAGGCCTAACATGAGCCCTAAGACTAACACTGCCCGTGGGCCTCAGCCAACCACTAGCCCTTCACCATCTTTACCCAGAGCACTACCCCTCGCCCTAGGCCTACGCCTAGCACTACCTCTGGTCCTACCGCTACACCTGGCCCTACAGCTCCCCCTAAACATAGGACCACCCAAATCCCTACCCCTAGCCACAGCTCCAACTCCTGACACTAGGCCTACTCCGAGGTTTACCCCGACACCCACCCCTTGCCCTATGCCTACCCGAGCGCTACGCCTATCGCTCCCACTAGCCCTAGCTCGGACCCTAAACCAACGCCCATGGCTTCCTCTAGTCCGAGGCCTAGAACTTGCCCGTCGCTGACCAGTACACCTTGCCCTTGTTAGGTTTAGGGTTAGGGTTAGGGTTAGGGTTGGTTTTAGGTTTAGGGTTAGGGTTAGGGTTAGGGTTAGGGTTAGGGTTAGGGTTAGGGTTGGTGTTAGGGTTAGGGTTAGGGTTTGGGTTAGTGTTAGGGTTACGGTTAGGTTACCCCGAGCACTACCACTCGCCCTAGGCATACGCCTAGCACTACCTCAGGTCCTACCGCTACCCCTGGCCCTACAGCTCCCCCTACCCATGGGCCCACCCCCATCCCTACCCCTAGCCACAACTCCAACTTTTGGGCCAAAGCCTACTCCGAGGTTTACCCCGAAACGCACCCCTTGCGCTTTGCCTACCCCAGCGCTATGCCTATCGCTCCCACTAGCCCTACCTCGGACCCTAGACCAACGCCCAGTGCTCACTCTAGTCCGAAGCCTAGCACTTGCCCATCGCCGACCAGTACACCTCGCCTACCGATAGCCAGAGCACTAACCCGTGTCCTACGAAATCACCCTGGACCCACCATTAGCCACACACTAATCATGCCCCACAAACGTTCGGAGTCCTAGGACTACCCGGAGCCCTCCCGTGACACCTACACCTAGCCCTCGGCCATCCCCTACCACTACCACTACTCCTAGGCCTAACATGAGCCCTAACCCTAACACTGCCCTTGGGCCTCTGCCAACCACTAGCCCTTCACCTAACCCTACCCCGAGCACTACCTCTCGCCCTAGGCCTACGCCTAGCACTACCTCTGGTCCTACCCCTACCCGTGGCCCTACAGCTCCTTCTACCCATAGGCCCAACCCCATCCCTACCACTAGCCACAACTCCAACTCCTGGCCCAAAGCCTACTCCGAGGTTTACCCCGACACCCACCCTTTCCCCTATGCCTACCCCAGTGCTAAGCCTACTGCTACCACTAGCCCTAGCTCGTGCCCTAGACCAACGCCCAGTGCTCCCCCTAGTCCGAGGCCTACCACTTGCCCGACTCGACCAGTACACCTTGCCCTACCTTTAGCCAGAGCACTAAACCGTGTCCTAGTAAATCACCCTTTACCCACCCTCACCACACCCTAATCCAGCCCTACACCCGTTCCGAGTCCTCGGACTACCGGGAGCCCTCCCGTGACACCTACCCCTAGCCCTCGGCCAACCCCTACCACTACCACTAGTCCTAGGCCTAACATGAGCCCGAAGACTAACACTGCCCGTGGGCCTCAGCCAACCACTAGCCCTTCACCATCCCTACCCAGAGCACTACCCCTCGCATTAGGCCTAGGCCTAGCACTACCTCTGGTCCTACCGCTACCCCTGGCCCTACAGCTCCCCCTAAGCATAGGCCCACCCAAATCCCTACCCCTAGCCACAGCTCCAACTCCTGGCACTAGGCCTACTCCGAGGTTTACCCCGACACACACCCCTTGCCCTATGCCTACCCCAGCGCTACGCCTACCGCTCCCACTAGCCATAGCTCGGGCCCTAGACCAACGCCCATGGCTCCCTCTAGTACGAGGCCTAGAATTGCCCGTCGCTGACGAGTACACCTTGCCCTTCTTAGGTTTAGGGTTAGGTTTAGGGTTAGGGTTAGGGTTAAGGTTTAGGGTTAGGGTTAGGGTTAGGGTTGGTGTTAGGGTTAGGGTTTAGGGTTAGGGTTAGGGTTGGTGTTCGGTATAGGGTTAGGGTTAGGGTTAGGGTTAGGGTTAGGGTTAGGGTTGGTGTTAGGGTTAGGGTTAGGGTTAGGGTTAGGGTTGGTGTTAGGTATAGGGTTAGGGTTAGGGTTAGGGTTGGTGTTAGGGTTATGGTTATGGTTAGGGTTAGGGTTGGTGTTAGGTATAGGGTTAGGGTTAGGGTTAGGGTTAGGGTTAGGGTTGGTGTTAGGGTTAGCATTAGGGTTAGGGTTAGGGTTGGTGTTAGGGTTAGGGTTAGGGTTAGGGTTAGTGATAGGGTCAGTGTTAGTGTTAGGTTACCCCGAGCACTACCCCTCGCCCTAGGCCTACGCCTAGCACTACCTCAGGTCCCACCCCTACCTGTGTCCCTACAGCTCCCCCTACCCATAGGCCCACCTTCATTCCTACCCCTAGCCACAGCTCCCACTCCTGGTCCTAGGCCTACTCCGAGGTTTACCCCGACACCCACCCCTTGCCTTTTGTCTACCCCAGCGCTACGCCTACCGCTCCCTCTAGCCCTACCTCGGGCCCTAGACCAACGCCCATTGCTCACTCTAGTCCGAAGCCTAGCACTTGCCTGTCGCCAAACAGTACACCTTGCCCTACCGATAGCCAGAGCACTAACCCGTGTCCTACGAAATCACCCTGGACCCACCATTAGCCACACCCTAATCCAGCCCTACACGTGTTCCTAGTCCTAGGACTACCCGGAGACATTTCGTGACACCTACCCCTAGCCCTCCGCCAACCCCTACCACTACCACTAGTCCTAGGCTTAACATGAGCCCTAACCCTAACACTGCCCGTGGGCCTCTGCCAAACAATAGCCCTTCAACTAACCCTACCCCGAGCACTACCCCTCGCCCTAGGCCTACGCCTAGCACTACCTCTGGTCCTACCACTACCCCTGGCCCTACAGCTCCCCCTACCCATAGGCCCACCCCCACACCTACCCCTAGCCACAGCTCCCACTCCTGGCCCTAGGCCTACTCCGAGGTTAACCCCGACACCCACCCCTTGCCCTATGCCTACCCAAGCGCTACGCCTAACGCTCCCACTAGCCCTAGCTCGGGCCCTAGACCAACGCTCAGTGCTCACTCTAGTCCGAAGCCTAGCACTTGCCCGTCGCCAACCAGTACACCTTGCCCTACCGATAGCCAGAGCACTAACCCGTGTCCTACGAAATCACCCTGGACCCACCATTAGCCACACCCTAATCCAGCCCTACATCCGTTCGGAGTCCTAGGACTACCCGGAGCCCTCTTGTGACAGTTAACCCTAGCCCTCGGCCATCCCCTACCACTACCACTAGTCCTAGGCCTAACATGAGCCCTAACCCTAACACTGCCCAAGGGCCTCTGCCAACCACTAGCCCTTCAACTAACCCTACCCCGAGCACTACCGCTCGCCCTAGGCCTACGTCTAGCACTACCTCTGGTCCTACCCCTACCCCTGGCCCTACAGCTCCCCCTACCCATAGGCCTACACCCACCCCTACCCCTAGCCACAGCTCCCACTCCTGGCCCTAGGCCTACAACGAGGTTTACCTCGACACCCACCCCTTGCCCTTGCCTACTGCAGCGCTACGCCTACCGTTTCCATAGCCCTAGCTCAAGCCCTAGACCAACGCCCATGTCTCCCTCTCGTCCGAGGCCTAGAACTTGCCCGTCGCTGACCAGTGCACCTTGCGCTTGTTAGGGTTAGGGTTAGGGTTAGGGTTAGGGTTTAGGGTTAGGGTTAGGGTTGGTGTTAGGTGTAGGGTTAGGGTTAGGGTTAGGGTTAGGGTTAGGGTTGGTGTTAGGGTTAGGGTTAGGGTTAGGGCTAGGGTTGGTGTTAGGTATAGGGTTAGGGTTAGGGTTAGGGTTGGTGTTAGGGTTATGGTTAGGGTTAGGGTTAGGGTTGGTGTTAGGTATAGGGTTAGGGTTAGCATTAGGGTTAGGGTTAGGGTTGGTGTTAGGGTTAGGGTTAGGGTTAGGGTTAGTGATAGGGTTAGGGTTAGTGTTAGGTTACCCCGAGCACTACCAGTCGCCCTAGGCCTACGCCTAGCACTACCTTTGGTCCCACCCCTACCTGTGTCCCTACAGCTCCCCCTACCCTTAGGCCCACCCCAATCCCTACCCCTAGCCACAGCTCCCACTCCTGGTCCTAGGCCTACTCCGAGGTTTACCCCGACACCCACCCCTTGCCTTTTGCCTACCCCAGCGCTACGCCTACCGCTCCCACTAGCCCTACCTCGGGCCCTAGACCAACGCCCAGTGCTCACTCTAGTCCGAAGCCTAGCACTTGCCCGTCGCCAACCAGTACACCTTGCCCTACCGATAGCCAGAGCACTAACCCGTGTCCTACGAAATCACCCTGGACCCACCATTAGCCACATCCTAATCCAGCCCTACACGTGTTCCGAGTCCTAGGACTACCCGGATCCCTCCCGTGACACCTACCGCTAGCCGTCGGCCAACCCCTACCACTACCACTAGTCCTAGGCTTAACATGAGCCCTAACCCTAACACTGCCCGTGAGCCTCTGCCAAACACTAGCCCTTCACCTAACCCTACCCCGAGCACTACCCCTCGCCCTAGGCCTACGCCTAGCACTACCTCTGGTCCTACCACTACCCCTGGCCCTACAGCTCCCCCTACCCATAGGCCCACCCCCACCCCTACCCCTAGCCACAGCTCCCACTCCTGGCCCTAGGCCTACTCCGAGGTTTACCTCGACACCCACCCCTTGCCCTATGCCTATCCCAGCGCTACGCCTACCGCTCCCACTAGCCATAGCTCGGGCCCTAGACCAACGCCCATGGCTCCCTCTGGTCCGAGGCCTAGAACTTGCCCGTCGCTGACCGGTACACTTTGCCCTTGTTAGGGTTAGAATTAGGGTAAGGGTTAGGGTTAGAGTTAGGATTAGGGTTTAGGGTTAGGGTTAGGGTTTAGGGTTGGTGTCAGGGTTAGGGTTAGGATTAGGGTTAGGGTTGGTGTTAGGTTTAGGGTTAGGGTTAGGGTTAGTGTTAGGGTTAGGGTTGATGTTAGGGTTAGGTTTAGGGTTAGGGTTAGGGTTAGGGTTAGGGTTGGTGTAAGTTTTAGGGTTAGGGTTAGGGTTAGGGTTAGGGTTAGGGTTGGTGTTAGGGTTAGAGTGAGGGTTAGGGTTAGGGTTAGGATTACGGTTAGGTTACCCCGAGCACTACCCCTCGCCCTAGGCCTACGCCTAGCACTACCTCTGGTCCTACCGCTACCCCTGGCCCTACAGCTCCCACTAACCATAGGCCCACCCAAATCCCTACCCCTACCCACAGCTCCAACTCCTGGCACTAGGCCTACTCCGAGGTTTACCCCGATACCCAACCCTTGCCCTATGCCTACCCCAGCGCTACGCCTACCGCTCCCACTAGCCCTAGCTTGCGCCCTAGACCAACGCCCAGTGCTCACTCTATTCCGAAGCCTAGCACTTGCCCGTCGCCGACCAGTACACCTTGCCTACCAATAGCCAAAACATTCACCCGTGTCCTATGAAATCACCCTGGACCCACCCTTACCACACCCTTATCCAGCCCTACATCCGATCGAAGTCCTAGGACTACCCGGAGCCCTCTTGTGACAGTTACCCCTAGCCCTCGGCCATCCCCTACCACTACCACTAGTCCTAGGCCTAACATGAGCCCTAACCCTAACACTGCCCGTGGGCCTCTGCCAACCACTACCCATTCACCTAACCCTACCCCGAGCACTACCCCTCGCCCTAGGCTTACGCCTAGCACTACCTCTGGTCCTACCCCTACCCCTGGTTCTACAGCTCCCCCTACTTATAGGCCCACCCCCATCCCTACCCCTAGCCACAGCTCCCACTCCTGGCCCTAGGTCTACTCCGAGGTTTACCTCGACACCCACCCCTTGCCCTATGCCTACCCCAGCGCTACGCCTACCGCTCTCACTAGCCCTAGCTCGGGCCGTAGACCAACGCCCATGGCTCCCTCTAGTCCGAGGCCTAGAACTTGCCCGTCGGTGACCAGTACACCTTGCCCTTGTTAGGGTTAGGGTTAGGATTAGGGTTAGGGTTAGGGTTAGGATTAGGGTTAGGGTTAGATTAAGGTTAGGGTTGGTGTTATGTTTAGTGTTAGGGTCAGGGTTAGTGTTAGGGTTAGGGTTGGTGTTAGGTATAGGGTTAGGGTTAGGATTAGGGTTAGGGTTACGGTTGGTGTTAGGGTTAGGGTTAGGGTTAGGGTTGGTGTTAGGGTTAGGGTTAGGGTTAGGGTTAGGATTAGGGTTAGGGTTGGTGTTAGGGTTAGGGTTAGGGATAGGGTTAGGGTTGGTGTTAGGTATAGGTTAGGGTTAGGGTTAGGGTTAGGGTTAGGGTTGGTGTTAGGGTTAGGGTTAGGGTTAGGGTAGGGTTGGTGTTAGGGTTAGGGTTAGGGTTAGGATTAGGGTTAGGGTTGGTGTTAGGGTTAGGGTTAGGGTTAGAGTTAGGGTTGGTGTTAGGGTTAGGGTTAGGGTTGGTGTTAGGGTTAGGGTTAGGGTTAGGATTAGGGTTAGGGTTGGTGTTAGGGTTAGGGTTAGGGTTAGAGTTAGGGTTGGTGTTAGGGTTAGGGTAAGGGTTAGGGTTAGGTTTAGGGTTAGGGTGTGTGTTAGGGTTAGGGTTAGGGTTAGGGTTAGGGTTGGTTTTAGGTATAGGCTTAGCGTTAGGGTTAGGGTTAGGGTTAGGGTTGGTGTTAGGGTTAGGGTTAGGGTTAGGTTTAGGGTTAGGGTTGGTGTTAGGGTTAGGGTTAGGTTACCACGAGCACTACCCCTCGACCTAGGCCTACGCCTAGCACTACCTCTGGTCCTACACCTACCCCTGTCCCTACAGCTCCCCCTACCCATAGGCCCACCCCCATCCCTACCCCTAGCCACAGCTCCCACTCCTGGTCCTAGGCCTACTCCGAGGTTTACCCCGACACCCACCCCTTGCTGTTTGCCTACCCCAGCGCTACGCCTACCGCTCCCACTAGCCCTACCTGAAGCCCTAGACCAACGCCCAGTGCTCACTATAGTCCGAAGCCTAGCACTTGCCCGTCGCCAAACAGTACACCTTGCCCTACCGATAGCCAGAGCGCTAACCCGTGTCCTACGAAATCACCCTGGACCCACCACTAGTCACACCCTAATCCAGCCCTACATCCGTTCGGAGTCCTAGGACTACCCGGAGTCCTCCCGTGACAGTTACCCCTAGCCCTCGCCCATCCCCTACCACTACCACTAGTCCTAGGCCTAACATGAGCCCTAACCCTAACACTGCCCGTGGGCCTCTGCCAACCACTAGCCCTTCACCTAACCCTACCCCGAGCACTACCCCTCGCCCTAGGCTTACGCGTAGCACTACCTCTGGTCCTACCCCTACCTGTTGCCCTACAGCTCCCCCTACTTATAGGCCCACCCCCATCCCTACCCCTAGCCACAGCTCCCACTCCTGGCCCTAGGCCTACTCCGAGGTTTACCTCGACACCCACCCCTTGCCCTATGCCTACCCCAGCGCTACGCCTACCGCTCCCACTAGCCATAGCTCGGGCCCTAGACCAACGCCCATGGCTCCTTCTAGTCCGAGGCCTAGAACTTGCTCGTCGCTGACCAGTACACTTTGCCCTTGTTAGTGTTAGAATTAGGGTTAGGGTTAGGGTTAGGGTTAGGATTAGGGTTTAGGGTTAGGGTTAGGGTTTAGGGTTGGTGTTAGGGTTAGGGTTTGGATTAGGGTTAGGGTTGGTGTTAGGTTTAGGGTTAGGGTTAGGGTTAGGGTTGGTGTTAGGGTTAGGGTTAGGGTTAGGGTTAGGGTTGGTGTTAGGTTTAGGGTTAGGGTTAGGGTTAGGGTTGGTGTTAGGGTTAGGGTTAGGGTTAGGGTTAGGGTTAGGGTTACGGTTAGGGTTAGGGTTAGGTCACCCCGAGCACTACCCCTCGCCCTAGGCTTACAAGTAGCACTACCTCTGGTCCTACCCCTACCCCTGGCCCTACAGCTCCCCCTAATTATAGGCCCACCCCCATCCCTTCCCCTAAGCACAACTCCAACCTCTGGACAAAAGCCTACTCCGAGGTTTACCCCGACACCCACCTTTTGCCCTATGCCTACCCAAGTGGTACGCCTACCGCTTCCACTAGCCCTAGCATGGGCCGTAGACCAACGCCCAGTGCTCTCTCTAGTCCGAGGCCTACCACCTGCCCGACGCCGACCATTACACCTTGCCCTACCGTTAGCCAGAGCACTAACCCGTGTCCTATGAAATCACCCTGGACCCACACTTACCACACCCTAATCAAGCCCTACACCCGTTTTGAGTCCTAGGACTACCCGGAGCCCTCCAGTGACACCTACCCCTAGCCTTTGGCCAACCCCTACCTCTACCACTAGTCCTAGGCCTAACATGAGCCCTAAGACTAACACTGCTCGTGGGCCTAGGCCAACATCAAGCCCTTCACCTAACCCTACCCAGAGCACTACCCCTCGCCCTAGGCTAACGACTAGCACTACCTCTGGTCCTACCCCTACCCCTGGCTCTACAACTCCCCCTACCCATAGGCTCACCCCCATCCCTCCCCCTAGCCACACCTTCCTCTCCTGGTCCTAGGCCTACACCGAGGTTTACCCCGACACCCAACCCTTGCCCTTTGCCTACCCCAGCGCTATGCCTACCATTCCCACTAGCCCTACCTCGGGCCCTAGACCAACGCCCAGTGCTCACTCTAGTTTGAAGCCTAGCACTTGCCCGACGCCAACCAGTACACCTTGCCCTACCGATAGCCAGAGCACTAACCCGTGTCCTACGAAATCACACTGAACCCACCCTTACCACACCCTAATCCAGCCCTACACCCGTTTTGAGTCCTAGGACTACCCGGAGCCCTCCCATGACACCTACCCCTAGCCCTCGGCCAACCCCTACCACTACCACTATTCCTAGGCCTAACATGAGCCCTAAGACTAACACTGCCCGTGGGCCTCAGCCAACCACTAGCCCTTCACCATCCCTACCCAGAGCACTACCCCTCGCCCGAGGCCTACGCCTAGCACTACCTCTGGTCCTACCGCTACCCCTGGCCGTACAGCTCCCCCTAAACATAGGCCCACCCAAATCCCTACCCCTAGCCACAGCTCCAACTTTTGACACTAGGCCTACTCCGAGGTTTACCCCGACACCCACCCCTTGCCCTATGCCTACCCGAGTGCTACGCCTATCGCTCCCACTAGCCCTAGCTCGGGCCCTAAACCAACGCCCATGGCTTCCTCTAGTCCGAGGCCTAGAACTTGCCCGTCGCTGACCAGTACACCTTGCCCTTGTTAGGTTTACGGTTAGGGTTAGGGTTAGGGTTGGTTTTGGGTTTAGGGTTAGGGTTAGAGTTAGGGTTAGGGTTGGTGTTAGGGTTAGGGTTAGGGTTTGGGTTAGGGTTAGGGTTACGGTTAGGTTACCCCGAGCACTACCACTCGCCCTAGGCATACGCCTAGCACTACCTCAGGTCCTACCGCTACCCCTGGCCCTACAGCTCCCCCTACCCAAGGGCTCACCCCCATCCCTACCCCTAGCCACAACTCCAACTCCTGGGCCAAAGCCTATTCCGAGGTTTACCTTGACACCCACCCCTTGCCCTATGCCTACCCCAGCGCTACGCCTATCGCTCCCACTAGCCTTAGCTCGGGCCCTAGACCAACGCCCAGTGCTCATCTAGTCCGAGCCTAGCACTTGCCCGTCGCCGACCAGTACACCTTGCCTTACCGTTAGCCAGAGCAGTAACTTGTGTCCTACGAAATCACCCTGGACCCACCCTTACCAACCCTAATCCAGCCCTACACCTGTTCCGAGCCCTAGAACTACCCGGAGCCCTCCCGTGACACCTACCCCTAGCCCTCGGCCAATCCCTACGACTACCACTAGTCCTAGGCTTAACATGAGCTATAACCTTAACACTGCCCGTGGGCCTCTGCCAACCACTAGCCCTTCAACTAACCCTACCCCGAGCACTACACCTCGCCCTAGGCCTACGCCTAGCACTACCTCTGGTCCTACCCCTCCCCTGGACCTACAGCTCCCCCTACCCATAGGTCCACCCCCACCCCTACCCCTAGCCACAGCTCCCACTCCTGGCCCTAGGCCTACTCCGAGGTTTACCTCGACACCCACCTTTTGCCCTATGCCTTCCCCAGCGCTACGCCTACCGCTCCCACTAGGCCTAGTTGGGCCCTAGACCAACGCCCATGGCTTCCTCTAGTCCGAGGCCTAGAACTATTCCGTCGCTGACCAGTACACCTTGCCCTTGTTAGGTTTAGGGTTAGGGTTAGGGTTAGGGTTGGTTTTAGGTTTAGGGTTAGGGTTAGGGTTAGGGTTAGGGTTAGGCTTAGGGTTGGTATTAGGGTTAGGGTTAGGTTTTGGGTTAGGGTTAGGGTTACGGTTAGGTTACCCCGAGCACTACCCCTCGCCCTAGGCCTACGCCTAGCACTACCACTGGTCCTACCGCTACCCCTGGCCCTATAACTCCCCCTACCCATGGGCCCACCCCCATCCCTACCCCTAGCCACAACTCCAACTCCTGGGCCAAAGCCTACTTCGAGGTTTACCTTCACACCCACCCCTTGCCCTATGCCTACCCCAGAGCTACGCCTATCGCTCCCATAGCCCTAGCTCGGGCCCTAGACCAACGCCCAGTACTCATCTGGACAGAGGTCTACCACTTGCCCGAGGCCGACCAGTACACCTTGCCCTATCGTTAGCCAGTGCAGTAACCCGTCTGTTACGAGATCACCCTGGACTCACCCTTACCACACCCTAATCCAGCCCTGCACCCGTTCTGAGTCCTAGGACTACCCGGAACCCTCCCGTGACACCTACCCCTAGCCATCGGCCAACCCATACCACTACCACTAGTCCTAGGCTTAACATGAGCCCTAACCCTAACACTGCCCGTGGGCCTCTGCCAACCACTAGCCCTTCAACTAACCCTACCCCGAGCACTACCCCTCGCCCTAGGCCTACGCCTAGCACTACCTCTGGTCCTACCACTACCCCTGGCCCTACAGCTCCCCCTACCCATAGGCCTACCCCCACCCCTACCCCTAGCCACAGCTCCCATCCTGGCCCTAGGCCTACTCCGAGGTTTACCTCGACACCCACCCCTTGACCTATGCCTACCCCAGCACTACGCCTACCGTTTCTACTAGCCCTAGCTCGGGCCCTAGACCAACGCCCATGGCTCCCTCTCGTCCGAGACCTAGAACTTGCCCGTCGCAGACCAGTACACCTTGCCCTTGTTAGGGTTAGGGTTAGGGTTTAGGGTTAGGGTTAGGGTTAGGGTTGGTGTAAGTTTTAGGGTTAGGGTTAGGGTTAGGGTTAGGGTTAGGGTTGGTGTTAGGGTTAGAGTGAGGGTTAGGGTTAGGGTTAGGATTACGGTTAGGTTACCCCGAGCACTACCCCTCGCCCTAGGCCTACGCCTAGCACTACCTCTGGTCCTACCGCTACCCCTGGCCCTACAGCTCCCACTAACCATAGGCCCACCCAAATCCCTACCCCTACCCACAGCTCCAACTCCTGGCACTAGGCCTACTCCGAGGTTTACCCCGATACCCAACCCTTGCCCTATGCCTACCCCAGCGCTACGCCTACCGCTCCCACTAGCCCTAGCTTGGGCCCTAGACCAACGCCCAGTGCTCACTCTATTCCGAAGCCTAGCACTTGCCCGTCGCCGACCACTACACCTTGCCTACCAATAGCCAAAACATTCACCCGTGTCCTATGAAATCACCCTGGACCCACCCTTACCACACCCTTATCCAGCCCTACATCCGATCGAAGTCCTAGGACTACCCGGAGCCCTCTTGTGACAGTTACCCCTAGCCCTCGGCCATCCCCTACCACTACCACTAGTCCTAGGCCTAACATGAGCCCTAACCCTAACACTGCCCGTGGGCCTCTGCCAACCACTACCCATTCACCTAACCCTACCCCGAGCACTACCCCTCGCCCTAGGCTTACGCCTAGCACTACCTCTGGTCCTACCCCTACCCCTGGTTCTACAGCTCCCCCTACTTATAGGCCCACCCCCATCCCTACCCCTAGCCACAGCTCCCACTCCTGGCCCTAGGTCTACTCCGAGGTTTACCTCGACACCCACCCCTTGCCCTATGCCTACCCCAGCGCTACGCCTACCGCTCTCACTAGCCCTAGCTCGGGCCGTAGACCAACGCCCATGGCTCCCTCTAGTCCGAGGCCTAGAACTTGCCCGTCGGTGACCAGTACACCTTGCCCTTGTTAGGGTTAGGGTTAGGATTAGGGTTAGGGTTAGGGTTAGGATTAGGGTTAGGGTTAGATTAAGGTTAGGGTTGGTGTTATGTTTAGTGTTAGGGTCAGGGTTAGTGTTAGGGTTAGGGTTGGTGTTAGGTATAGGGTTAGGGTTAGGATTAGGGTTAGGGTTACGGTTGGTGTTAGGGTTAGGGTTAGGGTTAGGGTTGGTGTTAGGGTTAGGGTTAGGGTTAGGGTTAGGATTAGGGTTAGGGTTGGTGTTAGGGTTAGGGTTAGGGATAGGGTTAGGGTTGGTGTTAGGTATAGGTTAGGGTTAGGGTTAGGGTTAGGGTTAGGGTTGGTGTTAGGGTTAGGGTTAGGGTTAGGGTTAGGGTTGGTGTTAGGGTTAGGGTTAGGGTTAGGATTAGGGTTAGGGTTGGTGTTAGGGTTAGGGTTAGGGTTAGAGTTAGGGTTGGTGTTAGGGTTAGGTTTAGGGTTGGTGTTAGGGTTAGGGTTAGGGTTAGGATTAGGGTTAGGGTTGGTGTTAGGGTTAGGGTTAGGGTTAGAGTTAGGGTTGGTGTTAGGATTAGGGTAAGGGTTAGGGTTAGGGTTAGGGTTAGGGTGTGTGTTAGGGTTAGGGTTAGGGTTAGGGTTAGGGTTGGTTTTAGGTATAGGCTTAGCGTTAGGGTTAGGGTTAGGGTTAGGGTTGGTGTTAGGGTTAGGGTTAGGGTTAGGTTTAGGGTTAGGGTTGGTGTTAGGGTTAGGGTTAGGTTACCACGAGCACTACCCCTCGACCTAGGCCTACGCCTAGCACTACCTCTGGTCCTACACCTACCCCTGTCCCTACAGCTCCCCCTACCCATAGGCCCACCCCCATCCCTACCCCTAGCCACAGCTCCCACTCCTGGTCCTAGGCCTACTCCGAGGTTTACCCCGACACCCACCCCTTGCTTTTTGCCTACCCCAGCGCTACGCCTACCGCTCCCACTAGCCCTACCTGAAGCCCTAGACCAACGCCCAGTGCTCACTATAGTCCGAAGCCTAGCACTTGCCCGTCGCCAAACAGTACACCTTGCCCTACCGATAGCCAGAGCGCTAACCCGTGTCCTACGAAATCACCCTGGACCCACCACTAGCCACACCCTAATCCAGCCCTACATCCGTTCGGAGTCCTAGGACTACCCGGAGTCCTCCCGTGACAGTTACCCCTAGCCCTCGCCCATCCCCTACCACTACCACTAGTCCTAGGCCTAACATGAGCCCTAACCCTAACACTGCCCGTGGGCCTCTGCCAACCACTAGCCCTTCACCTAACCCTACCCCGAGCACTACCCCTCGCCCTAGGCTTACGCGTAGCACTACCTCTGGTCCTACCCCTACCCGTGGCCCTACAGCTCCCCCTACTTATAGGCCCACCCCCATCCCTACCCCTAGCCACAGCTCCCACTCCTGGCCCTAGGCCTACTCCGAGGTTTACCTCGACACCCACCCCTTGCCCTATGCCTACCCCAGCGCTACGCCTACCGCTCCCACTAGCCATAGCTCGGGCCCTAGACCAACGCCCATGGCTCCCTCTAGTCCGAGGCCTAGAACTTGCTCGTCGCTGACCAGTACACTTTGCCCTTGTTAGGGTTAGAATTAGGGTTAGGGTTAGGGTTAGGGTTAGGGTTAGGATTAGGGTTTAGGGTTAGGGTTAGGGTTTAGGGTTGGTGTTAGGGTTAGGGTTTGGATTAGGGTTAGGGTTGGTGTTAGGTTTAGGGTTAGGGGTAGGGTTAGGGTTGGTGTTAGGGTTAGGGTTAGGGTTAGGGTTAGGGTTGGTGTTAGGTTTAGGGTTAGGGTTAGGGTTAGGGTTGGTGTTAGGGTTAGGGTTAGGGTTAGGGTTAGGGTTACGGTTAGGGTTAGGGTTAGGTCACCCCGAGCACTACCCCTCGCCCTAGGCTTACAAGTAGCACTACCTCTGGTCCTACCCCTACCCCTGGCCCTACAGCTCCCCCTAATTATAGGCCCACCCCCATCCCTTCCCCTAAGCACAACTCCAACCTCTGGACAAAAGCCTACTCCGAGGTTTACCCCGACACCCACCCCTTGCCCTATGCCTACCCAAGTGGTACGCCTACCGCTTCCACTAGCCCTAGCATGGGCCGTAGACCAACGCCCAGTGCTCTCTCTAGTCCGAGGCCTACCACCTGCCCGACGCCGACCATTACACCTTGCCCTACCGTTAGCCAGAGCACTAACCCGTGTCCTATGAAATCACCCTGGACCCACACTTACCACACCCTAATCAAGCCCTACACCCGTTTTGAGTCCTAGGACTACCCGGAGCCCTCCAGTGACACCTACCCCTAGCCTTTGGCCAACCCCTACCTCTACCACTAGTCCTAGGCCTAACATGAGCCCTAAGACTAACACTGCCCGTGGGCCTAGGCCAACATCAAGCCCTTCACCTTACCCTACCCAGAGCACTACCCCTCGCCCTAGGCTAACGACTAGCACTACCTCTGGTCCTACCCCTACCCCTGGCTCTACAACTCCCCCTACCCATAGGCTCACCCCCATCCCTCCCCCTAGCCACACCTTCCTCTCCTGGTCCTAGGCCTACACCGAGGTTTACCCCGACACCCACCCCTTGCCCTTTGCCTACCCCAGCGCTATGCCTACCGTTCGCCCTAGCCCTACCTCGGGCCCTAGACCAACGCCCAGTGCTCACTCTAGTTTGAAGCCTAGCACTTGCCCGACGCCAACCAGTACACCTTGCCCTACCGATAGCCAGAGCACTAACCCGTGTCCTACGAAATCACACTGGACCCACCCTTACCACACCCTAATCCAGCCCTACACCCGTTTTGAGTCCTAGGACTACCCGGAGCCCTCCCGTGACACCTACCCCTAGCCCTCGGCCAACCCCTACCACTACCACTATTCCTAGGCCTAACATGAGCCCTAAGACTAACACTGCCCGTGGGCCTCAGCCAACCACTAGCCCTTCACCATCCCTACCCAGAGCACTACCCCTCGCCCGAGGCCTACGCCTAGCACTACCTCTGGTCCTACCGCTACCCCTGGCCGTACAGCTCCCCCTAAACATAGGCCCACCGAAATCCCTACCCCTAGCCACAGCTCCAACTTTTGACACTAGGCCTACTCCGAGGTTTACCCGGACACCCACCCCTTGCCCTATGCCTACCCGAGCGCTTCGCCTATCGCTCCCACTAGCCCTAGCTCGGGCCCTAAACCAACGCCCATGGCTTCCTCTAGTCCGAGGCCTAGAACTTGCCCGTCGCTGACCAGTACACCTTGCCCTTGTTAGGTTTAGGGTTAGGGTTAGGGTTAGGGTTGGTTTTGGGTTTAGGGTTAGGGTTAGAGTTAGGGTTAGGGTTGGTGTTAGGGTTAGGGTTAGGGTTTGGGTTAGGGTTAGGGTTACGGTTAGGTTACCCCGAGCACTACCACTCGCCCTAGGCATACGCCTAGCACTACCTCAGGTCCTACGGCTACCCCTGGCCCTACAGCTCCCCCTACCCATGGGCCCACCCCCATCCCTACCCCTAGCCACAACTCCAACTCCTGGGCCAAAGCCTATTCCGAGGTTTACCTTGACACCCACCCCTTGCCCTATGCCTACCCCAGCGCTACGCCTATCGTTCCCACTAGCCTTAGCTCGGGCCCTAGACCAACGCCCAGTGCTCATCTAGTCCGAGCCTAGCACTTGCCCGTCGCCGACCAGTACACCTTGCCTTACCGTTAGCCAGAGCAGTAACTTGTGTCCTACAAAATCACCCTGGACCCACCCTTACCAACCCTAATCCAGCCCTACACCTGTTCCGAGCCCTAGAACTACCTGGAGCCCTCCCGTGACACCTACCCCTAGCCCTCGGCCAATCCCTACGACTACCACTAGTCCTAGGCTTAACATGAGCTATAACCTTAACACTGCCCGTGGGGTCTGCCAACCACTAGCCCTTCAACTAACCCTACCCCGAGCACTACACCTCGCCCTAGGCCTACGCCTAGCACTACCTCTGGTCCTACCCCTCCCCTGGCCCTACAGCTCCCCCTACCCATAGGTCCACCCCCACCCCTACCCCTAGCCACAGCTCCCACTCCTGGCCCTAGGCCTACTCCGAGGTTTACCTCGACACCCACCTTTTGCCCTATGCCTTCCCCAGCGCTACGCCTACCGCTCCCACTAGGCCTAGTTGGGCCCTAGACCAACGCCCATGGCTTCCTCTAGTCCGAGGCCTAGAACTTTTCCGTCGCTGACCAGTACACCTTGCCCTTGTTAGGTTTAGGGTTAGGGTTAGGGTTAGGGTTGGTTTTAGGTTTAGGGTTAGGGTTAGGGTTAGGGTTAGGGTTAGGGTTAGGGTTGGTATTAGGGTTAGGGTTAGGGTTTGGGTTAGGGTTAGGGTTACGGTTAGGTTACCCCGAGCACTACCCCTCGCCCTAGGTCTACGCCTAGCACTACCACTGGTCCTACCGCTACCCCTGGCCCTATAACTCCCCCTACCCATGGGCCCACCCCCATCCCTACCCCTAGCCACAACTCCAACTCCTGGGCCAAAGCCTACTTCGAGGTTTACCTTCACACCCACCCCTTGCCCTATGCCTACCCCAGCGCTACGCCTATCGCTCCCACTAGCCCTAGCTCGGGCCCTAGACCAACGCCCAGTACTCATCTGGACAGAGGTCTACCACTTGCCCGAGGCCGACCAGTACACCTTGCCCTATCGTTAGCCAGTGCAGTAACCCGTCTCCTACGAGATCACCCTGGACTCACCCTTACCACACCCTAATCCAGCCCTGCACCCGTTCTGAGTCCTAGGACTACCCGGAGCCCTCCCGTGACACCTACCCCTAGCCATCGGCCAACCCATACCACTACCACTAGTCCTAGGCTTAACATGAGCCCTAACCCTAACACTGCCCGTGGGACTCTGCCAACCACTAGCCCTTCAACTAACCCTACCCCGAGCACTACCCCTCGCCCTAGGCCTACGCCTAGCACTACCACTGGTCCTACCACTACCCCTGGCCCTACAGCTCCCCCTACCCATAGGCCTACCCCCACCCCTACCCCTAGCCACAGCTCCCATCCTGGCCCTAGGCCTACTCCGAGGTTTACCTCGACACCCACCCCTTGACCTATGCCTACCCCAGCACTACGCCTACCGTTTCTACTAGCCCTAGCTCGGGCCCTAGACCAACGCCCATGGCTCCCTCTCGTCCGAGACCTAGAACTTGCCCGTCGCAGACCAGTACACCTTGCCCTTGTTAGGGTTAGGGTTAGGGTTTAGGGTTAGGGTTAGGGTTAGGGTTGGTGTTAGAGTTAGGGTTAGGGTTAGGGTTGGTGTTAGGTATAGGGTTAGGGTTAGGGTTATGGTTAGGGTTGGTGTTAGGGTTAGGGTTAGGGTTAGGGTTGGTGTTAGGTATAGGGTTAGGGTTAGGGTTAGGGTTGGTTTTAGGGTTAGGGTTAGGGTTAGGGTTAGGGTTGGTGTTAGGTATAGGATTAGGGTTAGGATTAGGGTTAGGGTTAGGGTTGGTGTTAGGGTTAGGGTTAGGGTTAGGGTTATGGTTAGGGTTGGTGTTAGGGTTAGGGTTAGTGTTAGGGTTGGTGTTAGGTATAGGGTTAGGGTTAGGGTTAGGGTTGGTGTTAGGGTTAGGGTTAGGGTTAGGGTTAGGGTTGGTGTTAGGTATAGGATTAGGGTTAGGGTTAGGGTTAGGGTTAGGGTTGGTGTTAGGGTTAGGGTTAGGGTTAGGGTTAGGGTTGGTGTTAGGTATAGGGTTAGGGTTAGGGATAGGGTTAGGGTTAGGGTTGGTGTTAGGGTTAGGGTTAGGGTTAGATTTAGTGTTAGGGTTAGGGTTAGGGTTAGGTTACCCCGAGCACTACCCCTCGCCCTAAGCCTACGCCTAGCACTACCTCTGGTCCTACCCCTACCCATGTCCCTACAGCTCCCCCTACCCATAGGCCAACCCCCATCCCTAACCCTAGCCACAGCTCCCACTCCTGGTCCAGGGCCTACTCCGAGGTATACCCCGACACCCACCCCTTGCCCTTTGCCTACCCCAGCGCTACGCATACCGCTCCCACTAGCCCTACCTCGAGCCCTAGACCAACGCCCAGTGCTCACTCTAGTCCGAAGCCTAGCACTTGCCCGTCGCTAACCAGTACACCTTGCCCTACCGATAGCCAGAGCACTAACCCGTGTCCTACGAAATCACCCTGGACCCACCCTTACCAACCCTAATCCAACTCTACACCTGTTCCGAGTCCTAGAACTACCCGGAGCCTTCCCGTGACACCTACCCCTAGCCCTCGGCCAACCCCTACCACTACCACTAGTCCTAGGCTTAACATGAGCCCTAACCCTAACACTGCCCGTGGGCCTCTGCCAACCACTAGCCCTTCAACTAACCCTACCCCGAGCACTACCCCTCGCCCTAGGCTTACACGTAGCACTACCTCTGGTCCTACCCCTACCCCTGGCCCTACAGCTCCCCCTAATTATAGGCCCACCCCCATCCCTTCCCCTAAGCACAACTCCAACCTCTGGACAAAAGCCTACTCCGAGGTTTACCCCGACACCCACCCCTTGCCCTATGCCTATCCCAGCTCTACGCCTACCGCTCCCACTAGCCCTAGCATGGGCCGTAGACCAACGCCCAGTGCTCTCTCTAGTCCGAGGCCTACCACCTGCCCGACGCCGACCATTACACCTTGCCCTACCGTTAGCCAGAGCACTAACCCGTGTCCTATGAAATCACCCTGGACCCACACTTACCACACCCTAATCAAGCCCTACACCCGTTTTGAGTCCTAGGACTACCCGGAGCCCTCCAGTGACACCTACCCCTAGCCTTTGACCAACCCCTACCACTACCACTAATCCTAGGCCTCACATGAGCCCTAAGACTAACACTGCCCGTGTGCCTCAGCCAACCACTAGCCCTTCACCATCCCTACCCAGAGCACTACCCCTCGCCTTAGGCCTACGCCTAGCACTACCTCTGGTCCTACTGCTACCCCTGGCTCTACAGCTCCCCCTAACCATAGGCCCACCCAAATCCCTACCCCTACCCACAGCTCCAACTCCTGGCACTAGGCCTACTCCGAGGTTTACCCCGACACCCACCCCTTGCCCTATGCCTACCCCAGCGCTACGCCTATCGCTCCCACTAGCCTTAGCTCGGGCCCTAGACCAACGCCCAGTGCTCATCTAGTCCGAGGCCTAGCACTTGCCCGTCGCCGACCAGTACACCTTGCCCTACCGTTAGCCAGAGCAGTAACCCGTGTCCTACAAAATCACCCTGGACCCATTCTTACCAACCCTAATCCAGCCCTACACCTGTTCCGAGTCCTAGAACTACCCGGAGCCCTCCCGTGACACCTAACCCTAGCCCTCGGCCAATCCCTACCACTACCACTAGTCCTAGGCTTAACATGAGCCCTAACCCTAACACTGCCCGTGGGCCTCTACCAACCAATAGCCCTTCAACTAAGTCTACCTCTAGCACTACCCCTCGCCCTAGGCCTACGCCTAGCACTACCTCTGGTCCTACACCTACCCCTGGCCCTACAGCTCCCCCTACACATAGGCCCACCCCCACCCCTACCCCTAACCACACCTCCCACTCCTGTCCCTAGGCCTACTCCGAGGTTTACCTCGACACCCACATTTTACCCTATGCCTACTCCAGCGCTACGCCTACCGCTCCCACTAGCCCTAGCTCGGGCCCTAGACCAACGCCCATGGCTTCCTCTAGTCCGAGGCCTAGAACCTGCCTGTCGCTGACCAGTACACCTTGCCCTTGTTAGGTTTAGGGTTAGGGTTAGGGTTAGGGTTGGTTTTAAATTTAGGGTTAGGATTAGGGTTAGGGGTAGGGTTAGGGTTGGTGTTAGGGTTAGGGTTAGGGTTTGGGTTAGGGTTAGGGTTACGGTTAGGTTACCCCGAGGACTACCACTCGCCCTAGGCATACGCCTAGCACTACCTCTGGTCCTACCGCTACCCCTGGCCCTACAGCTCCCCCTACCCATCGGCCCACCCCCATCCCTACCCCTAGCCACAACTCCAACTCCTGGGCCAAAGCCTACTCTGAGGTTTACCTTGACACCCACCCCTTGCCCTATGCCTACCCCAGCGCTACGCCTTCGCTCCCACTAGCCCTAGCTCGTGCCCTAGACCAACGCCCAGTGCTCATCTAGTCAGAGGTCTACCACTTGCCCGAGGCCGACCAGTACACCTTGCCCTACCGTTAGCCAGTGCAGTAACCCGTATCCTACGAAATCACCCTGGACTCACTCTTACCACATTCTAATCCAGCCCTACACCTGTTCCGAGTCCTAGGACTACCCGGAGCCCTCCCGTGACACCTACCCCTAGCCCTCGGCCAACCCCTACCACTACCACTAGTCCTAGGCTTAACATGAGCCCTAACCCTAACACTGCCCGTGGGCCTCTGCCAACCACTAGCCCTTCAACTAACCCTACCCCGAGCACTACCCCTCGCCCTATGCCTACGCCAAGCACTACCTCTGGTCCTAACACTACCCCTGGCCCTACAGCTCCCCCTACCCATAGACCCAACCCCACCCCTACCCCTAGCCACAGCTCCCACTCCTGTCCCTAGGCGTACTCCGAGGTTTACCTCGACACCCACCCCTTGTCCTATGCCTACCCCAGCGCTACGCCTACCTTTTCCACTAGCCCTAGCTCGGTCCCTAGACCAACGCCCATGGCTCCCTCTCGTCCGAGACCTAGAACTTGCCGGTCGCTGACCAGTACACCTTGCCCTTCTTAGGGTTAGGGTTAGGGTTAGGGTTAGGGTTTAGGGTTAGGGTTAGGGTTAGGGTTGGTGTTAGGGTTAGGGTTAGGGTTAGGGTTACGGTTGGTGTTAGTTATAGGGTTAGGGTTAGGGTTATGGTTAGGGTTGGTGTTAGGGTTAGGGTTAGGGTTAGGGTTAGGGTTGGTGTTAGGTATAGGTTTAGGGTTAGGGTTAGGGTTGGTGTTAGGGTTAGGGTTAGGGTTAGGGTTGGTGTTAGGGTTAGGGTTAGGGTTAGGGTTAGGGTTGGTGTTAGGGTTAGGGTTAGGGTTATGGTTAGGGTTGGTGTTAGGTATAGGGTTAGGGTTAGGGTTAGGGTTAGGGTTAGGGTTGGTGTTAGGGTTAGGGTTAGGGTTAGTGTTAGTGTTAGGGTTAGGGTTAGGTTACCCCGAGCACTACCCCTCGCCCTAAGCCTACGCCTAGCACTACCTCTGGTCCTACCCCTACCCCTGGCCCTACAGCTCCCCCTAACTATAGGCCCACCTAAATCCCTACCCCTAGCTACAGCTCCAACTCCTGGCACTAGGCCTACTCCGAGGTTTACCCCGACACCCACCTCTTGCCCTATACCTACCCCAGCGCTATGCCTATCGCTACAACTAGCCTTAGCTCGGGCCCTAGACAAACGCCCAGTGCTCATCTAGTCCGAGGCCTAGCACTTGCTCGTCGCCGATCAGTACACCTTGCCCTTGTTAGGTTTAGGGTTAGGGTTAGGGTTAGGGTTGGTGTTAGGGTTAGGGTTAGGGTTAGGGTAAGGGTTGGTGTTAGGTATAGGGTTAGGGTTAGAGTTAGGGTTAGGGTTAGGGTAGGTGTTAGGGTTAGGGTTAGGGTTAGGGTTAGGGTTAGTGTTAGGGTTAGGGTTAGGGTTTGGTTTCCCTGAGCACTATCCCTCGCCCTAGGCCTACGCCTAGCACTACCTCTGGTCCTACCCCTACCCCTGTCCCTACAGCTCCCCCTACCCATAGGCCCACCCCCATCCATACCCCTAGCCACAACTCCCACTCCTGGTCCTAGGCCTACTCCGATGTTTACCCCGACACCCATTCCTTGCCCTTTGCCTACCCCAGCGCTACGCCTACCGCACCCACTAGCCCTATCTCGGGCCCTAGACCAACGCCCAGTGCTCACTCTAGTCCGAAGCCTAGCACTTGCACGTCGCCAACCGGTACACCTTGCCCTACCGATAGCCAGAGCACTAACCCGTGTCCTACGAAATCACCCTGGACCTACCATTAGCCACACCCTAATCATTCCCACATCCGTTCGGAGTCCTAGGACTACCCGGAGCCCTCCCGTGACACCTAACCTAGCCCTAGGCCATCCCCTACCACTACCACTAGTCCTAGGCCTAACATGAGCCCTAACCCTAACACTGCCCGTGGGCCTCTGCCAACCACTAGCCCGTCACCTAACCCTACCCCGAGCACTACACCTCGCCCTAGGCCTACGCCTAGCACTACCTCTGGTCCTATCCCTACCCCTGGCCTTACAGCTCCCCCTACCCATAGGCCCACCCCCATCCCTACCCCTAGCCACAGCTTCAACTCCTGGCACTATGCCTACTCCGAGGTTTACCCCGACACCCACTCCTTGCCCTATGCCTACCCCAGCGCTACGCCTATCGCTCCCACTAGCCTTAGCTCGGGCCCTAGACCAACGCCCAGTGCTCATCTTGTCCGAGGCCTAGCACTTGCCCGTCGCCGACCAGTACACCTTGCCCTACCGTTAGCCAGAGCAGTAACTTGTGTCCTACGAAATCACCCTGGACCCACCCTTACCAACCCTAATCTAGCCCCACATCTGTTCGGAGTCCTAGGACTACCCGGAGAACTCCCGTGACACCTACTCCTAGCCCTTGGCCATCCCCTACCACTACAACTAGTCCTAGGCCTAACATGAGCCCTAACACTACCACTGTCCGTGGGCCTCTGCCAACCACTAGCCCTTCACCTAACCCAACCCGAGAACTACCCCTCGCCCTAGGCTTACGCCTAGCACTACCTCTTGTCCTACCCCTACCCCAGGCCCTACAGCTCCCCCTAATTATAGGCCCACCCCCATCCCTTCCCCTAAGCACAATTCCAACCTCTGGACTAAAGCCTACTCCGAGGTTTACCCCGACACCCACCCCTTGCCCTATGCCTACCCAAGTGCTACGCCTACCGCTTCCACTAGCCCTAGCTCGGGCCGTAGACCAACGCCCAGTGCTCTCTCTAGTCCGAGGCCTACCACCTGCCCGACGCCGACCAGTACACCTTGCCCTACTGTTAGCCAGAGCACTAACCTGTGTCCTACAAAATCACCCTGGACCCACCCTTACCACACCCTAATCCAGCCCTACACCCGTTTTGAGTCCTAGGACTACCCGGAGCCCTCCAGTGACACCTACCACTAGCCCTCGGCCAACCCCTACCACTACCACTAGTCCTAGGCCTAACATGAGCCCTAAGACTAACACTGCCCGTGGGCCTCAGCCAACAACAACCCCTTCACCTAACCCTACCCAGAGCACTACCCCTCGCCCTAGGCTAACGCCTAGCACTACCTCTGGTCCTACCCCTACCCCTGGCCCTACAGCTCCCCCTACCCATAGGCCCACCCCCATCCCTACCCCTAGCCACACCTTCCACTCCTGGTCCTAGGCCTACACCGAGGTTTACCCCGACACCCACCCCTTGCCCTTTGCCTACCCCAGCGCTATGCCTACCGCTCCCACTAGCCCTACCTCGGTTTCTAGACCAACGCCCAGTCCTCATTCTAGTCTGAAGCCTAGCACTTGCCCGACGCCGACCAGTACACCTTGCCTATCGATAGCCAGAGCACTAACCCGTGTCCTACGAAATCACCCTGGACCCACCATTAGCCACACCCTAATCCAGCCCTAAACCCATTCCGAGTCCTAGGACTACCCGGAGCCCTCCCGTGACACCTACCCCTGGCCCTCGGCCAACCCCTACCACTACCACTAGTCCTAGGCCTAACATGAGCCCTAAGACGAACACTGCCCGTGGGCCTCAGCCAACCACTAGCCCTTCACCATCCCTACCCAGAGCACTACGCTTCGCCCTAGGCTTACGCCTAGCACTACCTCTGGTCCTACCCCTACCCCTGGCCCTTCAGCTCCCACTAACCATAGGCCCACCCAAATCCCTACCCCTACCCACAGCTCCAACTCCTGGCACTAGGCCGACTCCGAGGTTTACCCCGACACCCACCCCTTGCCCTATGCCTACCCCAGCGCTACGCCTATCGCTCCCACTAGCCTTAGCTCGGGCCCTAGACCAACGCCCAGTGCTCATCTAGTCCGAGGCCTAGCACTTGCCCGTCGCCGACCAGTACACCTTGCCCTACCGTTAGCCAGAGCAGTAACCCGTGTCCTACGAAATCACCCTGGACCCACCCTTACCAACCCTAATCCAGCCCTACACCTGTTCCGAGTCCTAGAACTACCCGGAGCCCTCCCGTGACACCTACAACTAGCCCTCGGCCAATCCCTACCACTACCACTAGTCCTAGGCTTAACATGAGCCCTAACCCTAACACTGCCCGTGGGCCTCTACCAACCACTAGCCCTTCAACTAAGCCTACCTCTAGCACTACCCCTCGCCCTAGGCCTACGCCTAGCACTACCTCTGGTCCTACACCTACCCCTGGCCCTACAGCTCCCCCTACCCATAGGCCCACCCCCACCCCTACACCTAACCACAGCTCCCACTCCTGTCCCTAGGCCTATTCCGAGGTTTACCTCGACACCCACCTTTTGCCCTATGCCTACTCCAGCGCTACGCCTACCGCTCCCACTAGCCCTAGCTCGGGCCCTAGACCAAGGCCCATGGCTTCCTCTAGTCCGAGGCCTAGAACTTGCCCGTCGCTGACCAGTACACCTTGCCCTTGTTAGGTTTAGGGTTAGGGTTAGGGTTAGGGTTGGTTTTAGGTTTAGGGTTAGGATTAGGGTTAGGGGTAGGGTTAGGGTTGGTGTTAGGGTTAGGGTTAGGGTTTGGGTTAGGGTTAGGGTTACGGTTAGGTTACCCCGAGCACTGCCACTCGCCCTAGGTATACGCCTAGCACTACCTCTGGTCCTACCGCTACCCCTGGCCCTACAGCTCCCCCTACCCATCGGCCCACCCCCATCCCTACCCCTAGCCACAACTCCAACTCCTGGGCCAAAGCCTACTCTGAGGTTTACCTTGACACCCACCCCTTGCCCTATGCCTACCCCAGCGCTACGCCTTCGCTCCCACTAGCCCTAGCTCGTGCCCTAGACCAACGCCCAGTGCTCATCTAGTCAGAGGTCTACCACTTGCCCGAGGCCTAGCAGTACACCTTGCCCTACCGTTAGCCAGTGCAGTAACCCGTATCCTACGAAATCACCCTGGACTCACCCTTACCACATTCTAATCCAGCCCTACACCTGTTCCCTGTACTAGGACTACCCGGAGCCCTCCCGTGACACCTACGTCTAGCCCTCGGCCAACCCCTACCACTACCACTAGTCCTAGGCTTAACATGAGCCCTAACCCTAACACTGCCCGTGGGCCTCTGCCAAACACTAGCCCTTCAACTAACCCTACCCCGAGCACTACCCCTCGCCCTATGCCTACGCCTAGCACTACCTCTGGTCCTACCACTACCCCTGGCCCTACAGCTCCCGCTACCCATAGACCCAACCCCACCCCTACCCCTAGCCACAGCTCCCACTCCTGTCCCTAGGCGTACTCCGAGGTTTACCTCGACACCCACCCCTTGCCCTATGCCTACCGCAGCGTTACGCCTACCGCTCCCACTAGCCCTAGCTCGGGCCCTAGACCAACGCCCATGGCTCCCTCTAGTCCGAGGCCTAGAACTTGCCCGTCGCTGACCAGTACACTTTGCCCTTGTTAAGGTTAGGGTTAGGGTTAGGGTTAGGGTTGGTGTTCGGTTTAGGGTTAGGGTTAGGGTTAGGGTTAGGGTTAGGGTTGGTGTTAGGGTTAGGGTTACGGTTAGGGTTAGGGTTAGGGTTAGGGTTGCTGTTAGGTTTAGGGTTAGGGTTAGGGTTAGAGTTAGGGTTAGGGTTAGGGTCAGGGTTAGGGTTTAGGGTTAGGGTTAGGGTTAGGGTTGGTGTTAGGGTTAGGGTTTGGGTTAGGGTTAGGGTTGCTGTTAGGTTTAGGGTTAGGGTTAGGGTTAGGGTTAGGGTTGGTGTTAGGGTTAGGGTTAGTGTTAGGGTTAGGGTTAGGTTTACGGTTAGGTTACCCTGAGCACTACCCCTCGCCCTAGGCCTACGCCTAGCACTACCTCCGGTCCTACCGCTACCCCTGGCCCTAGAGCTCCCCCTACCCATGGGCCCACCCCATCCTTACCCCTATCCACAACTCCAACTCCTGGGCCAAAGCCTACTCCGAGGTTTACCTTGACTCCCACCCCTTGCTCTATGCCTACCCCAGCGCTATGCCTATCGCTCCCACTAGCCCTATCTCGGTCCCTAGACCAACGCCCAGTGCTCATCTAGTCAGAGGTCTACCATTTGCCCGAGGCCGACCAGTACACCTTGCCCTACCGTTAGCCAGTGCAGTAACCTGTGTCCTACGATATCACCATGGACTCACCCTTTCGACACCCTAATCCAGCTCTACACCTATTCCGAGTCCTAGGATTACCCGGAGCCCTCCGGTGACACCTACCCCTAGCCCTCGGCCACCACCTACCACTACCACTAGTCCTAGGCTTAACATGAGCCCTAACCCTAACACTGCCCGTTGGCCTTTGCCAACCACTAGCCCTTCAACTAACCCTACCCCGAGCACTACGCCACGCCCTAGGGCTACGCCTAGCACTACCTCTGGTCCTACCACTACCCCTGGCCCTACAGCTCCCCCTACCCATAGGCCCACACCCATCCCTACCCTTAGCCACAGCTCCCACTCCTGGCCCTAGGCCTACTCCGAGGTTTACCTCGACACCAACCCCTTCCCCTATGCCTACCCCAGTGCTACGCCTACCGTTTCCACTAGCCCTAGCTCGGGCCCTAGACCAACGATTATGGCTCCCTCTCGTCCGAGGCCTAGAACTTGCCCGTCGCTGACCAGTACACTTTGCCCTTGTTAGGGTTAGGGTTAGGGTTAGGGTTAGGGTTTAGGGTTAGGGTTAGGGTTAGGATTGGAGTTAGGGTTAGAATAAGGGTTAGGGTTAGGGTTGGTGTTAGGTATAGGGTTAGGGTTAGGGTTAGGGTTAGGGTTGGTGTTAGGTATAGGGTTAGGGTTAGGGTTAGGGTTAGGGTTAGGGTTGGTGTTAGTTATAGGGTTAGGCTTAGGGTTAGGGTTGGTGTTAGTGTTAGGGTTAGGGTTAGGGTTACGGTTGGTGTTAGGTATAGGGTTAGGGTTAGGGTTAGGGATAGGGTTAGGGTTGGTGTTAGGGTTAGGGTTAGGGTTAGGGTTAGGGTTGGTGTTAGGTATAGGTTTAGGGTTAGGGTTAGGGTTAGGGTTAGGGTTGGTGTAAGGGTTAGGGTTAGGGTTAGGTTTAGTGTTAGGGTTAGGGTTAGGGTTAGGTTACCCCGAGCACTACCCCTCGCCCTAGGCCAACGCCTAGCACTACCTCTGGTCCTACCCCTACCCCTGTCCCTACAGTTCCCCCTACCCATAGGCCCACCCCCATCCCTACCCCTAGCCACAGCTCCCATTCCTGGTCCTAGGCCTACTCCGAGGTTTACCCCGACACCCACCCCTTGCCCTTTGCCTACCCCAGCGCTACGCCTACCGCTCCCACTAGATCTACCTCGGGCCCTAGACCAACGCCCAGTGCTCACTCTAGTCCGAAGCCTAGCACTTGCCCGTCGCCGACCAGTACACCTTGCCTACCGATAGCCAGAGCACTAACCCGTGTCCTACGAAATCACCCTGGACCCACCATTAGCCACACCCTAATCATGCCCCACATCCGTTCGGAGTCCTAGGACTACCCGGAGCCCTCCCGTGACACCTACCCTTAGCCCTCGGCCATCCCCTACTACTACCATTAGTCCTAGGCCTAACATGAGCCCTAAACCTAACACTGCCCGTGGGCCTCTGCCAACCACTAGCCCTTCACCTAACCCTACCCCGAGCACTACCCCTCGCCCTAGGCCTACGCCTAGCACTACTTCTGGTCCTACCCCTACCCCTGGCCCTACAGCTCCCCCTACCCATAGGCCCACCCCCATCCCTACCCCTAGCCACAACTCCAACTCCTGGCCCAAAGCCTACTCCGAGGTTTACCCCGACACCCACCCCTTGCCCTATGCCTACCCGAGCGCTACGCCTATCGGTCCCACTAGCCCTAGCTCGGGCCCTAGACCAACGCCCAGTGCTCATCTAGTCCGAGGCCTAGCACTTGCCCGTCGCCGACCAGTACACCTTGCCCTACCGTTAGCCAGAGCAGTAACCCGTGTCCTACGAAATCACCCTGGACCCACCCTTACCAACCCTAATCCAGACCTGCACCTGTTCCGAGTCCTAGAACTACCCGGAGCCCTCCCGTGACACCTACCCCTAGCCCTCGGCCAACCCCTACCACTACCACTAGTCCTAGGCCTAACATGAGCCCTTAGACTAACACTGCCCGTGGGCCTCAGCCAAACACTAGCCCTTCACCATCCCTACCCAGAGCACTACCCCTCGCCTTAGGCCTACGCCTAGCACTACCTCTGGTCCTACCGCTACCCCTGGCCCTACAGCTCCCCCTAACCATAGGCTCACCCAAATCCCTACCCCTAGCCACAGCTCCAACTCCTGGCACTAGGCCTACTCCGAGCGTTACCCCGACACCCACCCCTTGCCCTATGCCTACCCCAGCGCTACGCCTATCGTTCCCACTAGCCTTAGCTCGGGCCCTAGACCAACGTCCAGTGCTCATCTAGTCCGAGGCCTAGCACTTGCCCGTCGCCGACCAGTACACCTTGCCCTACCGTTAGCCAGAGCAGTAACCCGTGTCCTACGAAATCACCCTGGACCCACCCTTACCAACCCTAATCCAGCCCTACACCTGTTCCGAGTCCTAGAACTACCCGGAGCCCTCCCGTGACACCTACAACTAGCCCTCGGCCAATCCCTACCACTACCACTAGTCCTAGGCTTAACATGAGCCCTAATCCTAACACTGCCCGTGGGCCTCTGCCAACCACTAGCCCTTCAAATAACCCTACCCTAGCACTACCCCTCGCCCTAGGCCTACGCCTAGCACTACCTCTGGTCCTACACCTACCCCTGACCCTACAGCTCCCCCTACCCATAGGCCCACCCCCACCCCTACCCCTAGCCACAGCTCCCACTCCTGTCCCTAGGCCTACTCCGAGGTTTACCTCGAGACCCACCTTTTGCCCTATGCCTACCCCAGCGCTACGCCTACTGCTCCACTAGCCTTAGCTCGGACCCTAGACCAACGCCCATGGCTTCCTCTAGTCCGAGGCCTAGAAATGCCCGTCGCTGACCAGTACACCTTACCCTTGTTAGGTTTAGGGTTAGGGTTAGGGTTAGGGTTGGTTTTAGGCTTAGGGTTAGGGTTAGGGTTCAGGTTAGTGTTAGGGTTGCTGTTAGGGTTAGGGTTAGGGTTTGGGTTAGGTTTAGGGTTACGGTTAGGTTACCCTGAGCACTACCACTCGCCCTAGGCCTACGCCTAGCACTACCTCTGGTCCTACCCCTACCCCTGTCCCTACAGCTCCCCCTACCCATAGGCCCACCCCCATCCCTACCCCTAGCCACAGCTCCCACTCCTGGTCCTAGGCCTACTCCGAGGTTTACCTCGACACCCACCCCTTGCCCTTTGCCTACCCCCGCGCGACGCATACCGCTCCCACTAGCCCTACCTCGAGCCCTAGACCAACGCCCAGTGCTCACTCTAGTCCGAAGCCTAGCACTTGCCCGTCGCCAACCAGTACACCTTGCCCTACCGATAGCCAGAGCACTAACCCGTGTCCTACGAAATCACCCTGGACCCACCATTAGCCATAACCTAATCCGGCCCTACATCCGTTCGGAGTCCTAGGACTACCCGGAGACCTCTTGTGACAGTTACCCCTAGCCCTCGCCCATCCACTACCACTACCACTAGTCCTAGGCCTAACATGAGCCCTAACCCTAACACTGCCCGTGGGCCTCTGCCAACCATAGCCCTTCACCTAACCCTACCCCGAGCACTACCCTTCGCCCTAGGCCTACGCCTAGCACTACCTCTAGTCCTACCCCTACCCCTGGCCCTACAGCTCCCCCTACTTATAGGCCCACCCCCATCCTTACCCTTAGCCACAGCGCCCACTCCTGCCCTAGGCCTATTCTAAGGTTTACCTCGACACCCACCCCTTGTCCTATACCTACCCCAGCGCTACGCCTACCGCTCCCACTAGCCCTAGCTCGGGCCCTAGACCAACGCCAATGGCTCCCTCTATTCCGAGGCCTAGAACTAGCCCTTCGCTGACCAGTACACCTTGCCCTTGTTAGGGTTAGGGTTTTGGTTAGGATTAGGGTTAGGTGTAGGGTTTAGGGTTAGGGTTAGTGTTAGGGTTGGTGTTAGGGTTAAGGTTAAAATTAGGGTTAGGGTTGGTGTTAGGTTTAGGGTTAGGGTTAGGGTTAGGGTTAGGGTAGGTGTTAGGGTTAGGGTTAGGGTTAGGGTTAGGGTTAGGGTTAGGTCACCCCGAGCACTACCCCTCGCCCTAGGCCTACGCCTGGCACTATGTCTCGTCCTACCCCTACCCCTGGCCCTACAGCTCCCACTACCCATAGGCCCACCCCCATCACTACCCCTAGCCCCAGCTCCCACTCCTGGTCCTAGGCCTACTCCGAGGTTTACCCCGACACCCACCCCTTGCCCTTTGCCTACCCCAGCGCTATGCCTACCGGTCCCACTAGCCCTACCTCGGGCCCTAGACCAACGCCCAGTGCTCACTCTAGTCCGAAGCCTAGCACTTGCCGTCGCCGACCAGTACACCTTGCCTACCGATAGCCAGAGCACTAACCCGTGTCCTACGAAATCACCCTGGACCCACCATTAGCCACACCCTAATCATGCCCCACATCCGTTCGGAGTCCTAGGACTACCCAGAGCCCTCCCGTGACACCTACCCCTAGCCCTCAGCCATCCCCTACCACTACCACTAGTCCTAGGCCTAACATGAGCCCTAACCCTAACACTGCCCGTGGGCCTCTGCCAACCACTGGACCTTCACCTAACCCTACCCCGAGCACTACCCCTCGCCCTAGGCCTACGCCTAGCACTACCTCTGGTCCTACTCCTACCCATGGCCCTACACTCCCCCTAACCATAGGCCCACCCAAATCCCTACCCCTAGCCACAGCTCCAACTCCTGGCACTAGGCCTACTCCGAGGTTTACCCTGACACCCACCCCTTGCCCTATGCCTACCCCACCGCTACGCCTATCGCTCCCACTAGCCTTAGCTCGGGCCTTAGACCAACGTCCAGTGCTCATCTAGTTCGAGGCCTAGCACTTGCCCGTCGCCGACCAGTACACCTTGCCCTACCGTTAGCCAGAGCAGTAACCCGTGTCCTACGAAATCACCCTGGACCCACCCTTACCAACCCTAATCCAGCCCTACACCTGTTCCGAGTCCTAGAACTACCCGGAGCCCTCCCGTGACACCTACCCCTCGCCCTCGGCCAATCCCTACCACTACCACTAGTCCTAGGCTTAACATGAGCCCTAACCCTAACACTGCCCGTGGGCCTCTGCCAACCACTAGCCCTTCAACTAACCCTACCCCTAGCACTACCCCTCGCCCTAGGCCTACGCCTAGCACTACCTCTGGTCCTACCCCTACCCCTGGCCCTACAGCTCCCCCTACCCATAGGCCCACCCCCACCCCTACCACTAGCCACAGCTCCCACTCCTGTCCCTAGGCCTACTCCGAGGTTTACCTCGACACCCACCTTTTGGCCTATGCCTACCCCAGCGCTACGCCTACCGCTCCACTAGCCCTAGCTCGAGCCCTAGACCAACGCCCATGGCTTCCTCTAGTCCGAGGCCTAGAACTTGCCCGTCGCTGACCAGTACACCTTGCCCTTGTTAGGTTTAGGGTTAGGGTTAGGGAAAGGGTTGGTTTTAGATTTAGGGGTAGGGTTAGGGTTAGGGGTAGGGTTAGGGTTGTTGTTACGGTTAGGGTTAGGGTTTGGGTTTGGGTTAGGGTTACGGTTAGGTTACCCCGAGCACTACCACTCGCCCTAGGCATACGCCTAGCACTACCTCTGGTCCTACCGCTACCCCTGGCCCTACAGCTCCCCCTGCCCATGGGCCCACCCCCATCCCTACCCCTAGCCACAACTCCAACTCCTGGGCCAAAGCCTACTCCGAGGTTTACCTTGACACCCACCCCTTGCCCTATGCCTACCCCAGCGCTAAGCCTACCGTTTCCACTAGCCCTAGCTCGGGCCCTAGACCAACGCCCATGGCTCCCTCTCGTCCGAGACCTAGAACTTGCCGGTCGCTGACCAGTACACCTTGCCCTTGTTAGGGTTAGGGTTAGGGTTAGGGTTAGGGTTTAGGGTTAGGGTTAGGGTTAGGGTTGGTGTTAGGGTTAGGGTTAGGGTTAGGGTTAGGGTTGGTGTTAGGTATAGGGTTAGGGTTAGGGTTATGGTTAGGGTTGGTGTTAGGGATAGGGTTTGGGTTAAGGTTAGGGTTGGTGTTAGGTATAGCGTTAGGGTTAGGGTTAGGGTTGGTGTTAGGGTTAGGGTTAGGGTTAGGGTTAGAATTGGTGTTAGGGTTAGGGTTAGGGTTAGGGTTAGTGTTGGTGTTAGGTTTAGGGTTAGGGTTAGGGTTAGGGTTGGTATTAGGTTTAGGGTTAGGGTTAGGGTTAGGGTTAGGGTTGGTGTTAGGGTTAGGGTTAGGGTTTGGGTTAGGATTAGGGTTACGGTTAGGTTACCCCGAGCACTACCCCTCGCCCTAGGCATACGCCTAGCACTACCTCTGGTCCTACCGCTACCCCTGGTTCTACAGCTCCCCCTACCCATCGGCCCACCCCCATCCCTACCCCTAGCCACAACTCCAACTCCTGGGCCAAAGCCTACTCCGAGGTTTACCTTGACACCCACCCCTTGCCCTATGCCTACCCCAGCGCTACGCCCATCGCTCACACTAGCCCTAGCTCGGGCCCTAGACCAACGCCCAGTGCTCATCTAGTCAGAGGTCTACCACTTGCCCGAGGCCGACCAGTACACCTTGCCCTACCGTTAGCCAGTGCAGTAACCCGTGTCCTACGAAATCACCCTGGACTCACCCTTACCACACCCTAATCCAGCCCTACACCTGTTCCGAGTCCTAGGACTACCCGGAGCCCTCCCGTGACACCTACCCCTAGTCCTCGCCCAACCACTACCACTACCACTAGTCCTAGGCTTAACATGAGCCCTAACCCTAACACTGCCTGTGGGCCTCTGCCAACCACTAGTTCTTCAACTAACCCTACCCCGAGCACTACTCCTCGCCCTAGGCCTACGCCTAGCACTACCTCTGGTCCTACCACTACCCCTGGCCCTACAGCTCCCCCTACCCATAGACCCACCCCCACCCATACTCCTAGCCACAGCTCCCACTCTTGGCCCTAGGCCTACTCCGAGGTTTACCCCGACACCCACCCCTTGCCCTTTGCCTACCCCCGCGCTACGCATACCGCTCCCACTAGCCCTACCTCGAGCCCTAGACCAACGCCCAGTGCTCACTCTAGTCCGAGGCTTACCACTTGCCCGACGCCGACCAGTACACCTTGCCCTACCGTTAGCCAGAGCACTAACTCGTGTCCTACGAAATCACCATTGACCCACCCTTTCCACACCCTAATCCAGCCCTACACCCGTTCCGAGTCCTAGGACTACCCGGAGCCCTCCCGTGACACCTACCCCTAGCCCTCGGCCAACCCCTACCACTACCACTAGTCCTAGGCTTCACGTGAGCCCTAACCCTAACACTACCCGTGGGCCTCTGCCAACCACTAGCCCTTCAACTAACCCTACCCTGAGCACTACCCCTCGCCCTAGGCCTACGCCTAGCACTACCTCTGGTCCTACCACTACCCCTGGCCCTACAGCTCCCCCTACCCATAGAGCCACCCCCACCGCTACTCCTAGTCACAGCTCCCACTCCTGGCCCTAGGCCTACTCCGAGGTTTACATCGACACCCACCCCTTGCCCTATGCCTACCCCAGCGCTACGCCTACCGTTTCCACTAGCCCTAGCTCGGGCCCTAGACAAACGCCCATGGCTCCCTCTCGTCCGAGACCTAGAACTTGCCCGTCGCTGACCAGTACACCTTGCCCTTGTTAGGGTTAGGGTTAGAGTTAGGGTTAGGGTTTAGGGTTAGGGTTAGGGTTAGGGTTGGTGTTAGGGTTAGGGTTAGGGTTAGGGTTACGGTTGGTGTTAGGTATAGGGTTAGGGTTAGGGTTAGGGTTAGGGTTATGGTTAGGGTCGGTGTTAGGGTTACGGTTAGGGTTAGGGTTAGGGTTGGTGTTAGGTATAGGGTTAGAATTACGGTTAGGGTTGGTGTTAGGGTTAGGGTTAGGGTTAGGGTTAGGGTTGGTGTTAGGTATAGGGTTAGGGTTAGGGTTAGGGTTAGGGTTGGTGTTAGGGTTAGGGTTAAGGTTAGGGTTAGGGTTAGTGTTAGTGTTAGGGTTAGGGTTAGGTTACCCCGAGCACTACCCCTCTCCCTAAGCCTATGCCTAGCACTACCTCTGGTCCTACCCCTACCCCTGTCCCTACAGCTCCCCCTACCCATAGGCCAACCCCCATCCCTACCCCTAGCCACAGCTCCCACTCCTGGTCCTAGGCCTACACCGAGGTTTACCCCGACACCCACCCCTTGCCATTTGCCTACCCCCGCGCTACGCATAGCGCTCCCACTAGCCCTACCTCGAGCCCTAGACCAACGCCCAGTGCTCACTCTAGTCCGAGGCCTACCACTTGCCCGACGCCGACCAGTACACCTTGCCCTACCTTTAGCCAGAGCACTAACCCGTGTCCTACGAAATCACCCTTGACCCACCCTTTCTACTCCCTAATCCAGCCCTACACCCGTTCCGAGTCCTAAAACTACCCGGAGCCCTCCCGTGACACCTACCTTTAGCCCTCAGCCAACCCCTACCACTACCACTAGTCCTAGGCCTAACATGAGCCCTAAGACTAACACTGCCCGTGGGCCTCAGCCAACCACTAGCCCTTCACCATCCCTACCCAGAGCACTACCCCTCGCCTTAGGCCTACGCCTAGCACTACCTCTGGTCCTACCGCTACCCCTGGCCCTACAGCTCCCCCTAACCATAGGCCCACCCAAATCTCTACCCCTACCCACAGCTACAACTCCTGGCAATAGGCCTACTACGAGGTTTACCCCGACACCCACCCCTTGCCCTATGCCTACCCCAGTGCTACGCCTATCACTCCCACTAGCCTTAGCTCGAGCCCTAGACCAACTCCCAGTCCTCATCTAGTCCGAGGTCTAGCACTTGCCCGTCGCCGACCTGTACACCTTGCCTAACGTTAGCCAGAGCAGTAAGCCGTGTCCTACAAAATCACCCTGGACCCACCCTTACCAACCCGAATCCAGCCCTACACCTGTTCCAAGTCCTAGAACTACCCGGAGCCCTCCCGTGACACCTACCCCTAGCCCTCGGCCAATCCCTACCACTACCACTAGTCCTAGGCTTAACATGAGCCCTAACCCTAACACTGCCTGTGGGCCTCTGCCAACCACTAGCCCTTCAACTAACCCTACCTTGAGCACTATCCCTCGCCCTAGGCCTACGCCTAGCACTACCTCTGGTCCTACCACTACCCCTGGCCCTACAGCTCCCCCTACTCATAGACCCACCCCCACCCCACCCCTAGCCACAGCTCACACTCCTGGCCCTAGGCCTACTGCGAGGTTTACCTCGACACCCACCCCTTGCCCTATGCCTACCCCAGCGCTACGCCTACCGTTTCCACTAGCCCTAGCTCGCGCCCTAGACCAACGCCCATGGCTCCTCTCGTCCGAGACCTAGAACTTGCCCGTCGCTGACCAGTACACCTTGCCCTTGTTAGGGTTAGGGTTAAGGTTAGGGTTAGGGTTTAGAATTAGGGTTAGGGTTAGGGTTGGTGTTAGGGTTAGGGTTAGGGTTAGGGTTACGGTTGGTGTTAGGTATAGGGTTAGGTTTAGGCTTATGGTTAGGGTTGGTGTTAGGGTTAGGGTTAGGTTTAGGGTTAGGTTTGGTGTTAGGTATAGGGTTAGGGTTAGGGTTAGGGTTGGTGTTAGGGTTAGGGTTAGGGTTAGGGTTAGGGTTGGTGTTAGGTATAGGGTTAGGGTTAGGGTTAGGGTTGGTGTTAGGGTTAGCGTTAGGGTTGGTGTTAGGTATAGGGTTAGGGTTAGGGTTAGGGTTAGGTTTGGTGTTAGGGTTAGGGTTAGGGTTAGGGTTAGTGTTAATGTTAGGGTTAGGGTTAGGTTACCCCGAGCACTACCCCTCGCCCTAAGCCTACGCCTAGCACTACCTCTGGTCCTACCCCTACCCCTGTCCCTACAGCTCCCCCTACCCATAGGCCCACCCCCATCCCTACCCCTAGCCACAGCTCCCACTCCTGGTCCTAGGCCTACTCCGAGGTTTACCTTGACACCCACCCCTTGCCCTTTGCCTACCCCCGCGCTACGCATACCGCTCCCACTAGCCCTACCTCGAGCCCTAGACCAACGCCCAGTGCTCACTCTATTCGGAGGCCTACCACTTGCCCGACGCCGACCAGTACACCTTGCCCTACCTTTAGCCAGAGAACTAACCCGTGTCCTACGAAATCACCCTTGACCCACCCTTTCCATACCCTAATCTAGCCCTACACCCGTTCCGAGTCCTAGGACTACCCGGAGCCCTCCCGTGACACCTACACCTAGTCCTCGGCCAACCCCTACCACTACCACTAGTCCTAGGCCTAACATGAGCCCTAACCCTAACACTACCCGTGGGCCTCTGCCAACCACTAGCCCTTCAACTAACCCTACCCTGAGCACTACCCCTCGCCCTAGGCCTACGCCTAGCACTACCTGTGGTCCTACCACTACCCCGGCCCTACAGCTCCACCTACCCATAGACCCACCCCCACCCCTACCCCTAGTCACAGCTCCCACTCCTGGCCCTAGGCCTACTCCGAGGTTTACATCAACACCCACCCCTTGCCCTATGCCTACCCCAGCGCTACGCCCACCGTTTCCACTAGCCCTAGCTCGGGCCCTAGACCAACGCCCATGGCTCCCTCTCGTCCGAGACCTAGAACTTGCCCGTCGCTGACCAGTACACCTTGCCCTTGTTAGGGTTAGGGTTAGAGTTAGGGTTAGGGTTTAGGGTTAGGGTTGGTGTTAGGGTTAGGGTTGGTGTTAGGGTTAGGGTTAGGGTTAGGGTTACGGTTGGTGTTAGGTATAGGGTTAGGGTTAAGGTTATGGTTAGGGTTGGTGTTAGGGTTACGGTTAGGGTTAGGGTTAGGGTTGGTGTTAGGTATAGGGTTAGAATTAGGGTTAGGGTTGGTGTTAGGGTTAGGGTTAGGGTTAGGGTTAGGGTTGGTGTTAGGTTTAGGGTTAGGGTTAGGGTTAGGGTTCGAGTTAGGGTTAGGGTTAGGTTTAGTGTTGGTGTTAGGGTTATGGTTAGGGTTAGGGTTAGGGTTAGGGTTACGGTTAGGTTACCCCGAGCACTACCCCTCGCCCTAGGCATACGCCTAGCACTACCTCTGGTCCTACCGCTACTCCTGGCCCTACAGCTCCCCCTACCCATGGGCCCACCCCATCCCTACCCCTATCCACAACTCCAACTCCTGGGCCAAATCCTACTCCGAGGTTTACCTTGACTCCCACCCCTTGCTCTATGCCTACCCCAGCGCTACGCCTATTGCTCCCACTAGCTTTAGCTCGGTCCCTAGACCAATGCCCAGTGCTCATCTAGTAGAGATCTACCACTTTCCCGAGGCCGACCAGTACACCTTGCTCTACCGTTAGCCTGTGGAGTAACCCGTGTCCTCCGAAATCACCCTGGACTCACCCTTTCCACAACCTAATCCAGCTCTACACCTGTTCCGAGTCCTAGGACTACCCGGAGCCCTCCCGTGACACCTACCCCTAGCCCTCGGCCAACCAGTACCACTACCACTAGTCCTAGGCTTAACATGAGCCCTAACCCTAACACTGCCCGTGGGCCTCTGCCAACCACTAGCCCTTCAACTAACTTTACCCCGAGCACTACCCCTCGCCCTAGGGCTACGCCTAGCACTACCTCTGGTCCTACACCTACACCTGGCCCTACAGCTCCCCCTACCCATAGGCTCACCCCCACCCCTACCCCTAGCCAAAGCTCCCACTCCTGTCCCTATGCCTACTCCGAGGTTTACCTCGACACCCACCCCTTGCATTATGCCTACCCCAGCGCTACGCCTATCGCTCCCACTAGCCCTAGCTCGGGCCCTAGACCAACGCCCAGTGCTCATCTAGTCAGAGATCTACCACTTGCCCGAGGCCGACCAGTACACCTTGCCCTACCGTTAGCCAACGCCCATGGCTCCCTCTAGTTCGAGGCCTAGAACTTGCTCGTCGCTGACCAGTACACCTTGCCCTTGTTAGGGTTAGGGTTGGTGTTAGGGTTAGGGTTAGGATTAGGGTTTGGGTTGGTGTTAGGTTTAGGGTTAGGGTTAGGGTTAGGGTTAGGGTTGGTGTTAGGGTTAGGGTTAGGGTTAGGGTTAGATTTAGGGTTACGGTTAGGTTACACCGAGCACTACCCCTCGCCCTAGGCCTACGCCTTGCACTACCTCTGGTCCAACCCCTACCCGTGGCCCTACAGCTCCCTCTACCCATAGGCCCACCCCCATCCCTACCACTAGCCACAACTCCAACTCCTGGCCCAAAGCCTACTCGAGGTTTACCCCGACACCCACCCTTTGCCCTATGCCTAACCCAGTGCTAGGCCTACCACTCCCACTAGCCCTAGCTCGGGCCCTAGACCAACGCCCAGTGCTCCCTCTAGTCCGAGGCCTACCACTTGCTTGACGCCGACCAGTACACCTTGCCCTACCTTTAGCCACAGCACTAACCCCTGTCCTACGAAATCACCCTTGACCCACCCTTTCCACACCCTAATCCAGCTGTACACCCGTTCCGAGTCCTAGGACTACCCGGAGCCCTCCCGTGACACCTACCCCTAGCCCTCGGCCAACCCCTACCACTACCACTAGTCCTAGGCCTAACATGAGCCCTAAGACTAACACTGCCGTGGGCCTAAGCCAACCACTAGCCCTTCACCATCCCTACCCAGAGCACTACCCCTCGCCTTAGGCCTACGCCTAGCACTACCTCTGGTCCTACCGCTACACCTGGCCCTACAGCTCCCCCTAACCATAGGCCCACCCAAATCCCTACCCCTAGCCACAACTCCAACTCCTGGCCCAAAGCCTACTCGAGGTTTACCCCGACACCCACCCCTTGCCCTATGCCTACCCCAGCGCTACGCCTATGGCTCCCACTAGCCTTAGCTCGGGCCCTAGACCAACGCCCAGTGCTCATCTAGTCCGAGGCCTAGCTCTTGCCCGTCGCTGACCAGTACACCTTGCCCTTGTTAGGTTTAGGGTTAGGGTTATGGTTAGGGTTGGTGTTAGGGTTAGGGTTAGGGTTAGGTTACCCCGAGCACTACCCCTCGCCCTAAGCCTACGCCTAGCACTACCTCTGGTCCTACCCCTACCCCTGTCCCTACAGCTTCCCCTACCCATAGGCCCACCCCCATCCCTACCCCTAGCCACAGCTCTCACTCCTGGTCCTAGGCCTACTCCGAGGTATACCCCGACACCCACCCCTTGCCCTTTGCCTACCCCAGCGCTACGCATACCGCTCCCACTAGCCCTACCTCGACCCCTAGACCAACGCCCAGTGCTCACTCTAGTCCGAAGCCTAGCACTTGCCCGTCGCCAACCAGTACACCTTGCCCTACCAATAGCCAGAGCACTAACCCGTGTCCTACGAAATCACCCTCGACCCACCATTAGCCATACCCTAATCCAGCCCTACATCCATTCGGAGTCCTAGGACTACCCAGAGCCATCCCGTGACAGTTACCCGTAGCCCTCGACCATCCACTACCACTACCACTAGTCCTAGGCCTAACATGAGCCCTAACCCTAACACTGCCCGTGGGCCTCTGCCAACTACTAGCCCTTCACCTAACCCTACCCCGAGCACTACCCCTCGCCCTAGGCTTACGCGTAGCACTACCTCTGGTCCTACCCCTACACCTGGCCCTACAGCTTCCCCTACTTATAGGTTCACCCCCATCCCTACCCTTACCCACAGCGCCCACTCCTGGCCCTAGGCCTACTCCGAGGTTTACCTCGACACCCACCCCTTGTCCTATACCTACCCCAGCGCTACGCCTACCGCTCCCACTAGCCCTAGCTCGGGCCCTAGACCAACGCCCATGGCTCCCTCTAGTCCGAGGCCTAGAACTTGCCCGTCGCTAACCAGTACACCTTGCCCTTGTTAGGGTTAGGGTTATGGTTTGTATTAGGGTTAGGGTTAGGGTTAGGGTCACGGTTAGGATTAGTGTTGGTGTTAGGGTTAGGGTTAGGATTAGGGTTAGGGTTGGTTTAGGTTTAGGGTTAGGGTTAGGGTTAGGGTTAGGGTTGGTGTTAGGGTTACGGTTAGGGTTAGGGTTAGGGTTAGGGTTAGGGTTAGGTCACCCCGAGCACTACCCCTCGCCCTAGGCCTACGCCTGGCACTACCTCTGGTCCTACCGCTACCCCTGGCCCTACAGCTCCCCCTAACCATGGGCCCAACCCCATCCCTACCCCTAGCCACAACTCCAACTCCTGGGCCAAAGCCTACTCCGAGGTTTCCCTTGACACCCACCCCTTGCCCTATGCCTACCCCAGCGCTACGCCTATTGCTCCCACTAGCCCTAACTCGGGCCCTAGACCAATGCCCAGTGCTCATCTAGACAGAGGTCTACCACTTACCCGAGGCCGACCAGTACAACTTGCCCTACCGTTATCCAGTGCAGTAACCCGTGTCCTACGAAATCACACTGGACTCACCCTTACCACACCCTAATCCAGCTCTACACCTGTTCCGAGTCCTAGGACTACCCGGAGCCATCCCGTGACACCTACCCCTAGCCCTCGGCCAACCCCTACCACTACCACTAGTCCTAGGCTTAACATGACCCCTAACCCTAACACTGCCCGTTGTCTTCTGGCAACCACTAGCCCTTCAACTAACCCTACCCCGAGCACTACCCCTCGCCCTAGGCCTACGCCTAGCACTACCTTTGGTCCAACCACTACCCCTGGCCCTACAGCTCCCCCTACCCATAGGCCCACCCCCACCCCTACCCCTAGCCACAGCTCCCACTCCTGGCCCTAGGCCTACTCCGAGGTTTACCTCGACACCCACCCCTTGCCCTATGCCTACCCCAGCGCTACGCCTACCGTTTCTACTAGCCCTAGCTCGGGCCCTAGACCAACGCCCATGGCTCCCTCTCGTCCGAGACCTAGAACTTGCCCGTCGCTGACCAGTACACCTTGCCCTTGTTGGGTTAGGGTTAGGGTTAGGGTTATGGTTAGGGTTGGTGTTAGGGTTAGGGTTAGGGTTAGGGTTAGGGTTGGTGTTAAGTATAGGGTTAAGGGTAGGGTTAGGGTTATGGTTAGGGTTGGTGTTAGGGTTAGGGTTAGGGTTAGGGTTAGGGTTGGTGTTAGGTATAGGGTTAGGGTTAGGGTTAGGGTTGGTGTTAGGGTTAGGGTTAGGGTTAGGGTTAGGGTTGGTGTTAGGTATAGGGTTAGGGTTAGGGTTAGGGTTACGGTTAGGGTTGGTGTTAGGGTTAGGGTTAGGGTTAGGGTTAGGGTTGGTGTTAGGTATAGGGTTAGGGTTAGGGTTAGGGTTAGGGTTAGGGTTAGGGTTGGTGTTAGGGTTAGGGTTAGGGTTTAGGGTCAGGGTCAGGGTTAGGGTTAGGGTTAGGGTTAGGGTTAGGATTAGGGTTAGGGCTGGTGTTAGGTTTAGGGTTAGGGTTAGGGTTAGTTAGGGTTAGGGTTGGGGTTAGGGTTAGGGTTAGGGTTAGGGTTAGGGTTAGTGTTAGGTTACCCTGAGAACTACCCCTCGCACTAGGCCTACGCCTGGCATTACTTCTGGTCCTACCACTACACCTGTCCCTACAGCTCCCCCTACTTATAGGCCCACCCCCATCCCTACCCCTAGCCACAGCTCCCACTCCTGGTCCTAGGCCTACTCCGAGGTTTACCCCGACACCCACCCCTTGCCCTTTGCCTACCACAGCGCTACGCCTACCGCTCACACTAGCCCTACCTCGGGTCCTAGACCAACGCCCAGTGCTCTCTCTAGTCCGAGGTCTAGAACTTGCCCGTCGCTGACAAGTACACGTTGCTTTTGTTAGGGTTAGGGTTAGGGTTAGGGTTAGGGTTAGGGTTAGGGTTTAGGGTTAGGTTTAGGGTTAGGGTTGGTGTTAGGGTTAGGGTTAGGGTTAGGGTTAGGGTTGGTGTTAGGTTTAGGGTTAGGGTTAGGGTTAGGGTTAGGATTAGGGTTGGTGTTAGGGTTAGGGATAGGGTTAGGGTTAGGGTTGGTGTTAGGGTTAGGGTTAGGGTTAGGGTTAGGGTTGGTGTTAGGTATAGGGTTGGTGTTAGGGTTAGGGTTAGGGTTAGGGTTAGGGTTGGTGTTAGGTATAGGGTTAGGGTTAGGGTTAGGGTTAGGGTTAGGGTTGGTGTTAGGGTTAGGGTTAGGGTTAGGGTTAGTGTTAGGGTTAGGGTTGGGGTTAGGGTTAAAGTTAGGGTTAGGGTTAGGGTTAGGGTTAGTGTTAGGGTTAGGGTTGGTGTTAGGTATAGGGTTAGGGTTAGGGTTAGGGTTGGTGTTAGGGTTAGGGTTAGGGTTAGGGTTAGGGTTGATGTTAGGTATAGGGTTAGGGTTAGGGTTAGGGTTAGGGTTGGTGTTAGGTATAGGTTTAGGGTTAGGGTTAGGGTTAAAGTTAGGGTTGGTGTTAGGGTTAGGGTTATGGTTAGGGTTAGTGTTAGGGTTAGGGTTAGGGTTAGGTTACCCCGAGCACTACCCCTCGCCCTAGGCCAACGCCTAGCACTACCTCCGGACTTACCGCTACCCCTGGCCCTACAGCTCCCCCTACTTATAGGCCCACCCCCATCCCTACCCCTAGCCACAGCTCCAAATCCTGGCACTAGGCCTACTCCGAGGTTTACCCCGACACACACCCCTTGCCCTATGCCTTCTTTATCGCTATGCCTACCGCTCCAACTAGCCCTAGCTCGGGCCCTAGACCAACGCAGATGGCTCCCTCTACTCCGTGGCCTAGAACTTGCCCGTCGCTGACCAGTACACTTTGCCCTTGTTAGGGTTAGGCTTAGGGTTACGGATAGGGTTAGGGTTGGTGTTACGTATAGGGTTAGGGTTAGGGTTAGGGTTAAAGTTAGGGTTGGTGTTAGGGTTAAGGTTAGGGTTAGGGTTAGTGTTAGGGTTAGGGTTAGCGTTAGGTTACCCCGAGCACTACCCCTCGCCCTAGGCTAACGCCTAGCACTACCTCCGGACTTACCGCTACCCCTGGCCCTACAGCTCCCCCTACTTATAGGCCCACCCCCATCCCTACCCCTAGCCACAGCTCCAAATCCTTGCACTAGGCCTACTCCGAGGTTTACCCCGACACACACCCCTTGCCCTATGCCTACCCTAGCGCTATGCCTACCGCTCCAACTAGCCCTAGCTCGGGCCCTAGACCAACGCCCATGGCTCCCTCTACTCCGTGGCCTAGAACTTGCCGTCGCTGACCAGTACACTTTGCCCTTGTTAGGGTTAGGGTTAGGGTTAGGGTTAGGGTTGGGGTTTAGGGTTAGGGTTAGTGTTAGGGTTGGTGTTAGGGTTAGGGTTAGGGTTATGGTTAGGGTTGGTGTTAGTTTTAGGGTTAGGGTTAGGGTTAGGGTTAGGGTTAGGGTTAGGGTTGGTGTTAGGGTTAGGGTTAGTGTTAGGGTTAGGGTTAGGGTACGGTTAGGTTACCCCGAGCACTACCCCTCGCCCTAGGCCTACGCCTAGCACTACCTCTGCTCCTACCCCTACCCCTGGCCCTACAGCTCCCCCTACCCATAGGCCAACCCCCATCCCTACCCCTAGACACAGCTCCCACTTTTGGTCCTAGGCCTACTCCGATGTTTACCCCGACACCCACCCCTTGCCCTTTGCCTACCCCAGCGCTATGCCTACCGCTCCCTCTAGCCCTACCTCGGGCCCGAGACCAACGCCCAGTGCTCACTCTAGTCCGAAGCCTAGCACTTGTCCGTCACCGACCAGTACACCTTGCCTACCGATAGCCAGAGCACTAACCCGTGTCCTACGAAATCACCCTGGACCCACCATTAGCCACACCCTAATCATGCCCCACTTCCGTTCGGAGTCCTAAAACTACCCGGAGCCCTCCCGTGACACCTACCCCTAGCCCTCGGCCATCCCCTACCACTACCATTAGTCCTAGGCCTAACATGAGCCCTAACCCTAACACTGCCCGTGGGCCTCTGCCAACCACTAGCCCTTCACCTAACCCTACCCCGAGAACTACCCCTCGCCCTAGGCTTACGCCTAGCACTACCTCTGGTCCTACACCTACCCCTGGCCCTACAGCTCCCCCTACCCATAGGCCCACCCCCATCCCTACCCCTAGCCACAACTCCAACTCCTGGCCCAAAGCCTACTCCGAGGTTTACCCCGACACCCACCCTTTGCCCTATGCCTACCCCAGTGCTACGCCTACCGCTCCCACTACCCCTACCTCGGGCCCTAGACCAACGCCCAGTGCTCACTGTAGTCCGAAGCCTAGCACTTGCCCGTTGCCGACCACTATACCTTGCCTACCGATAGCCAGAGCACTAACCCGTGTACTACGAAATCACCCTGGACCCACCATTAGCCACACCCTAATCATGCCCCACATCCGTTCGGAGGCCTAGAACTACCCGGAGCCCTCCCGTGACACCTACCTTTAGTCCTCGGCCATCCCCTACCACTACCACTAGTCCTAGGCCTAACATGAGCCCTAACCCTAACACTGCCCGTGGGCTTCTGCCAACCACTAGCCCTTCATCTAACCGTACCCCGAGCACTACCCCTCGCCCTAGGCCTACGCCTAGCACTATTTCTGGTCCTACCATTACCCCTGGCCCTACAGCTCCTCCTAACCATAGGCCCACCCAAATCCCTACCCCTAGGCACAGCTCCATCTCCTGGCACTAGGCCTACTCCGAGGTTTACCCCGACACCCACCCCTTGCCCTATGCCTACCCCAGCGCTACGCCTATCGCTCCCACTAGCCCTAGCTGAGGCCCTAGACCAACCCCCAGTGCTCATGTACTCCGAGGCCTAGCACTTGCCCGTCGCCGACCAGTACACCTTGCCCTACCGTTAGCCAGAGCAGTAACCCGTGTCCTACGAAATAACCCTGGACCCACCCTTACCAACCCTAATCCAGCCCTACACCTGTTCCAAGTCCTAGAACTACCCGAAGCCCTCCCGTGACACCTACCCCTAGCCGTCGGCCAACCCCTACCACTACCACTAGTCCTAGGCTTAACATGAGACCTAACCCTAACACTGCCCGTGGGCCTCTGCCAAACACTAGCCCTTCAACTAACCCTACCCCGAGCACTACCACTCGCCCTAGGCCTACGCCTAGCACTACTTCTGGTCCTACTCCTACTCCTGGCCCTACAGCTCCCACTACCCATAGGCCCACCACCACCCCTACCCCTAGCCACAGCTCCCACTCCTGGCCCTAGGCCTACTCCGAGGTTTACCTCGACACCCACCCCTTGCCCTATGCCTACACCAGCGCTACGCCTACCGACCCACTAGCCCTAGCTTGGGCCCCAGACCAATGCCCATGACTCCCTCTAGTCCGAGGCCTAGAACTTGCCCGTCGCTGACCAGTACACCTGGCCCTTGTTAGGGTTAGGGTTAGGGTTAGGGTTAGGGTTGGTGTTAGGTTTAGGGTTAGGGTTAGGGTTAGGGTTAGGGTTAGGATTCGTGTTAGGGTTAGGGTTAGGGTTAGGGTTAGGGTTAGGATTAGGGTTAGGGTTGGTGTTAGGGTTAGGGTTAGGGTTAGGGTTAGGGTTGGTGTTAGGTATAGGGTTAGGGTTAGTGTTAGGGTTAGGGTTAGGGTTGGTGTTAGGTATAGGGTTAGGGTTAGGGTTAGGGTTGGTGTTAGGGTTAGGGTTAGGGTTAGGGTTGATGTTAGGTATAGGGTTAGGGTTAGGGTTAGGGTTGGTGTTAGGTATACGGTTAGGGTTAGGGTTAGGGTTAAAGTTAGGGTTGGTGTTAGGGTTAGGGTTAGGGTCAGGGTTAGTGTTAGGGTTAGGGTTAGGGTTAGGTTACCCCGAGCACTACCCCTCGCCCTAGGCTAACGCCTAGCACTACCTCCGGACTTACCGCTACCCCTGGCCCTACAGCTCCCCCTACTTATAGGCCCACCCCCATCCCTACCCCTAGCCACAGCTCCAAATCCTGGCACTAGGCCGACTCCGAGGTTTACCCCGACACACACCTCTTGCCCTATGCCTACCCTAGCGCTATGCGTACCGCTCCAACTAGCCCTAGCTCGGGCCCTAGACCAACGCCCATGGCTCCCTCTACTCCGTGGCCTAGAACTTGCCCGTTGCTGACCAGTACACTTTGCCCTTGTTAGGGTTAGGGTTAGGGTTAGGGTTAGGGTTAGGGTTTAGGGTTAGGGTTAGTGTTAGGGTTGGTGTTAGGGTTAGGGTTAGGGTTATGGTTAGGGTTGGTGTTAGTTTTAGGGTTAGGGTTAGGGTTAGGGTTAGGGTTAGGGTTAGGGTTAGGGTTGGTGTTAGGGTTAGGGTTAGTGTTAGGGTTAGGGTTAGGGTTACGGTTAGGTTACCCCGAGCACTACCCCTCGCCCTAGGCCTACGCCTAGCACTACCTCTGGTCCTACCCCTACCCCTGGCCCTACAGCTCTTCCTACCCATAGGCCAACCCCCATCCCTACCCCTAGACACAGCTCCCACTTTTGGTCCTAGGCCTACTCTGAGGTTTACCCCGACACCCACCCCTTGCTTTTTGCCTACCCCAGCGCTATGCCTACCGCTCCCTCTAGCCTTACCTCGGGCCCTAGACCAACGCCCAGTGCTCACTCTAGTCCGAAGCCTAGCACTTGCCCGTCACCGACCAGTACACCTTGCCTACCGATAGCCAGAGCACTAACCCGTGTCCTACGAAATCACCCTGGACCCACCATTAGCCACACCCTAATCATGCCCCACTTCCGTTCGGAGTCCGAAAAACTACCCGGAGCCCTCCCGTGACACCTACCCCTAGCCCTCGGCCATCCCCTACCACTACCATTAGTCCTAGGCCTAACATGAGCCTAACCCTAACACTGCCCGTGGGCCTCTGCCAACCACTAGCCCTTCACCTAACCCTACCCCGAGCACTACCCCTCTCTCTAGGCCTACGCCTAAAACTACCTCTGGTCCTACACCTACCCCTGGCCCTACAGCTCTCCCTACCCATAGGCCCACCCCCATCCCTACCCCTAGCCACAACTACAACTCCTGGCCCAAAGCCTACTCCGAGGTTTACCCCGACACCCACCCTTTGCCCTATGCCTACCCCAGTGCTACGCCTACCGCTCCCACTAGCCCTAGCTCGGGCCCTAGACCAACGCCCAGTGCTCCCTCTAGTCCGAGGCCTATCACTTGCCCGACGCCGACCAGTACACCTTGCCCTACATTTAGCCAGAGCACTAACCCGTGTCCTACGAAATCACCCTGGACCCACCCTTACCACACCCTAATACAGCCCTACACCCGTTCCGAACCCTAGGACTACCCGGAGCCCTCCCGTGACACCTACCCTTAGCCCTCGGCCAACCCCTACCACTACCACTAGTCCTAGGCCTAACATGAGCCCCAAGACTAACACTGCCCGTGGGCCTCAGCCAACCACTAGCCCTTCAACTAACACTACCCTGAACACTACCACTCGCCCTAGGCCTACGCCTAGCACTACCTCTGGTCCTACCCCTACCCCTGGCCCTAAAACTCCCCCTACCCATAGGCCCAACCCATCCCTACCCCTAGACACAGCTCCCACTCCTGGTCCTAGGCCTACTCCGAGGTTTACCCCGACACCCACCACTTGCCCTTTGCCTACCCCTGCGCTATGCCAACCGCTCCCACTTGCCCTACCTCGGGCCCTAGACCAACGCCCAGTGCTCACTCTAGTCCGAAGCCTAGCACTTGCCCGTCGCCGACCAGTACACCTTGCCTACCGATAGCCAGAGCACTAACCCGTGTCCTACGAAATCACCCTGGACCCACCATTAGCCACACCCTAATCATGCCCCACATCCGTTCGGAGTCCTAGGACTACCCGGAGCCCTCCCGTGACACCTACCCCTAGCCCTCAGCCATCCCCTACCACTACCACTAGTCCTAGGCCTAACATGAGCCCTAACCCTAACACTGCCCGTGGGCCTCTGCCAACCACTAGCCCTTCACCTAACTGTACCCCGAGCACTACCCCTCGCCCTAGGCCTACGCCTAGCACTATTTCTGGTCCTACCATTACCCCTGGCCCTACAGCTCCCCCTAACCATAGGCCCACCCAAATCCCTACCCCTAGGCACAGCTCCATCTCCTGGCACTAGGCCTACTCCGAGGTTTACCCTGACACCCACCCCTTGCCCTATGCCTACCCCAGCGCTATGCCTATCGCTCCCACTAGCCCTAGCTAAGGCCCTAGACCAACCCCCAGTGCTCATCTACTCCGAGGCCTAGCACTTGAACGTCGCCGACCAGTACACCTTGCCCTACCGTTAGCCAGAGCAGTAACCCGTGTCCTACGAAATAACCCTGGACCCACCCTTACCAACCCTAATCCAGACCTACACCTGTTCCAAGTCCTAGAACTACCCGGAGCCCTCCCGAGACACCTACCCCTAGCCCTCGGCCAATCCCTACCACTACCACTAGTCCTAGACTTAACATGAGCCCTAACCCTAACACTGTCCGTGGTCCTCTGCCAACCACTAGCCCTTCAACTAACCCTACCCCAAGCACTACCACTCGCCCTAAGCCTACGCCTAGCACTACTTCTGGTCCTACCCCTACCCCTGGCCCTACAGCTCCCCCTACCCATAGGACCACCCCTACCCCTAGCCACAGCTCCCACTCCTGGCCCTAGGCCTACTCCGAGGTTTACCTCGACACCCACCCCTTGCCCTATGCCTACCCCAGCGCTACGCCTACCGCTCCCACTAGCCCTAGCTCGGGCCCTAGACCAACGCCCATGGCTCCCTCTATTCCGAGGCCTAGAATTTGCCTGTCGCTGACCAGTACACCTTGCCCTTGTTAGGGTTAGGGTTAGGGTTAGGGTTAGGGTTAGGGTTGGTGTTAGGTTTAGGGTTAGGGTTAGGGTTAGGGTTAGGGTTGGTGTTAGGGTTAGGGTTAGGGTTAGGGTTAGGGTTAGGGTTAGGGTTGGTGTTAGGGTTAGGGTTAGGGTTAGGGTTAGGGTTGGTGTTAGGGTCAGTGTTAGGGTTAGGGTTAGGGTTAGGGTTGGTGTTAGGTATAGGGTTAGGGTTAGGGTTAGGGTTGGTGTTAGGGTTAGGGTTAGGGTTAGGGTTAGGGTTGATGTTAGGTATAGGGTTAGGGTTAGGGTTAGGGTTGGTGTTAGGTATAGGGTTAGGGTTAGGTTTAGGGTTAAAGTTAGGGTTGGTGTTAGGGTTAGGGTTAGGGTTAGGGTTAGTGTTAGGGTTAGGGTTAGGGTTAGGTTACCCCGAGCACTACCCCTCGCCCGAGGCCAACGCCTAGCACTACCTCCGGACTTACCGCTACCCCTGGCCCTACAGCTCCCCCTACTTATAGGCCCACCCCCATCCCTACCCCTAGCCACAGCTCCAAATCCTGGCACTAGGCCTACTCCGAGGTTTACCCCGACACACACCCCTTGCCCTATGCCTACCCTAGCGCTATGCCTACCGCTCCAACTAGCCCTAGCTCGGGCCCTAGACCAACGCAGATGGCTCCCTCTACTCCGTGGCCTAGAACTTGCCCGTCGCTGACCAGTACACTTTGCCCTTGTTAGGGTTAGGTTTAGGGTTACGGTTAGGGTTAGGGTTGGTGTTAGGTATAGGGTTAGGGTTAGGTTTAGGGTTAAAGTTAGGGTTGGTGTTAGGGTTAGGGTTAGGGTTAGGGTTAGTGTTAGGGTTAGGGTTAGGGTTAGGTTACCCCGAGCACTACCCCTCGCCCTAGGCTAACGCCTAGCACTACCTCCGGACTTACCGCTACCCCTGGCCCTACAGCTCCCCCTACTTATAGGCCCACCCCCATCCCTACCCCTAGCCACAGCTCCAAATCCTGGCACTAGGCCTACTCCGAGGTTTACCCCGACACACACCCCTTGACCTATGCCTACCCCAGCGCTACGCCTATCGCTTCCACTAGCCCTAGCTCAGGCCCTAGACCAACCCCCAGTGCTCATCTTGTCCGAGGCCTAGCACTTGCCCGTCGCCGACCAGTACACCTTGCCCTCCCGTTAGCCAGAGCAGTAACCCGTGTCCTACGAAATAACCCTGGACCCACCCTTACCAACCCTATCTAGCCCTACACCTGTTCCAAGTCCTAGAACTACCCGGAGCCCTCCCGTGACACCTACCCCTAGCCCTCGGCCAATCCCTACCACTACCACTAGTCCTAGGCTTAACAAGAGCCCTAACCCTAACACTGCCCGTTGGCCTCTGCCAACCACTAGCCCTTCAACTAACACTACCCTGAGCACTACCACTCGCCCTAGGCCTACGCCTAGCACTACCTCTGGTCCTACCCCTACCCCTGGCCCTAAAGCTCCCCCTACCCATAGGCCCAACCCATCCCTATCCCTAGACACAGCTCCCACTCTTGGTCCTAGGCCTACTCCGAGGTTTACCCCGACACCAACCACTTGCCCTTTGCCTACCCCTGCGCTATGCCAACCGCTCCCACTAGCCCTACCTCGGGCCCTAGACCAACGCCCAGTGCTCACTCTAGTCCGAAGCCTAGCACTTGCCCGTCGCCGACCAGTACACCTTGCCTACCGATAGCCAGAGCACTAACCCGTGTCCTACGAAATCACCCTGGACCCACCATTAGCCACACCCTAATCATGCCCCACATCCGTTCAAGGCCTAGAACTACCCGGAGCCCTCCCGTGACACCTACCTTTAGCCCACGGCCATCCCCTACCACTACCACTAGTCCTAGGCCTAACATGAGCCCTAACCCTAACACTGCCCGTGGGCCTCTGCCAAACACTAGCCCTTCACCTAACTGTACCCCGAGCACGACCCCTCGCCCTAGGCCTACGCCTAGCACTATTTCTGGTTTTAACATTACCCCTGGCCCTACAGCTCCCCCTAACCATAGGCCCACCCAAATCCCTACCCCTAGGCACAGCTCCATCTCCTGGCACTAGGCCTACTCCGAGGTTTACCCCGACACCCACCCCTTGCCCTATGCCTACCCCAGCGCTATGCCTATCGCTCCCACTAGCCCTAGCTAAGGCCCTAGACCAACCCCCAGTGCTCATCTACTCCGAGGCCTAGCACTTGCACGTCGCCGACCAGTTCACCTTGCCCTACCGTTAGCCAGAGCAGTAACCCGTGTCCTACGAAATAACCCTGGACCCACCCTTACCAACCCTAATCCAGCCCTACACCTGTTCCAAGTCCTAGAACTACCCGGAGCCCTCCCGAGACACCTCCCCCTAGCCCTCGGCCAATCCCTACCACTACCACTAGTCCTAGGCTTAACATGAGCCCTAACCCTAACACTGTTCGTGGGCCTCTGCCAACCACTAGCCCTTCAACTAACCCTACCCCGAGCACTACCACTCGCCCTAAGCCTACGCCTAGCACTACTTCTGGTCCTACCCCTACCCCTGGCCCTAAAGCTCCCGCTACCCATAGGCCCACCCCTACCCCTAGCCACAGCTCCCACTCCTGGCCCTAAGCCTACTCCGAGGTTTACCTCGACACCCACCCCTTGCCCTATGCCTACACCAGCGCTACGCCTACCGCTCCCACTAGCCCTAGCTCGAGCCCTAGACCAACGCCCATGGCTCCCTCTAGTCCGAGGCCTAGAATTTGCCCGTCGCTGACCAGTACACCTTGCCCTTGTTAGGGTTAGGGTTAGGGTTAGGGTTAGGGTTGGTGTTAGGTTTAGGGTTAGGGTTAGGGTTAGGGTTAGGGTTGGTGTTAGGGTTAGGGTTAGGGTTAGGGTTAGGGTTAGGGTTAGGGTTAGGGTTACGGTTGGAGTTAGGGTTAGGGTTAGGGTTAGAGTTGGTGTTAGGGTCAGGGTTAGGGTTAGGGTTAGGGTTAGGGTTGGTGTTAGGTATAGGGTTAGGGTTAGGGTTAGGGTTGGTGTTAGGGTTAGGGTTAGGGTTAGGGTTAGGTTTGGTGTTAGGTATAGGGTTAGGGTTAGGGTTAGGGTTAGGGTTAGGGTTGGTGTTAGGGTTAGTGTTAGGTTTAGGGTTAGGGTTGGTGTTAGGTATAGGGTTAGGGTTAGGGTTAAAGTTAAAGTCAGGGTTGGTGTTAGGGTTAGGGTTAGAATTAGGGTTAGTGTTAGGGGTAGGGTTAGGGTTAGGTTACCCCGAGTACTACCCCTCGCCCTAGGCTAACGCCTAGCATTACCTCCGGACTTACCGCTACCCCTGGCCCTACCCAAATCCCTACCCCTAGGCACAGCTCCATCTCCTGGCACTAGGCCTACTCTGAGGTTTACCCTGACACCCACCCCTTGCCCTATGCCTACCCCAGCGCTACGCCTATCGCTCCCACTAGCCCTAGCTCAGGCCCTAGACCAACCCCCAGTGCTCATCAGGTCCGAGGCCTAGCACTTGCCCGTCGCTGACCAGTACACCTTGCCCTTCTTAGGGTTAGGGTTAGGGTTAGGGTTAGGGTTGGTGTTAGGTTTAGGGTTAGGGTTAGGGTTAGGATTAGGGTTGGTGTTAGGATTAGGGTTAGGGTTAGGGTTAGGGTTAGGGTTAGGGTTGGTGTTAGGGTTAGGGTTAGGGTTAGGGTTAGGGTTGGTGATAGGTATAGGGTTAGGGTTAGGGTTAGGGTTAGGGTTGGTGTTAGGGTCAGGGTTAGGGTTAGGGTTAGGGTTAGGGTTGGTGTTAGGTATAGGGTTAGGGTTAGGGTTAGGGTTGGTGTTAGGGTTAGGGTTAGGGTTAGGGTTAGGGTTGGTGTTAGGTTTAGGGTTAGGGTTAGGATTAGGGTTAGGGTTAGGGTTGGTGTTAGGGTTAGGGTTAGGGTTAGGGTTGGTGTTAAATATAGGGTTAGGTTTAGGGTTAGGATTAAAGTTAGGGTTGGTGTTAGTGTTAGGGTTAGGGTTAAGGTTCGTGTTAGGTTTAGGGTTAGGGTTAGGTTACCCCGAGCACTACCCCTCGCCCTAGGCTAACGCCTAGCACTACCTCTGGACTTACCGCTACCCCTGGCCCTACAGCTCCCCCTACTTATAGGCCCACCCCCATCCCTACCCCTAGCCAAATCTCCAACTCCTGGCACTAGGCCTACTCCGAGGTTTACCCCGACACACACCCCTTGCCCTATGCCTACCCCAGCGCTATGCGTACCGCTCCAACTAGCTCTAGCTCGGGCCCTAGACCAACGCACATGGCTCCCTCTACTCCGAGGCCTAGAACTTGCCCGTCGCTGACCAGTACACCTTGCCCTTGTTAGGGTTATGGTTAGGGTTATGGTTAGGGTTAGGGTTAGGGTTAGGGTTAGCGTTAGGGTTAGGGTTAGGGTTGGTGTTAGGGTTAGGGTTAGGGTTGGTGTTAGGTATAGGGTTAGGGTTAGGGTTAGGGTTAGGGTTAGGGTTGGTGTTAGGGTCAGGGTTAGGGTTAGGGTTAGGGTTAGGGTTGGTGTTAGGTATAGGGTTAGGGTTAGGGTTAGGGTTAGGGTTAGGGTTGGTGTTAGGGTCAGGGTTAGGGTTAGGGTTAGGGTTAGGGTTGGTGTTAGGTATAGGGTTAGGGTTAGGGTTAGGGTTGGTGTTAGGGTTAGGGTTAAGGTTAGGGTTGGGGTTGGTGTTAGGTATAGGGTTTGGGTTAGGGTTAGGGTTAGGGTTAGGGTTGTTGTTAGGGTTAGGGTTAGGGTTAGGGTTAGGGTTAGGGTTGGTGTTAGGTATAGGGTTAGGGTTAGGGTTAGGATTAAAGTTAGGCTTGGTGTTAGGGTTAGGGTTAGGGTTAAGGTTATTGTTAGGGTTAGGGTTAGGGTTAGGGTTAGGTTACCCCGAGCACTACCCCTCGCCCTAGGCTAACGCCTAGCACTACCTCTGTTCTTACCGCTACCCCTGGCCCTGCAGCTCCCCCTACTTATAGGCCCATCCCCATCCCTACCCCTAGCCACAGCTCCAACTCCTGGCACCAGGCCTACTCCGAGGTTTACCCCGACACACACCCCTTGCCCTATGCCTACCCCAGCGCTATGCCTACCGCTCGAACTAGCCCTAGCTCGGGCCCTAGACCAACGCCCATGGCTCCCTCTACACCGAGGCCTAGAACTTGCCCGTCGCTGACCAGTACACCTTGCCCTTGTTAGGGTTAGGGTTAGGGTTAGGGTTAGGGTTAGGGTTAGGGTTAGGGTTAGGGTTAGGGTTGGTGTTAGGCTTAGGGTTAGGGTTAGGATTAGGGTTAGGGTTAGGGTTAGGGTTGGTGTTAGTGTTAGGGTTAGGGTTAGGGTTAGGGTTGGTGTTAGGTATAGGGTTAGGGTTAGGGATAGGGTTGGTGTTAGGGTCAGGGTTAGGGTTAGGGTTAGGGTTAGTGTTGGTGTTAGGTATAGGGTTAGGGTTAGGGTTAGGGTTGGTGTTAGGGTTAGGGTTAGGGTTAGGGTTAGGGTTGGTGTTAGGTATAGGGTTAGGGTTAGGGTTAGGGTTAGGGTTAGGGTTGGTGTTAGGGTTAGGGTTAGGGTTAGGGTTAGGTTTGGTGTTAGGTATAGGGTTAGGGTTAGGGTTAGGGTTAAAGTTAGGGTTGGTGTTAGAGTTAGGGTTAGGGTTAGGGTTAGTGTTAGGGTTAGGGTTAGGGTTAGGTTACTCCGAGCACTACCCCTCAACCTAGGCTAACGCCTAGCACTACCTCCGGACTTACCGCTACCCCTTGCCCTACCCAAATCCCTACCCCTAGGCACAGCTCCATCTCCTGGCACTAGGCCTACTCCGAGGTTTACCCCGACACCCAACCCTTGCCCTATGCCTACCCCAGCGCTACGCCTATCGCTCCCACTAACCCTAGCTCAGGCCCTAGACCAACCCCCAGTACTCATCTAGTCCGAGGCCTAGCACTTGCCCTTCGCCGACCAGTACACCTTGCCCTACCGTTAGCAAGAGCAGTAACCCGTGTCCTACGAAATAACCCTGGATCCACCCTTACCAACCCTAATCCAGCCCTACACCTGTTCCAAGTCCTCGAACTACCCGGAGTCCTCCCGTGACACCTACTCCTAGCCCTCGGCCAATCACTACCACTACCACTAGTCCTAAGCTTAACATGAGCCCTAACCCTAACACTGCCCGTGGGCCTCTGCCAACCACTAGCCCTTCAACTAACCCTACCCCGAGCACTACCACTCGCCCTAGGCCTACGCCTAGCACTACTTCTGGTCCTACACCAACCCCTGGCCCTACAGCTCCCCCTACCCATAGGCCCACCCCCACCCCTACCCCTAGCCACAGCTCCCACTCCTGGTTCTAGGCCTACTCCGAGGTTTACCTCGACACCCACCCCTTGCCCTATGCCTACACCAGCGCTACGCCTACCGCTCCCACTAGCCCTACCTCGGGCCCTAGACCAACGCCCATGGCTCCCTCTAGTCCGAGGCCTAGAACTTGCCCGTCGCTGACCAGTACACCTTGCCCTTGTTAGGGTTAGGGTTAGGGTTAGGGTTAGGGTTGGTGTTAGGTTTAGGGTTAGGGTTAGGGTTAGGGTTAGGGTTGGTGTTAGGGTTAGGGTTAGGGTTAGGGTTAGGGTTAGGGTTAGGGTTAGGGTTAGGGTTGTTGTTAGGGTTAGGGTTAGGGTTAGGGTTAGGGTTGGTGTTAGGTATAGGGTTAGGGTTAGGGTTAGGGTTAGGGTTAGGGTTGGTGTTAGGGTCAGGGTTAGAGTTAGGGTTAGGGTTAGGGTTGGTGTTAGGTATAGGGTTAGGGTTAGGGTTAGGGTTGGTGTTAGGTATAGGGTTAGGGTTAGGGTTAGGATTAAAGTTAGGCTTGGTGTTAGGGTTAGGGTTAGGGTTAAGGTTATTGTTAGGGTTAGGGTTAGGGTTAGGGTTAGGTTACCCCGAGCACTACCCCTCGCCCTAGGCTAACGCCTAGCACTACCTCTGTTCTTACCGCTACCCCTGGCCCTGCAGCTCCCCCTACTTATAGGCCCATCCCCATCCCTACCCCTAGCCACAGCTCCAACTCCTGGCACCAGGCCTACTCCGAGGTTTACCCCGACACACACCCCTTGCCCTATGCCTACCCCAGCGCTATGCCTACCGCTCGAACTAGCCCTAGCTCGGGCCCTAGACCAACGCCCATGGCTCCCTCTACACTGAGGCCTAGAACTTGCCCGTCGCTGACCAGTACACCTTGCCCTTGTTAGGGTTAGGGTTAGGGTTAGGGTTAGGGTTAGGGTTAGGGTTAGGGTTAGGGTTAGGGTTACGGTTGGTGTAAGTTTTAGGGTTAGGGTTAGGGTTAGGGTTAGGGTTAGGGTTAGGGTTGGTGTTAGGGTTAGGGTTAGTGTTAGGGTTAGAGTTAGGGTTACGGTTAGTTTACCCCGAGCACTACCCCTCGCCCTAGGCCTACGCCTAGCACTACCTCTGGTCCTACCCCTACCCCTGGCCCTACAGCTCCCCCTACTTATAGGCCCACCCCCATCCCTACCCCTAGCCACAACTACAACCTCTGGCACAAAGCCTACTCCGAGGTTTACACCGACACCCACCCCTTGCCCTATGCCTACCCGAGCGCTACGCCTATCTCTCCCACTATCCCTAGCTCGGGCCCTAGACCAACGCCCAGTGCTCATCGGGTCCGAGGCCTAGCACTTGCCCGTCGCCGACCAGTACACCTTGCCCTACCGTTAGCCAGAGCAGTAACCCATGTCCTACTAAATCACCCTGGACCCAACCTTACCAACCCTAATCCAGCCCTACACCTGTTCCGAGTCCTAGAACTACCCGGAGCCCTCCCGTGACACCTGCCCCTAGCCCTCGGCCAACCCCTACCACTACCACTAATCCTAGGCTTAACATGAGCCCTAACCCTAACACTGCCCGTGAGCCTCTGCCAACCACTAGCCCTTCAACTAACCCTACTCCGAGCACTACCCCTCGCCCTAGGCCTACGCCTAGCACTACCTCTGGTCCTACCCTTACCCCTGGCCCTAAAGCTCCCCCTACCCATAGGCCCACCTCCATCCCAACCCCTAGACACAGCTCCCACTCCTGGTCCTAGGCCTACTTCGAGGTTTAGCCCGACACCCACCACTTGCCCTTTGCCTACCCCAGCGCTATGCCTACCTATTCCACTAGCCCTACCTCGGGCCCTAGACCAACGCCCAGTGCTCACTCTAGTCCGAAGCCTAGCACTTGGCTGTCGTTGACCAGTACACCTTGCCTACCTATAGCCAGAGCACTAACCCGTGTCCTACGAAATCACCCTGGACCCACCATTAGCCACACCCTAATCATGCCCCGCATCCGTTCGGAGGCCTAGGACTACCCGGAGCCCTCCCGTGACCCCTACCTTTAGCCCTCGGCCATCCCCTACCACTACCACTAGTCCTAGGCCTAACATGAGCCCTAACCCTAACACTGCCCGTGGGCCTCTGCCAACCACTAGCCCTTCAACTAACCCTACCCCGAGCACTACCACTCGCCCTAGGCCTACGCCTAGCACTACTTCTGGTCCTACCCCTACACCTGGCCCTACAGCTCCACCTACCCATAGGCCCACCCCCACCCCTACCCCTAGCCACAGCTCCCACTCCTGGTTCTAGGCCTACTCCGAGGTTTACCTCAACACCCACCCCTTGCCCTATGCCTACACCAGCGCTACGCCTACCGCTCCCACTAGCCCTAGCTCGGGCCCTAGACCAACGCCCATGGCTCCCTCTAGTCCGAGGCCTAGAACTTGCCCGTCGCTGACCAGTACACCTTGCCCTTGTTAGGGTTAGGGTTAGGGTTAGGGTTAGGGTTGGTGTTAGGTTTAGGGTTAGGGTTAGGGTTAGGGTTAGGGTTGGTGTTAGGGTTAGGGTTAGGGTTAGGGTTAGGGTTAGGGTTAGGGTTAGGGTTGTTGTTAGGGTTAGGGTTAGGGTTAGGGTTAGGGTTGGTGTTAGGTATAGGGTTAGGGTTAGGGTTAGGGTTAGGGTTAGGGTTGGTGTTAGGGTCAGGGTTAGGGTTAGGGTTAGGGTTAGGGTTGGTGTTAGGTATAGGGTTAGGGTTAGGGTTAGGGTTGGTGTTAGGGTTAGGGTTAGGGTTAGGGTTAGGGTTGGTGTTAGGTATAAGGTTAGGGTTAGGTTAGGGTTAGGGTTGGTGTTAGGGTTAGGGTTAGGGTTAGGGTTAGGGTTAGGGTTGGTGTTAGGGTCAGGGTTAGGGTTAGGGTTAGGGTTAGGGTTGGTGTTAGGTATAGGGTTAGGGTTAGGGTTAGGGTTCATGTTAGGGTTAGGGTTAGGGTTAGAATTAGGGTTGGTGTTAGGTATAGGGTTAGGGTTAGGATTAGGGTTAGGGTTAGGGTTGGTGTTAGGGTTAGGGTTAGGATTAGGGTTGGTGTTAGGGTTAGGGTTAGGGTTAAGGTTAGTGTTAGGGTTAGGGTTAGGGTTAGGTTACCCCGAGCAATACACCTCGCCCTAGGCTAGTGCCTAGCACTACCTCTGAACTTACCGCTTCCCCTGGCCCTACAGCTCCCCCTACTTATAGGACCACCCCCATCCCTACCCCTAGCCACAGCTTTAACTCCTGGTCCTAGGCCTACTCCGAGGTTTACCCCGACACCCACCCCTTGCACTATGCCTACCCCAGCGCTACGCCTATCGCTCCCACTAATTCTAGCTCGGACCCTAAACCAACGCCCAGTGCTCATCTAGTCCGAGGTTTAGCACTTGCCCGTCGCCGACCAGTACACCTTGCCCTACCGTTAGCCAGAGCAGTAACCCGTGTCCTACTAAATCACCCTGGACCCACCCTTACCAACCCTAATCCAGCCCTACAACTGTTCCAAGTCCTAGAACTACCCGGAGCCCTCCCGAGACACCTACCCCTAGCCCTCGGCCAATCCCTACCACTACCACTAGTCCTAGGCTTAACATGAGCCCTAACCCTAACACTGTCCGTGGTCCTCTGCCAACCACTAGCCCTTCAACTAACCCTACCCCGAGCACTACCACTCGCCCTAAGCCTACGCCTAGCACTACTTCTGGTCCTACCCCTACCCCTGGCCCTACAGCTCCCCCTACCCATAGGACCACCCCTACCCCTAGCCACAGCTCCCACTCCTGGCCCTAGGCCTACTCCGAGGTTTACCTCGACACCCACCCCTTGCCCTATGCCTACACCAGCGCTACACCTACCGCTCCCACTAGCCCTAGCTCGGGCCCTAGACCAACGCCCATGGCTCCCTCTAGTCCGAGGCCTAGAATTTGCCCGTCGCTGACCAGTACACCTTGCCCTTGTTAGGGTTAGGGTTAGGGTTAGGGTTAGGGTTGGTGTTAGGTTTAGGGTTAGGGTTAGGGTTAGGGTTAGGGTTGGTGTTAGGGTTAGGGTTAGGGTTAGGGTTAGGGTTAGGGTTAGGGTTAGGGTTGGTGTTAGGGTTATGGTTAGGGTTAGGGTTAGGGTTGGTGTTAGGGTCAGGGTTAGGGTTAGGGTTAGGGTTAGGGTTGGTGTTAGGTATAGGGTTAGGGTTAGGGTTAGGGTTGGTGTTAGGGTTAGGGTTAGGGTTAGGGTTAGGGTTGATGTTAGGTATAGGGTTAGGGTTAGGGTTAGGGTTGGTGTTATGTATAGTGTTAGGGTTAGGGTTAGGGTTAAAGTTAGGGTTGGTGTTAGGGTTAGGGTTAGGGTTAGGGTTAGTGTTAGGGTTAGGGTTGGGGTTAGGTTACCCCGAGCACTACCCCTCGCCCTAGGCCAACGCCTAGCACTACCTCCGGACTTACCGCTACCCCTGGCCCTACAGCTCCCCCTACTTATAGGCCCACCCCCATCCCTACCCCTAGCCACAGCTCCAAATCCTGGCCCTAGGCCTACTCCGAGGTTTACCCCGACACACACACCTTGCCCTATGCCTACCCTAGCGCTATGCCTACCGATCCAACTAGTTCTAGCTCGGGCCCAAGACCAACGCAGATGGCTCCCTCTACTTTGTGGCCTAGAACTTGCCCGTCGCTGACCAGTACACTTTGCCCTTGTTAGGGTTAGGTTTAGGGTTACGGTTAGGGTTAGGGTTGGTGTTAGGTATAGGGTTAGGGTTAGGGTTAGGGTTAAAGTTAGGGTTGGTGTTAGGGTTAGGGTTAGGGTTAGTGTTAGGGTTAGGGTTAGGGTTAGGTTACCCCGAGCACTACCCCTCGCCCTAGGCCAACGCCTAGCACTACCTCCGGACTTACCGCTACCCCTGGCCCTACAGCTCCCCCTACTTATAGGCCCACCCCCATCCCTACCCCTAGCCACAGCTCCAAATCCTGGCACTAGGCCTACTCCGAGGTTTACCCCGACACACACCCCTTGCCCTATGCCTACCCCAGCGCTACGCCTATTGCTTCCACTAGCCCTAGCTCAGGCCCTAGACCAACCCCCAGTGCTCATCTAGTCCGAGGCCTAGCACTTGCCCGTCGCCGACCAGTACACCTTGCCGTCCCGTTAGCCAGAGCAGTAACCCGTGTCCTACGAAATAACCCTGGACCCACCCTTACCAACCCTATCTAGCCCTACACCTGTTCCAAGTCCTAGAACTACCCAAAGCCCTCCCGTGACACCTACCCCTAGCCGTCGGCCAACCCCTACCACTACCACTAGTCCTTGGCCTAACATGAGCCCTAACCCTAACACTGCCCGTGGGCCTGTGCCAACCACTAGCCCTTCACCTAACCCTACCCCGAGCACTACCCCTCGCCCTAGGCCTACGCCTAGCACTACCTCTGGTCCTACCCCTACCCCTGGTCTACAACTCCTACTACCCATAGGCCAACACCCACCCCTACCCCTAGCCACAGCTCCCACTCCTGGCCATAGGCCTACTCCGAGGTTTACCTCGACACCCACCCCTTGCCCTATGCCTACCCCAGCGCCAAGCCTATTGTTTCCACTAGCCCTAGCTCGGGCCCTAGACCAACGCCCAGTGCTCACTCTAGTCCGAAGCCTAGCACTTGGCCGTCGCCGACCAGTACACCTTGCCTACCGATAGCCAGAGCACTAACCCGTGTCCTACGAAATCACCCTGGACCCACCATTAGCTACACCCTAATCATGCCCCACATCCGTTCGGAGGCCTCGGACTACCCGGAGCCCTCCCGTGACCCCTACCTTTAGCCGTCGGCCATCCCCTACCACTACCACTAGTCCTAGGCCTAACATGAGCCCTAACCCTAACACTGCCTGTGGGCCTCTGCCAACCACTAGCCCTTCAACTAACCCTACCCCGAGCACTACCCCTCGCCCTAGGCCTACGCCTAGCACTACCTCTGGTCCTACCCCTACCCCTAGGCCTACAGCTCCCCCTACCCATAGGCCCACCCCCACAACTACCCCTAGCCACTGCTCCCACTCCTGGCCCTAGGCCTACTTCGAGGTTTACCTCGACACCCACCCCTTGCCCTATGCCTACACCAGCGCTACGCCTACCGCTCCCACTAGGCCCTAGCTCGGGCCCTAGACCAACGCTCATGGCTCCCTCTAGTCCGAGGCCTAGAACTTGCCCGTCGCTGACCAGTACACCTTGCCCTTGTTAGGGTTAGGGTTAGGGTTAGGTTTAGGTTTGGTGTTAGGTTTAGGGTTAGGGTTAGTGTTAGGGTTAGGGTTAGGGTTGGTGTTAGGGTTACGGTTAGGGTTAGGGTTAGGTTTAGGGTTAGGGTTGGTGTTAGGGTTAGGGTTATGGTTAGGGTTAGGGTTGGTGTTAGGTATAGGGTTAGTGTTAGGGTTAGGGTTAGGGTTAGGGTTGGTGTTAGGGTCAGGTTTAGGGTTAGGGTTAGGGTTAGGTTTGGTGTTAGGTATAGGGTTAGGGTTAGGGTTAGGGGTGGTGTTAGGGTTAGGGTTAGAGTTAGGGTTAGGGTTGGTGTTAGGTATAGGGTTAGGGTTAGGGTTAGGGTTGGTGTTAGGGTTAGGGTTAGGGTTAGGGTTAAAGTTAGAGTTGGTGTTAGGGTTAGGGTTAGGGTTAGGGTTAGGGTTAGGGTTAGTGTTAGGGTTAGGGTTAGGGTTAGGTTACTCCGAGCACTACCCCTCTCCCTAGGCATACGCCTAGCACTACCTCTGGACTTACCGCTACCCCTGGCCCTACAGCTCCCCCTACTTATAGGCCCACCCCCATCTTTACCCCTAGCCACAGCTCCAACTCCTGGCACTAGGCCTACTCCGTGGTTTACCCCGACACACACCCCTTGCCCTATGCCTACCCCAGCGCTATGCCTACCGCTCCAACTAGCCCTAGCTCGGGCCCTAGACCAACGCCCATGGCTCCCTCTACTCCGAGGCCTAGAACTTGCCCGTCGCTGACCAGTACACCTTGCCCTTGTTAGGGTTATGGTTATGGTTAGGGTTAGGGTTAGGGTTAGGGTTACGTTTAGGGTTGGTGTTAGTTTTAGGGTTAGGGTTAAAGTTAGGGTTAGGGTTGGTTTAGGGTTAGGGTTAGGGTTAGGGTTAGGGTTAGGGTTAGGGTTGCTGTTAGGGTTAGGGTTAGGGTTAGGATTGGTGTTAGGTATAGGGTTAGGGTTAGGGTTAGGGTTAGGGTTGGTGTTAGGGTCAGGGTTAGGGTTAGGGTTAGGGTTAGGGTTGGTCTTAGGTATAGGGTTAGGGTTAGGGTTAGGTGTGGTGTTAGGGTTAGGGTTAGGGTTAGGGTTAGGGTTGGTGTTAGGTATAGGTTTAGGGTTAGGGTTAGGGTTAGGGTTAGGGTTGGTGTTAGGGTTAGGGTTAAGGTTAGGGTTAGGGTTAAAGTTAGGGTTGGTGTTAGGGTTAGAGTTAGGGTTAGGGTTAGGGTTAGTGTTAGGGTTAGGGTTAGGGTTAGGTTACTTTGAGCACTACTCCTCGCCCTAGGCCTACGCCTAGCACTACCTCTGGTCCTATCCCTAACCCTGGCCCTACAGCTCCCCCTACTTATAGGCCCACCCCCATCCCTACCCCTAGCCACAACTACAACCTCTGGCACAAAGCCTACTCCGAGGTTTACCCCGACACCCACCACTTGCCCTTTGCCTACCCCAGCGCTATGCCTACCGCTCCCACTAGCACTACCTCGGGCCCTAGACCAACGCCCAGTGCTCACTCTAGTTCGAAGCCTACCACTTGCCCGTCGCCGACCAGTACACCTTGCCTACCGATAGCCAGATCACTAACCCGTGTCCTACGAAATCACCCTGGACCCACCATTAGCCACACCCTAATCATGCCCCACATCCGTTCGGAGGCCTAGGCCTACCCGGAGCCCTCCCGTGACACCTACCTTTAGCCCTCGGCCATCCCCTACCACTACCACTAGTCCTAGGCCTAACATGAGCCGTAACCCTAACACTGCCCTTGGGCTTCTGCCAACCACTAGCCCTTCACCTAACCCTACCCCGAGCACTAACCCTCGCCCTAGGCCTACGCCTAGCACTATTTCTGGTCCTACCATTACCCCTGGCCCTACAGCTCCCCCTAACCATAGGCCCACCCAAATCCCTACCCCTAGGCACAGCTCCATCTCCTGGCACTAGGCCTACTCCGAGGTTTACCCCGACACCCACCCCTTGCCCTATTCCTACCCCAGCGCTACGCCTATCGCTCCCACTAGCCCTAGCTCAGGCCCTAGACAAACCCCCAGTGCTCATCTACTCCGAGGCCTAGCACTTGCCCGTCGCCGACCAGTACACCTTGCCCTACCATTAGCCAGAGCAGTAACCCGTGTCCTACGAAATATCCCTGGACCCACCCTTACCAACCCTAATCCAGCCCTACACCTGTTCCAAGTCCTAGAACTACCCGGAGCCCTACCGTGACCCTACCCCTAGCCCTCGGCCAATCCCGACCACTACCACTAGTCCTAGGCTTAACATGAGCCCTAACCCTAACACTGCCCGTGGGCCTCTTCCAACCACTAGCCCTTCAACTAACCCTACCCCGAGCACTACCACTCGCCCTAGGCCTACGCCTAGCACTACTTCTGGTCCTACCCCAACCCCTGGCCCTACAGTTCCCCCTACCCATAGGCCCAACCCACCCCTACCACTAGCCACAGCTCCCACTCCTGGCCCTAGGCCTACTCCGAGGTTTACCTCGACACCCACCCCTTGCCCTATACCTACATCAGCGCTACTTCTACCGCTCCCACTAGCCCTAGCTCGGGCCCTAGACCAACGCCCATGGCTCCCTCTAGTCCGAGGCCTAGAACTTGCCCGTCGCTGACCAGTACACCTTGCCCTTGTTAGGGTTAGGGTTAGGGTTAGGGTTAGGGTTGGTGTTAGGTTTAGGGTTAGGGTTAGGGTTAGGGTTAGGGTTAGGGTTGGTGTTAGTGTTAGGGTTAGGGTTAGTGTTAGGGTTAGGGTTAGGGTTAGGGTTAGGGTTAGGGTTGGTGTTAGGGCTAGGGTTAGGGTTAGGGTTAGGGTTGGTGTTAGGTATAGGGTTAGGGTTAGGGTTAGGGTTAGGGTTGTGTTAGGGTCAGGGTTAGGGTTAGGGTTAGGGTTAGGGTTGGTGTTAAATATAGGGTTAGGGTTAGGGTTAGGGTTGGTGTTAGGGTTAGGGTTAGGGTTAGGGTTAGGGTTGGTGTTAGGTATAGGGTTAGGGTTAGGGTTAGGGTTAGGGTTAGGGTTAGGTTTGGTGTTAGGGTTAGGGTTACGGTTACGGTTAGGGTTGGTGTTAAGTATAGGGTTAGGGTTAGGGTTAGGATTAAAGTTAGGGTTGGTGTTAGGGTTAGAATTAGGGTTAGGGTTAGTGTTAGGGTTAGGGTTAGGGTTAGGTTACCCCGACGACTAGCCCTCGCCCTAGGCTTACGCCTAGCACTACCTCCGGACTTACCGCTACCCCTGGCCCTACAGCTCCCCCTACTTAAAGGCCCACCACCATCCCTACCCCTAGCCACAGCTCCAAATCTGGCACTAGGCCTTCTCCGAGGTTTACCCCGACACACACCCCTTGCCCTATGCCTACACCAGCGCTACGCCTACCGCGCCCACTAGCCCTAGCTCGGGCCCTAGACCAACGCCCATATCTCCCTCTACTCCGAGGCCTAGAACTTGCCCGTCGCTGACCAGTACACCTTGCCCTTCTTAGGGTTAGGGTTAGGGTTAGGGTTGGTGTTAGGTTAGGGTTAGGGTTAGGGTTAGGGTTAGGATTAGGGTTGGTTTTAGGGTTAGGGTTAAAGTTAGGGTTGGTGTTAGGGTCAGGGTTAGGGTTAGGGTTAGGGTTAGGGTTGGTGTTAGGTATAGGGTTAGGGTTAGGGTTAGGGTTGGTGTTAGGGTTAGGGTTAGGGTTAGGGTTAGGGTTGGTGTTAGGTATAGGGTTAGGGTTTGGGTTAGGGTTAGGGTTAGGGTTGGTGTTAGGGTTAGGGTTAGGGTTAGGGTTAGGGTTGGTGTTAGTTTTAGGGTTAGGGTTAGGGTTAGGGTTAGGGTTTGTGTTAGGGTTAGGGTTAGTGTTAGTGTTAGGGTTAGGGTTACGGTTAGGTTACCACGAGCACTACCCCTCGCCCTAGGCCTACGCCTAGCACTACCTCTGGTCCTACCCCTACCCCTGGCCCTACAGCTCCCCCTACTTATAGGCCCACCCCCATCCCTACCCCTAGCAACAACTACAACCTCTGGCACAAAGCCTACTCCGAGGTTTACCCCGACACCCACCCCTTGCCCTATGCCTACCCGAGCGCTACGCCTATCTCTCCCACTAGCCCTAGCTCGGGCCCAAGATCAACGCCCAGTGCTCACTCTAGTCCGAAGCCTAGCACTTGCCCGTCGCCGACCAGTACACCTTGCCTACCGATAGCCAGAGCACTAACCCGTGTCCTACGAAATCACCCTGGCCCACCATTAGCCACACCCTAATCATGCCCCACATCCGTTCGGAGGCCTAGGACTACTCGGAGCCCTCCCGTGACACATACCTTTAGCCCTCGGCCATCCCCTACCACTACCACTAGTCCTAGGCCTAACATGAGCCCTACCCCTAACACTGCCCGTGGGCCTCTGCCAACCACTAGCCCTTCACCTAACCCTACTCCGAGCACTACCCCTCGCCCTAGGCCTACGCCTAGTACTATTTCTGGTCCTACCATTACCCCTGGCCCTACAGCTCCCCCTAACCATAGGCCCACCCAAATCCCTACCCCTAGGCACAGCTCCATCTCCTGGCACTAGGCCTACTCCGAGGATTACCCCGACACCCACCCCTTTCCCTATGCCTACCCCAGCGCTACGCCTATCGCTCCCACTAGCCCTAGCTCAGGCCCTAGACCAACCCCGAGTGCTCATCTACTCCGAGGCCTAGCACTTGCCCGTCGCCTACCAGTACACCTTGCCCTACCGTTAGCCAGAGCAGTAACCCGAGTCCTACGAAATAACCCTGGACCCACCCTTACCAACCCTAATCCAGCCCTACACCTGTTCCAAGTCCTAGAACTACCCGGAACCCTCCCGTGACACCTATTCCTAGCCCTCGGCCAATCCCTACCACTACCACTAGTCCTAGGCCTAACATGAGCCCTAACCCTAACACTGCCCGTGGGCCTCTGCCAACCACTAGCCCTTCAACTAACCCTACCCCGAGCACTACCACTCGCCCTAGGCCTACGTTTAGCACTACTTCTGGTCCTACCCCTATCCTTGGCCCTACAGCTCCACCTACCCATAGGCCCACCCCCACCCCTACCCCTAGCCACAGCTCCCACTCCTGGCCCTAGGCCTACTCCGAGGTTTAACTCGACACCCACCCCTTGCCCTATGCCTACACCAGCGCTACGCCTACCGCTCCTACTAGCCCTAGCTCGGGCCCTAGACCAACGCCCATGGCTCCCTCTAGTCCGAGGCCTAGAACAAGCCCGTCGCTGACCAGTACACCTTGCCCTTGTTAGGGTTAGGGTTAGGGTTAGGGTTAGGGTTGGTGTTAGGTTTAGGGTTAGGGTTAGGGTTAGGGTTAGGGTTAGGGTTGGTGTTAGGGTTAGGGTTAGGGTTAGGGTTAGGGTTAGGGTTGGTGTTAGGGTTAGGGTTAGGGTTAGGGTTAGGGTTAGGGTTAGGGTTGGTGTTAGGGTTAGGGTTAGGGTTAGGGTTAGGGTTAGGGTTAGGGTTGGTGTTAGGTTTAGGGTTAGGGTTAGGGTTAGTGTTAGGGTTAGGGTTGCTGTTAGGCTTAGGGTTAGGGTTAGGGTTAGGGTTAGGGTTAGGGTTGGTGTTAGGGTTAGGGTTAGGGTTAGGGTTAGGGTTGGTGTTAGGTATAGTTTTAGGGTTAGGGTTAGGGTTAGGGTTGGTGTTAGGGTCAGGGTTAAGGTGAGGGTTGGTGTTAGTTTTAGGGTTAGGGTTAGGGTTAGGGTTAGGGTTGGTGTTAGGGTTAGGGTTAGTGTTAGGGTTAGGGTTAGGGTTACGGTTAGGTTACCCCGAGCACTACCCCTCGCCCTAGGCCTTCGCCTAGCACTACCTCTGGTCCTACCCCTACCCCTGGCGCTATAGCTCCCCCTACTTATAGGCCCACCCCCATCCCTACCCCTAACCACAACTACAACTTCTGGCACAAAGCCTACTCCGAGGTTTACCCCGACACCCACCCCTTGCCTTATGCCTACTCGAGCGCTACGCCTATCTCTCCCACTAGCCCTAGCTCGGGCCCTAGACCAACGCCCAGTGCTCATCTAGTCCGAGGCCTAGCAATTGCCCGTCGCCGACCAGTACACCTTGCCCTACCGTTAGCCAGAGCAGTAACCCGTGTCCTACTAAATCACCCTGGACCCACCCTTACAACCTTAATCCAGCCCTACACCTGTTCCGAGTCCTAGAACTACCCGGAGCCCTCCCGTGACACCTACCCCTAGCCCTCGGTCAACCCCTACCACTACCACTAGTCCTAGGCTTAACATGAGCCCTAACCCTAACACTGCCCGTGAGCCTCTGCCAACCACTAGCCCTTCAACTAACCCTACTCAGAGCACTACCCCTCGCCCTAGGCCTACGCCTAGCACTACCTCTGGTCCTACACCTACCCCTGGCCCTAAAGCTCCCCATACCCATAGGCCCACCCCCATCCCTACCCCTAGACACAGCTCCCACTCTTGGTCCTAGGCCTACTCCGAGGTTTACCCCGACACCCACCACTTGCCCTTTGCCAACCGCAGTGCTATGCCTACCTCTCCCACTAGCCCTACCTCGGGCCCTAGACCAACGCCCAGTGCTCACTCTAGTCCGAAGCCTAGCACTTGGCCGTCGCCGACCAGTACACCTTGCCTACCGATAGCCAGAGCACTAACCCGTGTTCTACGAAATCACCCTGGACCTACCATTAGCCACACCCTAATCATGCCCCACATCCGTTCGGAGGCCTAGGACTACCCGGAGCCCTCCCGTGACACCTACCTTTAGCCCTCGGCCATCCCCTACCACTACCACTAGTCCTAGGCCTAACATGAGCCCTAAACCTAACACTGCCCGTGGGCCTCTGCCAACCACTAGCCCTTCAACTAACCCTACCCCGAGCACTACCACTCGCCCTAGGCCTACGCCTAGCACTACTTCTGGTCCTACCCCTACACCTGGCCCTACAGCTCCACCTACCCATAGGCCCACCCCCACCCCTACCCCTAGCCACAGCTCCCACTCCTGGCCCTAGGCCTACTCCGAGGTTTACCTCGACACCCACCCCTTGCCCTATGCCTACACCAGCGCTACGCCTACCGCTCCCACTAGCCCTAGCTCGGTCCCTAGACCAACGCCCATGGCTCCCTCTAGTCCGAGGCCTAGAACTTGCCCGTCGCTGACCAGTACACCTTGCCCGTTAGGGTTAGGGTTAGTGTTAGGGTTAGGGTTGGTGTTAGGTTTAGGGTTAGGGTTAGGGTTAGGCTTAGGGTTAGGGTTGCTGTTAGGATAGGGTTAGGGTTAGGGTTAGGGTTAGGGTTAGGGTTAGGGTTAGGGTTAGGGTTGGTGTTAGGGTTAGGGTTAGGGTTAGGGTTAGGGTTGGTGTTAGGTATAGTTTTAGGGTTAGGGTTAGGGTTAGGGTTGGTGTTAGGGTCAGGGTTAAAGTTAGGGTTAGGGTTAGGGTTGGTGTTAGGTATAGGGTTAGGGTTAGGGTTAGGATTGGTGTTAGGGTTCGGGTTAGGGTTAGGGTTGGTGTTAGGTTTAGGGTTAGGGTTAGGGTTAGGGTTAGGGTTAGTGTTGGTGTTAGGGTTAGGGTTAGGGTTAGGGTTAGGGTTAAAGTTAGGGTTGTTGTTAGGGTTAGGGTTAGGGTTAGGGTTGGTGTTAGGTATAGGGTTAGGGTTAGGGTTAGGGTTAGGGTTAGGGTTGGTGTTAGGGTCAGGGTTAGGGTTAGGGTTAGGTTTAGGGTTGGTGTTAGGTATAGGGTTAGGGTTAGGGTTAGGGTTAGGGTTATGGTTGGTGTTAGGGTCAGGGTTAGGGTTAGGGTTAGGGTTAGGGTTGGTGTTAGGTATAGGGTTAGGGTTAGGGTTTGTGTTAGGGTTAGGGTTAAGGTTAGGGTTAGGGTTGGTGTTAGGTATAGGGTTAGGGTTAGGGTTAGGGTTAGGGTTGGTGTTAGGTTTAGGGTTAGGGTTAGGGTTAGGGTTAGGGTTAGGGTTGGTGTTAGGGTTAGGGTTAGGGTTAGGGTTAGGGTTAAGGTTAGGGTTAGGGTTAGGGTTGGTGTTAGGGTTAGGGTTAGGGTTAGGGTTAGGGTTAGGGTTGGTGTTAGGTATAGGGTTAGGGTTAGGGTTAGGGTTGGTGTTAGGGTTAGCGTTAGGGTTAGGGTTGTTGTTAGGTATAGGGTTAGGGTTAGGGTTAGGGTTAGGGTTGGTGTTAGGGTCAGGGTTAGTGTTAGTGTTAGGGTTAGGGTTAGGGTTGGTGTTAGGTATAGGGTTAGGGTTAGGGTTAGGGTTGGTGTTAGGGTTAGGGTTAAGGTTAGGGTTAGGGTTGGTGTTAGGTATAGGGTTAGGGTTAGGGTTAGGGTTAGGGTTAGGGTTAGCGTTGGTGTTAGGGTCAGGGTTAGGGTTAAGGTTAGGGTTAGGGTTGGTGTTAGGTATAGGGTTAGGGTTAGGGTTAGGGTTAGGGTTAGGGTTGGTGTTAGGGTCAGGGTTAGGGTTAGGGTTAGGGTTAGGGTTGGTGTTAGGTATAGGTTTAGGGTTAGGGTTAGGGTTTGTGTTAGGGTTAGGGTTAAGGTTAGGGTTAGGGTTGGTGTTAGGTATAGGGTTAGGGTTAGGGTTAGGGTTAGGGTTAGGGTTGGTGTTAGGTTTAGGGTTAGGGTTAGGGTTAGGGTTAGGGTTGGTGTTAGGGTTAGGGTTAGGGTTAGGGTTAGGATTAGGGTTAGGGTTAGGGTTAGGGTTAGGGTTAGGGTTGGTGTTAAAGTTAGGGTTAGGGTTAAGGTTAGGGTTAGGGTTAGGGTTGGTGTTAGGTATAGGGTTAGGGTTAGGGTTAGGGTTGGTGTTAGGGTTAGGGTTAGGGTTAGGGTTAGGGTTGTTGTTAGGTATAGGGTTAGGTTTAGGGTTAGGGTTAGGGTTGGTGTTAGGGTCAGGGTTAGGGTTAGGGTTAGGGTTAGGGTTGGTGTTAGGTATAGGGTTAGGGTTAGGGTTAGGGTTGTTGTTAGGTATAGGGTTAGGGTTAGGATTAGGGTTAGGGTTAGGGTTGGTGTTAGGGTTAGGGTTAGGGTTAGGGTTGGTGTTAGGTATAGGGTTAGGGTTAGGGTTAGGATTAAAGTTAGGGTTGGTGTTAGGGTTAGGGTTAGGGTTAAGATTAGTGTTAGGGTTAGGGTTAGGGTTAGGTTACCCCGAGCACTACCCCTCGCCCTAGGCCAACGCCTTGCACTACCTCTGGTCCTACCCCTACCACTGGCCCTAAAGCTCCCCCTACCCATAGGCCCACCCCCATCCCTACCCCTAGACACAGCTCCCACTCCTGGTCCTAGGTCTACTCCGAGGTTTACCCCGACACCCACCACTTGCCCTTTGCCTACCCCAGCGCTATGCCTACCGCTCCCACTAGCCCTACCTCTGGCCCTAGACCAACGCACAGTGCTCACTGTAGTCCGAAGCTTAGCACTTGCCCGTCGCTGACCAGTACACCTTGCCCTTGTTAGGGTTAGGGTTAGGGTTAGGGTTAGGGTTAGGGTTGGTGTTAGGTTTAGGGTTAGGGTTCGGGTTAGGGTTAGGGTTAGGGTTGGTGTTAGGGTTAGGGTTAGGGTTAGGGTTAGGGTTACAGTTAGGTTACCCCGAGCACTACCCCTCGCCCTAGGCATACGCCTAGCACTACCTCTGGTCCTACCCCTATTCCTGGCCCTACAGCTCCCCCTACTCATAGGCCCACCCCCATCCTTACCCCTAGACACAGTTTTCACTCCTGGTCCTAGGCCTACTCCGAGGTTTACCCCGACACCCACCCCTTGCCCTTTGCCTACCCCAGCGCTATGCGTACCGCTCCCATTAGCCCTAGCTCAGGCCGTAGACCAACGCCCATGGCTCCCTCTACTTCGAGGCCTAGAACTTCCCCGTCGCTGACTAGTACACCTTGCCCTTGTTAGGGTTAGGGTTAGGGTTAGGGTTGGTGTTAGGTTTAGGGTTTGGTTTAGGGTTAGGGTTAGGGTTAGGGTTAGGGTTAGGGTTGATGTTAGGGTTAGGGTTAGGGTTAGGGTTACGGTTAGGTTACCCCGAGCACTACACCTCGCCCTAGGCTTACGCCTAGCACTTCCTCTGTTCCTACCCCTACCCCTGGCCCTACAGCTCCCCCTACTTAAAGGCCCACCCCCATCCCTACCCCTAGCCACAGCTCCCACTCCTGGCCCTAGGCCTACTCCGAGGTTTACCTTGACACCCACCCCTTGCCCTATGCCTACCCCAGCGCTACGCCTACCGCTCCCATTATCCCTAGTTCGGGCCCTAGACCAACGCCCATGGCTCCCTCTAGTCCGAGGCCTAGAACTTGCCCGTCGCTGACCAGTACACCTTGCCTTGTTAGGGTTGGGTTAGGGTTAGGGTTAGGGTTAGGGTTTAGGGTTAGGGTTAGGGTTAGGGTTGGTGTTACGGTTAGGGGTAGGGTTAGGGTTAGGGTTGGTGTTAGGTTTAGGGTTAGGGTTAGGTTTATGGTTAGGGTTAGGGTTGGTGTAAGGGTTAGGGTTAGGGTTAGGGTTAAGGTTAGGATTAGGGTTAGGGTTGGTGTTAGGTTTAGGGTTAGGGTTAGGGTTAGTGTTAGGGTTAGGGTTGGTGTTAGGTTTAGGGTTAGGGTTAGGGTTAGGGTTAGGGTTAGGGTTAGGGTTTAGGGTTAGGGTTAGGGTTAGGGTTGGTGTTAGGGTTAGGGTTAGGGTAAGGGTTAGGGTTGGTGTTAGGTATAGGGTTAGGGTTACTGTTAGGGTTAGGGTTAGGGTTGGTGTTAGGGTTAGGGTTAGAGTTAGGGTTAGGGTTGGTGTTAGGTATAGGGTTAGGGTTAGGGTTAGGGTTGGTGTAAGGTATAGGGTTAGGGTTAGGGTTAAGGTTGGTGTTAGGTATAGGGTTAGGGTTAGGGTTAAGGTTGGTGTAAGGTATAGGGTTAGGTTTAGGGTTAGGGTTGGTGTTAGGGTTAGGGTTAGGATTAGGGTTAGGGTTGGTGTTAGGTTTAGGGTTAGGGTTAGGGTTGGTGTTAGGGTTAGGGTTAGGGTTAGGGTTAGGTCACCCATAGCACTACCCCTCGCCCTAGGACTACGCCTGGCAATACCTCTGGTCCTATTCCCACACCTGGCCATACAGCTCCCCCTACGCATAGGTCCACCCCCATCCCTACCCCTAGCCACAGCTCCCACTCCTGGTCCTAGGCCTACTCCGAGGTTTACCCCGACACCCACCACTTGCCCTTTGCCTACCGCAGCGCTACGCCTACCGCTCCCACTAGCCCTACCTCGGGCCCTAGACCAACGCCCAGTGCTCACTCTAGTCCGAAGCCTAGCACTTGCCCGTCACCGACCAGTACACCTTGCCCTACCGATAGCCAGATCACTAACCCTTGTCCTACGAAATCACCCTGGACCCACCATTAGCCACACCCTAATCATGCCCCATATCCGTTCGGAGTCCTAGGACAACCCCTAGCCCTCCCGTGATACCTACCCCTAGCCCTCGGCCATCCCCTACCACTACCACTAGTCATTGGCCTAACATGAGCCCTAACCATAACTCTGCCCGTGGGCCTCTGCCAACCAATAGCCCTTCACCTAACCCTACTTCGAGCACTACCCCTCGCCCTAGGCCTACGCCTAGCACTACCTCTGATGCTACCACTACCCCTGGCCCTACAGCTCCCCCTACCCATAGGCCCACCCCCACCCCTACCCCTAGCCACAGCTCCCACTCCTGGCCCTAGGCCTACTCCGAGGTTTACCTCGACACCCACCCCTTGCCCTATGCCTACCCCAGCGCTACGCCTACCGCTCCCACTGGCCCTAGCTCGGGCCCTAGACCAACGCCCATGGCTTCCTCTAGTCCGAGGCCTAGAACTTGCCCGTCGCTGACCAGTACACCTTGCCCTTGTTAGGGTTAGGGTTAGGGTTAGGGTTGGTGTAAGGTTTAGGGTTAGGGTTAGGTTTAGTGTTAGGGTTAGGGTTGGTGGTAGGGTTAGGGTTAGGGTTAGCGTTAGGGTTAGGGTTAGGGTTTCGGTTAGGTTACCCCCAGCACTACCCCTCGCCCTACGCCTACGCCTAGAACTACCTCTGGTCCTACCACTACCGCTGGTCTACAGCTCCCCCTACCCATGGGCCCACCCCCATCCCTACCCCTAGCGACAACTCCAACTCCTGGGCCAAAGCCTACTCCGAGGTTTACCTTGACACCCACCCCTTGCCCTATGCCTACCCCAGCGCTACGCCTGTCGCTCCCACTAGCCCTAGCTCGGGCCCTAGACCAACGCCCAGTGCTCATCTAGTCAGAGGTCTACCACTTGCCCGAGGTAGACCAGTACACCTTTCCCTACCGTTAGCCAGTGCAGTAACCCGTGTCCTATGAAATCACCCTTGACTCACGCTTATCACACCCTAATCCAGCCCTACACCTGTTCCGAGTCCTAGGACTACCCGGAGCCCTCCCGTGACACCTACCCCTAGCCCTCGGCCAACCCCTACCACTACCACTAGTCCTAGGCTTAACATGAGCCCTAACCCTAACACTGCCTGTGGGCCTCTGCCAACCACTAGCCCTTCAACTAACCCTACCCCGAGCACTACCCTCGCCCTAGGCCTACGCATAGCACTACCTCTGGTCCTACTACTACCCCTGGCCCTACAGCTCCCCCTACCCATAGGCCCACCCCCACCACTACCCCTAGCCACAGCTCCCACTCCTGGCCCTAGGCCTACTCCGAGGTTTACCTCGACACCCACCCCTTGCCCAATGCCTACCCCAGCGCTAGGCCTACCGTTTCCACTAGCCCTAGCTCGGGCCCTAGACCAACGCTGATGGCTCCCTCTCGTCCGAGGCCTAGAACTTGCCCGTCGCTGACCAGTACACCTTGCCCTTGTTAGGGTTAGGGTTAGTGTTAGGGTTAGGGTTAGGGTTAGGGTTAGGGTTAGGGGTAGGGTTAGTGTTAGGGTTAGGGTTAGGTTTAGGTATCCCCGAGCACTACCCCTCGCCCTAAGCCTACGCCTAGCACTACCTCTGGTCCTACCCCTACCCCTGTCCCTACAGCTCCCCCTACCCATAGGCCCACCCCCATCCCTACCCCTAGCCACAGCTCCCACTCCTGGTCCTAGGCCTACTCCGAGGTTTACACCGACACCCACACCTTGCCCTTTGCCTACCCCAGCGCTACGCCTACCGCTCCCACTATCCCTACCTCGGGCCCTAGACCAACGCCCATTGGTCACTCTAGTCCGAAGCCTAGCACTTGCCCGTCGCCGACCAGTACACCTTGCCCTACCGTTAGCCAGAGCACTAACCCGTGTCCTACGAAATCAGCCTGGACCCACCCTTACCACACCCTAATCCAGCCCTACACCCGTTCCGAGTCCTAGGACTACCCGGAGCTCTCCCGTGACACCTACCCCTAGCCCTCGGCCAACCCCTACCACTACGACTAGTCCTTGGCCTAACATGAGCCCTAAGACTAACACTGCACGTGGGCCTCTGCCAACCACTAGCCCTTCACCTAACCCTACCCAGAGCACTACCCCTCGCCCTAGGCTAACGCCTAGCACTACCTCTGGTCCTACCGCTACCCCTGGCCCTACAGCTCCTCCTACCCATAGGCCCACCCAAATCCCTACCACTAGACACAGCTCCAACTCCTGGCACTAGGCCTTCTCCGAGGTTTATCCCGAAACCCACCCCTTGGCCTATGCCTACCCCAGCGCTACGCCTATCGCTCCCACTAGCCCTAGCTCGGGCCCTAGACCAACGCCCAGTGCTCATCTAGTCCGAGGCCTAGCACTTGCCCGTCGCCGACCAGTACACCTTGACCTACCGTTAGCCAGAGCAGTAACCCGTGTCCTATAAAATCACCATGGACCCACCCTTACCACACCCTAATCCAGCCCTACACCTGGTCCGAGTCCTAGGACTACCCAGAGCCCTCCAGTGAAACCTACCCCTAGCCCTCGGCCAACCCCTACCACTACCACTAGTCCTAGGCTTAACATGAGACCTAAACCTAACACTGCCCGTGGGCCTCTGCCAACCACTAGCCCTTCAACTAACCCTACCCCGAGCACTACCCCTCGCCCTAGGCATATGCGTAGCACTACCTCTGATCCTACCACTACCCCTGGCCCTACAGCTCCCCCTACCCATAGGCCAACCCCCACCCCTACCCCTAGCCACAGCTCCCACTCCTGGCCCTAGGCCTACTTTGAGGTTTACCTCGACACCCACCCCTTGCCCTATGCCTACACCAGAGCTACGCCTACCGCTCCAACTATCCCTAGCTCGGGCCCTAGACCAACGCCCATGTCTCCCTCTAGTCCGAGGCCTAGAACTTGCTTGTCGCTGACCAGTACACCTTGCCCTTGTTAGGGTTAGGGTTAGGGTTAGGGTTAGGTTTTAGTGTTAGGGTTAGGGTTAGGGTTGGTGTTAGGGTCAGGGTTAGGTTTAGGGTTAGGGTTGGTGTTAGGATTAGGGTTAGGGTTAGGGTTAGGGTTAGGGTTAGGGTTAAGGTTGGTGTTAGGGTTAGGGTTAGGGTTAGGGTTAGGGTTAAGGTTACGGTTAGGTTACCCCGAGCACTACCCCTCGCCCTAGGCATACTCCTAGCACTACTCTGGTCCTACCCCTACACCTGGCCCTACAGCTCCCCTTACCCATAGGCCCACCCCCACCCCTACCCTTAGCCACAGCTCCCACTCCTGGCCCTAGGCCTACTCCGAGGTTTACCTCGACACCCACCACTTGCCCTATGCCTACCCCAGCGCTACGCCTACCGCTCCCACTAGCCCTAGCTCGGGCCCTAGACCAACGCCCATGGCTCCCTCTCGTCCGAGGCCTAGAACTTGCTCGTCGCTGACCAGTACACCTTACCCTTGTTAGGTTTAGGGTTAGGGTTAGGGTTGGTGTTAGGTTTAGGGTTTGGTTTAGGGTTAGGATTAGGGTTAGGGTTAGGGTTAGGGTTAGGGTTAGGGTTGATGTTAGGGTTAGGGTTAGGGTTAGGGTTACTGTTAAGTTACCCCGAGCACTACACCTCGCCCTAGGCTTACGCCTAGCACTTCCTCTGTTCCTAACCCTACCCCTGGCCCTACAGCTCCCCCTAATTATAGGCCCACCCCCATACCTACCCCTAGCCACAGCTCCCACTCCTGGCCCTAGTCCTACTCCGAGGTTTACCTCGACACCCACCCCTTGCCCTAAGCCTACCCCAGTGCTACGCCTACCGCTCCCACTAGCCCTAGCTCGGGCCCTAGACCAACGCCCATGGCTCCCTTTAGTCCGAGGCCTAGAACTTGCCCGTCGCTGACCAGTACATCTTGCCCTTGTTAGGGTTAGGGTTAGGGTTGGTGTTAGGGTTAGGGTTAGGTTAAGGGTTAGGGTTGGTGTTAGGGTTAGGGTTAGGGTTAGGGTTAGGGTTAGGGTTAAGGTTACGGTTAGGTTACCCCGAGCACTACCCCTCGCCCTAGGCATACGCCTAGCACTACTCTGGTCCTACCCCTACACCTGGCCCTACAGCTCCCCCTACCCATAGGCCCACCCCCAACCCTACCCTTAGCCACAGCTCCCACTCCTGGCCCTAGGCCTACTCCGAGGTTTACCTCGACACCCACCTCTTGCCCTATGCCTACCCCAGCGCTACGCCTACCGCTCCCACTAGCCCTAGCTCGGGCCCTAGACCAACGCCCATGGCTCCCTCTCGTCCGAGGCCTAGAACTTGCCCGTCGCTGACCAGTACACCTTACCCTTGTTAGGTTTAGGGTTAGGGTTACGGGTGGTGTTAGGTTTAGGGTTTGGGTTAGGGTTAGTGTTAGGGTTAGAATTAGGGTTAGGGTTAGGGTTGATGTTAGGGTTAGGGTTAGGGTTAGGGTTACGGTTAGGTTACCCCGAGCACTACACCTCGCCCTAGGCTTACGCCTAGCACTTCCTCTGTTCCTAACCCTACCCCTGGCCCTACAGCTCCCCCTAATTATAGGCCCACCCCCATCCCTACCCCTAGCCACAGCTCCCACTCCTGGCCCTAGTCCTACTCCGAGGTTTACCTCGACACCCACCCCTTGCCCTAAGCCTACCCCAGTGCTACGCCTACCGCTCCCACTAGCCCTAGCTCGGGCCCTAGACCAACGCCCATGGCTCCCTTAAGTCCGAGGCTTAGAACTTGCCCGTCGCTGACCAGTACATCTTGCCCTTGTTAGGGTTAGGGTTAGGGTTAGGGTTAGGGTTAGGGTTTAGGGTTAGGGTTAGGGTTAGGGTTGGTGTTAGGTTTAGGTTTACGGTTAGGGTTAGTGTTAGGGTTAGGGTTTGTGTTAGGGTTAGGGTTAGGGTTAGGGTTAGGGTTAGGGTTAGGGTTAGGGTTAGGGTTAGGTTACCCCGAGCAATACCCCTCGCCCTAGGCCTACGCCTGGCACTACCTCTAGTACTACCCCTACCCCTGGCCCTACAGCTCCCCCTACCCATAGGCCCACCCCCAACCCTACCCCTAGCCACAGCTCCCACTCCTGGGCCTAGGCCTACTCCGAGGTTTCCCCCGACACCCACCTTTTGCCCTTTGCCTACCACAGCGCTACGCCTACCGCTCCCACTAGCCCTACCTCGGGCCCTAGACCAACGCCCAGTGCTCACTCTAGTCCAAAGCCTAGCACTTACCCGTCACCGACCAGTACACCTTGCCCTACCGATAGCCATATCAGTAACCCTTGTCCTAAGAAATAATTCTGGACCCACCATTAGCCACACCCTAATCATGCCCCACATCCGTTCGGAGTCCTAGGACTACCAGGAGCCCTCCCGTGACACCTACCCCTGGCCCTCGACCATCCCCTACCACTACCACCAGTCCTAGGCCTAACATGAGCCCTAACCCTAACACTGTTTGTGGGTCTCTGCCAACCACTAGCCCTTCACCTAACCCTACCTTGAGCACTACCGCTCGCCCTAGGCCTACGCCTAGCACTACCTCTGGTCCTACCCCTACCCCTGGCCCTACAGCTCCCCCTACTTAAAGGCCCACCCCCATCCCTACCCCTAGCCACAGCTCCCACTCCTGGCCCTAGGCCTACTCCGAGGTTTACCTCGACACCCACCCCTTGCCCTATGCCTACCCCAGCGCTACGCCTACCGCTCCCATTAGCCCTAGCTCGGGCCCTAGACCATCGCCCATGGCTCCCTCTAGTCCGAGGCCTAGAACTTGCCCGTCGCTGACCAGTACACCTTGCCTTGTTAGGGTTGGGGTTAGGGTTAGGGTTAGGGTTAGGGTTTAGGGTTAGGGTTAGGGTTAGGGTTGGTGTTACGGTTAGGGGTAGGGTTAGGGTTAGGGTTGGTGTTAGGTTTAGGGTTAGGGTTAGGGTTAAGGTTAGGATTAGGGTTAGGGTTGGTGTTAGGTTTAGGGTTAGGGTTAGGGTTAGGGTTAGGGTTAGGGTTAGGGTTAGGGTTTAGGGTTAGGGTTAGGGTTAGGGTTGGTGTTAGGGTTAGGGTTAGGGTTAGGGTTGGTGTTAGGTATAGGGTTAGGGTTAGGGTTAGGGTTAGGGTTAGGGTTGGTGTTAGGGTTAGGGTTAGGGTTAGGGTTAGGGTTGGTGTTAGGTATAGGGTTAGGGTTAGGGTTAGGGTTGGTGTAAGGTATAGGGTTAGGGTTAGGGTTAGGGTTGGTGTTAGGGTTAGGGTTAGGATTAGGGTTAGGGTTGGTGTTAGGTTCAGGGTTAGGGTTAGGGTTAGGGTTAGGGTTGGTGTTAGGGTTAGGGTTAGGGTTAGGGTTAGGGTTAGGTCACCCAGAGCACTACCCCTCGCCCTAGGCCTACGCCTGTCAATACCTCTGGTCCTATTCCTACCCCTGGCCCTACAGCTCCCCCTACCCATAGGCCCACCCCCATCCCTACCCCTAGCCACAGCTCCCACTCCTGGTCTTAGGCCTACTCCGAGGTTTACCCCGATACCCACCCCTTGCCCTTTGCCTACCACAGCGCTACGCCTACCGCTCCCACTAGCCCTACCTTGGGCCCTAGACCAACGCCCAGTGCTCACTCTAGTCCGAAGCCTAGCACTTGCCCGTCACCGACCAGTACACCTTGCCCTACCGATAGCCAGGTCATTAACCCTTGTCCTACGAAATCACCCTGGACCCAACATTAGCCACACCCTAAAAATGCCCCATATCCGTTCGGAGTCCTAGAACTACCCGGAGCCCTCCCGTGACACCTACCCCTAGCCCTCGGCCATCCCCTACCACTACCACTAGTCATTGGCCTAACATGAGCCCTAACCCTAACTCTGCCCGTGGGCCTCTGCCAACCAAAAGCCCTTCACCTAATCCTACCTCGAGCACTACCCCTCGCCCTAGGCCTACGCCTAGCACTACCTCTGATCCTACCCCTACCCCTGGCCCTACAGCTCCCCCTGCCCATAGTCCCACACCCACACCTACCCCTAGCCACAACTCCCACTCCTGGCCCTAGGCCTACTCCGAGGTTTACCTCGACACCCACCCCTTGCCCTATGCCTACCCCAGCGCTACGCCTACCGCTCCCACTAGCCCTACCTCGGGCCCTAGACCAACGCCCATGGCTTTCTCTAGTCCGAGGCCTAGAACTTGCCCGTTGCTGACCAGTACACCTTGCCCTTGTTAGGGTTAGGGTTAGGGTTAGGGTTGGTGTTAGGTTTAGGGTTAGGGTTAGGTTTAGGGTTAGGGTTAAGGTTGGTGGTAGGGTTAGGGTTAGGGTTAGCGTTAGGGTTAGGGTTAGGGTTTCGGTTAGGTTACCCCGAGCACTACCCCTCGCCCTAGGCCTACGCCTAGCACTACCGCTGGTCCTACCGCTACACCTGGCCTACAGCTCCCCCTACCCATGGGCCCACCCCCATCCCTACCCCTAGCCACAACTCCAACTTTGGGCCAAAGCCTACTCCGAGGTTTACCTTGACACCCACCCCTTGCCCTATGCCTACCCCAGCGCTACGCCTATCGCTCCCACTAGCCCTAGCTCGGGCCCTAGACCAACGCCCAGTGCTCATCTAGTCAGAGGTCTACCACTTGCCCGAGGCCGACCAGTACACCTTGCCCTACCGTGAGCCAGAGCACTAACCCGTGTCCTACGAAATCACCCTGGACTCACCATTAGCCACACCCTAATCATGCCCCACATCCGTTCGGAGTCCTAGGACTACACGGAGCTATCCCGTGACACCTACCCCTAGCACTCGGCCAACCCCTACCACTACCACTAGTCCTAGGCTTAACATGAGCCCTAACCCTAACAGTGCCCGTGGGCCTCTGCCAACCACTAGCCCTTCAACTAACCCTACCCCGAGCACTACCCTCGCCCTAGGCCTACGCCTAGCACTACCTCTGGTCCTACAACTACCCCTGGCCCTACAGCTCCCCCTACCCATAGGCCCACCCCCACCCCTACCTCTAGCCACAGCTCCCACTCCTGGCCCTAGGCCTACTCCGAGGTTTACCTCGACACCCACCCCTTGCCCAATGCCTACCCCAGCGCTACGCCTACCGTTTCCACTAGCCCTAGCTCGGGCCCTAGACCAACGCCGATGGCTCCCTCTCGTCCGAGGCCTAGAACTTGCCCGTCGCTGACCAGTACACCTTGCCTTTGTTAGGGTTAGGGTTAGGGTTAGGGTTAGGGTTAGGGTTTAGGGTTAGGGTTAGGGTTAGGGTTGGTGTTAGGGTTAGGGTTAGGGTTAGGGTTAGGGTTAGTGTTAGGGTTAGGGTTAGGGTTAGGTATCCCCGAGCACTAACACTCGCCCTAGGCCTACGCCTAGCACTACCTCTGGTCCTACCCCTACCCCTGGCCCTACAGCTCCCCCTACCCATAGGCCCACCCCCATCCCTACCCCTAGCCACAGCTCCCACTTTTGGTCCTAGGCCTACTCCGAGGTTTACCCCGACACCCACCCCTTGCCCTTTGCCTACCCCAGCGCTACGCCTACCGCTCCCACTAGCCCTACCTCAAGCCCTAGACCAATTCCCAGTGCTCACTCTAGTCCGAAGCCTAGCACTTGCCCGTCGCCAACCAGTGCACCTTGCCTTACCGATAGCCAGAGCACTAAACCGTGTCCTACGAAATCACCCTGGACTCACCATTAGCCACACCCTAATCATGCCCCACATCCGTTCGGAGTCCTAGGACTACCCGGAGCCCTCCCGTGACACCTACTCCTAGCCCTCGGCCATCCCCTACCTCTACCACTAGTCCTAGGCCTAACATGAGTCCTAACCCTAACACTGTCCGTGGGCCTCTGCCAACCACTAGCCCTTCACCTAACCCTACCACGAGCACTACCCCTCGCCCTAGGCTTACGCCTAGCAACCTCTGGTCCTACCCCTACCCTGGCCCTACAGCTCCCTCTAATTATAGACCCACCCCCATCCCTACCCCTAAGCACAACTCCAACCTCTGGACCAAAGCCTACTCCGAGGTTTACCCCGACACCCACCCCTTGCCCTATGCCTACCCAAGTGCTACGCCTACCGCTCCCACTAGCCCTAGCTCGGGCCCTAGACCAACGCCCAGTGCTCCCTCTAGTCCGAGGCCTACCACCTGCCCGACGCCGACTAGTACACCTTGCCCTACCGTTAGCCAGAGCACTAACCCGTGTCCTACTAAATCACCCTGGACCCACCCTTACCACACCCTAATCCAGCCCTACACCCGTTTTGAGTCCTAGGACTACACGGAGCTTTCCCGTGACACCTACCCCTAGCCCTCGGCCAACCCCTACCACTACCACTAGTCGTAGGCCTAACATGAGCCCTAAGACTAACACTGCCCGTGGGCCTCAGCAAAAAACAAGCCCTTCACCTAACCCTACCCAGAGCACTACCCCACGCCCTAGGCATACGCCTAGCACTACCTCTGGTCCTACCGCTACCCCTGGCCCTACAGCTCCCCCTACCCATGGGCCCACCCCATTCCTACCCCTAACCACAGCTCCAACTCCTGGTCCAAAGCCTACTCTGAGGTTTACCTTGACTCCCACCCTTTGCTCTATGCCTACCCCAGCGCTACGCCTATCACTCCCACAATTGTAGCTCGGTCCCTAGACCAACGCCCAGTGCTCATCTAGACAGAGGTCTACCACTTGCCCGAGGCCGACCAATACACCTTGCCCTACCGTTAGCCAGTGCAGTAACCCGTGTCCTACTTAATCATTGTGGACTCACCCTTTCCACACCCTAATCCAGCTCTACACCTGTTCCGAGTCCTAGGACTACCCGGAGCCCTCCCGTGACACCTACCCCTAGCCCTCGGCCAACCCCTACCACTACCACTAGTCCTAGGCTTAACATGAGCCCTAACCCTAACACTGCCCGTGGGCCTCTGCCAACCACTAGCCCTTCAACTAACCCTACCCCGAGCACTACCCCTCGCCCTAGGCCACGCCTAGCACTACCTCTGGTCCTACCACTACCCCTGGCCCTACAGCTCCCCCTACCCATAGGCCCACCCCCACCCCTACCCCTAGCCACAGCTCCCACTCCTGGCCCTAGGCCTACTCCGAGGTTTACCTCGACACCCACCCCTTGCCCTATGCCTACCCCAGCGCTACGCCTACCGTTTCCACTAGCCCTAGCTCGGGTCCTAGACCAACGATTATGGCTCCCTCTCATCCGAGGCCTAGAAATTGCCCGTCGCTGACCAGTACACCTTGCCCTTGTTAGGGTTAGGGTTACGGTTAGGGTTAGTGTTAGGGTTTAGGGTTAGGTTTAGGGTTAGGATTGGTGTTAGGGTTAGGGTTAGGGTTAGGGTTAGGTTTAGGGTTGGTGTTAGGTATAGGGTTAGGGTTAGGTTTAGGGTTAGGGTTGGTGTTAGGATTAGGGTTAGGGTTAGGGTTAGGGTTGGTGTTAGGTATAGTGTTAGGGTTAGAGTTAGGGTTGGTGTTAGGGTTAGGGTTAGGGTTAGGGTTAGGGTTGGTGTTAGGTATAGGGTTAGGGTTAGGGTTAGGGTTAGGGTTGGTGTTAGGGTTAGGGTTAGGGTTAGGGTTAGGGTTAGGGTTGGTGTTAGGTATAGGTTTAAAGTTAGGGTTTGGGTTAGGGTTAGGGTTGGTGTTAGGGTTAGGATTAGGGTTAGGGTTAGTGTTAGGGTTAGGGTTAAGTTTAGGTTACCCCGAGCACTACTCCTCGCCCTAGGCCTACGCCTAGAACATCCTCTGGTCCTACCCCTACACCTGGCCCTACAACTCCCCCTACCCATAGGCCCACCCCCATCCCTACCCCTAGCCACAACTCCAACTCCTGGCCCAAAGCCTACTCCGAGGTTTACCCCGACACCCACCCTTTGCCCTATGCCTACCCCAGCGCTACGCCTAAGGCTTTCACTAGCCCTACCTCGGGCCCTAGACCAATTCCGAGTGCTCACTCTAGTCCGAAGCCTAGCACTTGCCCGTCACCGACCAGTACACCTTGCCCTACTGATAGCCAGATCACTAACCCTTGTCCTACGAAATCACCCTGGACCCACCATTAGCCACACCCTAATCATGCCCCACATCCGTTCGGCGTCCTAGGACTACCCGGAGCCCTCCCGTGACACCTACTCCTAGCCATCTGCCATCCCCTACCACTACCATGGGCCTAACATGAGCCCTAACCCTAACACTATCCGTGGGCCTCTGCCAACCACTAGCCCTTCACTTAACCCTACCCCGAGCACTACCCCTCGCCCTAGGCCTACGCCTAGCACCACCTCTGGTCCTACCTATACCCCTGGCCCTACTGCTCCGCCTACCCATAAGCCCACCCCCACCCCTACCCTTAGACACAGCTCTCACTCCTGTCCCTAGGCCTACTCCGAGGTTTACCTCGACACCCAACTTTTGCCCTATGCCTACCCCAGCGCTACGCCTACCGCTTCCACTAGCCCTAGCTCGGGCCCTATACCAACGCCCAGTGCTCCCTCTAGTCCGAGGCCTACCACTTGCCCGACGCTGACCAGTACACCTTGCCCTACTTTTAGCCAGAGCACTAACCCGTGTCCTACGAAATCACCCTGGACCCACACTTACCACACCTTAATCCAGCCCTACACCCGTTTTGAGTCCTAGGACTACCCGGAGCCCTCCCGTAACACCTACCCCTAGCCCTCGGCCAACCCCTACCACTACCAATAGTCCTAGGCCTAACATGAGCCCTAAGACTAACACTGCCATTTGGCCTCTGCCAACCACTAGCCCTTCACCTAACCCTACCCCGAGCACTACCCCTCGCCCTAGGCCTACGCCTAGCAATACCTCTGGTCCTACCGCTACCCCTGGCCCTACAGCTCCCCCTACCCATAGGCCCACCCCCACCCCTACCCCTAGCCACAGCTCCCACTCCTGGCCTTAGGCCTACTCCGAGGTTTACCTCGACACCCACCCCTTGCCCTATGCCTACCCCAGCGCTACGCCTACCGCTCCCACTAGCCCTAGCTCGGGCCCTAGACGAACGCCCATGGCTCCCTCTAGCCCGAAGCCTAGAACTTGCCCGACGCTGACCAGTACACCTTGCCCTTGTTAGGGTTAGAGTTAGGGTTAGGGTTAGGGTTAGGTTTAGGGTTAGGTTTAGGGTTAGGGTTAGGGTTGGTGTTAGGGTTAGGGTTAGGTTTAGGGTTAGGGTTAGGGTTAGGTCACCCCGAGCACTACCTTTCGCCCTAGGCCTACGCCTGGCACTACCTCTGGTCCTACCCCTACCCCTGGCCCTACAGCTTCCCCTACCCATAGATCCACCCCCATCCCTACCCCTAGCCACAGCTCCCACTCCTGGTCCTAGGCCTAGACACCCAACTTTTGCCCTATGCCTACCCCAGCGCTACGCCTACCGCTCCCACTAGCCCTAGCTCGGACCCTAGACCAACGCCCATGGCTTCCTCTAGTCCGAGGCCTAGAACTTGCCCGTCGCTGACCAGTACACCTTGCCTTTGTTAGGTTTAGGGTTAGGGTTAGGGTTAGGGTTGGTTTTAGGTTTAGGGTTAAGGTTAGGGTTAGGGTTAGGGTTAGGGTTGGTGTTAGGGTTAGGTTTAGGGTTTGGGTTAGGGTTAGGGTTAAGGTTAGGTTACCCCGAGTACTACCCCTCGCCCAAGGCCTACGCCTAGCACTACCTCTGGTCCTACCGCTACCCCTGGCCCTACAGCTCCCCCTACCCATGGGCCCAACCCCATCCCTACCCCTAGCCACAGCTCCAACTCCTGGGCCAAAGCCTACTCCGAGTTTTACCTTGACACCCACCCCTTGCCCTATGCCTACCCCAGCGCTAAGCCTATCGCTCCCACTAGCCCTAGCTCGGGCCCTAGACCAACGCCCAGTGCTCATCTAGTCAGAGGTCTACCACTTGCCCGAGGCCGACCAGTACACCTTGCCCTACCGTTAGCCAGTGCCGTAACCCGTGTCCTACGAAATCACCCTGGACTCACCCTTACCACACCCTAATCATGCCCCACATCCGTTCGGAGTCCTAGGACTACCCGGAGCCCTCCCGTGACACCTACCCCTAGCCCTCGCCATCCCCTACCACTACCACAAGTCCTAGGCCTAACATGAGCCCTAACCCTAACACTGCCCGTGGACCTCTGCCAACCACTAGCCCTTCACCTAACCCTACCCCGAGCACTACCGCTAGCCCTAGGCCTCCGCCTAGCACAACCTTTGGTCCTACCACTACCCCTGGTTCTACAGCTCCCCCTACCCATAGGCCCACCTCCATTTCTACCCCTAGCCTCAGCTCCCTCTCCTGGCCCTAGGCCTACTTTGAGGTTTACCTCGACACTCACCCCTTGCCCTATGGCTAACCCAGCACTACGCCTACAGCACCCACTAGCCCTAGCTCGGTCCCTAGACCAACGACCATGGCTCCCTCTAGTCCGAGGCCTAGAACTTGCCCGTGGCTGACCAGTACACCTTGTCCTTGTTAGGGTTAGGGTTAGGGTTAGGGTTAGGGTTTAGGGTTAGGGTTAGGGTGAGGGTTGGTGTTAGGGTTAGGGTTAGGGTTAGGGTTAGGGTTAGGGTTGGTGTTAGGTATAGGGTTAGGGTTAGGGTTAGTGTTAGGGTTAGGGTTGGTGTTAGGGTTAGGGTTAGGGTTAGGGTTAGGGTTGGTGTTAGGTATAGGGTTAGGGTTAGGGTTAGGGTTGGTGTTAGGGTTAGGTTTTAAGAGTAGGGTTAGGGTTGGTGTTAGGTTTAGGGTTAGGGTTAGTGTTAGGTTTAGGTTTGGTGTTAGGGTTAGGGTTAGGGTTAGGGTTAGGGTTAGGTCACCCCGAGCACTACCCCTCGCCCTAGGCCTGCGCCTGGCAATACCTCTGGTCCTACCCATACCCCTGGCCCTACAGCTCCCCCTACCCATAGGCCCACCCCCACCCTTACCTCTAGCCACAGCTCCCACTCCTGGCCCTAGGCCTACTCCGAGGTTTACCTCGACACCCACCCCTTGCCCTATGCCTACCCCAGCGCTACGCCTACCGCTCCCTCTAGCCCTAGCTCAAGCCCTAGACCAACGCCCATGGCTTCCTCTAGTCCGAGGCCTAGAACTTGCCCGTCGCTGACCAGTACACCTTGCCCTTGTTAGGGTTAGGGTTAGGGTTAGGGTTGGTGTTAGGGTTTAGGGTTAGGGTTAGGGTTAGGGTTAGGGTTAGGGTTAGGTATCCCCGAGCACTACCCCTCGCCCTAGGCCTACGCCTAGCACTAACTTTGGTCCTACTTCTACCCCTGGCTCTACAGCTCCCCCTACCAATAGGCCGACCCCCACCCCTACCCCTAGCCACAGCTCCCACTCCTGGTCCTAGGCCTACTTTGAGGTTTACCCCGACACCCACCCCTTACCCTTTGCATACCCCAGCGCTACCCCTACCGCTCCCACTAGCCCTACCTCAAGCCCTAGACCAACGCCCAGTGCTCACTATAGTCCGAAGCCTAGCACTTGCCCGTCACCAACCAGTACACCTTGCCCTACCGATAGCCAGAGCACTAACCCATGTCCTACGAAATCAACTTGGACCCACCATTAGCCAAACCCTAATCCAGCCCTACATCCGTTTGGAGTCCTAGGACTACCCGGAGCCCTCCCGTGACAGTTACCCCTAGCCCTCGCCCGTCCCCTACCACTACCACTAGTCCTAGGCCTAACAAGAGCCCTAAACCTAACTCTGCCCGTGGGCCTCTGCCAACCACTCGCCCTTCACCTAACCCTACCCCGAGCACTACCCCTCGCCCTAGGCCTACGCCTAGCACTACCTTTGGTCCTACCCCTACCCCTGGCCCTAGAGCTCCCCCTACCCATAGGCCCACCCCCACCCCTACCCCTAGCCACAGCTCCCACTCCTGGCCCTAGGCCTACTCCGAGGTTTACCTCGACACCCACCCCTTGCCCTATGCCTACCCCAGCGCTAAGCCTACCGCTCCCACTAGCCCTAGCTCGGGCCCTAGACCAACGCCCATGGCTTCCTCTAGTCCGAGGCCTAGAATTTGCCCTTCGCTGACCAGTACACATTGCCCTTGTTAGGGTTAGGGTTAGGGTTAGAGTTACGGTTACGGTTAGGTTACCCCGAGCACTACCCCTCGCCCTAGGCCTACGCCTAGCACTACCTCTGGTCCTACCGCTACCCCTGGCCCTACAGCTCTCCCTAACCATGGGCCCACCCCCATCCCTACCCCTAGCCAAAACTCCAACTATTGGGCCTAAGCCTACTCCGAGGTTTACCTTGACACCCACCCCTTGCCCTATGCCTACCCCAGCGCTGCGCCTATCGCTCTCACTAGCCCTAGCTCGGGACCTAGACCAACGCCCAGTGCTCATCTAGTCAGAGGTCTACCACTTGCCCGAGGCCGACCAGTACACCTTGTTTTACCGTTAGCCAGTGCAGTAACTCGTGTCCTACGAAATCACCCTGGACTCACCCTTACCACACCCTAATCCAGACCTACACCTTTCCCGAGTCCTAGGACTACCCGGAGCTCTCCCGTGACACCTACCCCTAGCCCTCGGCCAACCCCTACCACTACCACTAGTCCTAGGCTTAACATGAGCCCTAACCCTAACACTGCCCGTGGGCCTCTGCCAACGACTAGCCCTTCAACTAAACCTACCCCGAGCACTACCCCTCGCCCATGGCCTACGCCTAGCACTACCTCTGGTCCTACCACTACCCCTGGCCCTACAGCTCCTCCTACCCATAGGCCCACCCCAACCCTTACCCCTAGCCACAGCTCCCACTCCTGGCCCTAGGCCTACTCCGAGGTTTACCTCGACACCCACCATTTGCCCTATGCCTATCCCAGCGCTACGCCTACCGTTTCCACTAGCACTAGCTCGAGCCCTAGACCAACGCCCATGGCTCCCTGTCGTCCGAGGCCTAGAACTTGCCCTTCGCTGACCAGTACACTTTGGCCTTGTTAGGGTTAGGGTTAGGGTTAGTGTTAGGGTTAGGGTTTAGGGTTAGGGTTAGGGTTAGGGTTTGTGTTAGGGTTAGGGTTAGGGTTAGGTTTAGGGTTGGTGTTAGGTATAGGGTTAGGGTTAGGGTTAGGGTTAGGGTTAGGGTTGTTGTTAGGGTTAGGGTTAGGGTTAGGTTTAGGGTTGGTGTTAGGTATAGGGTTAGGGTTAGGTTTAGGGTTGGTGTTAGGGTTAGGGTTAGGATTAGGGTTAGGGTTGGTGTTAGGTCTAGGGTTAGGGTTAGGGTTAGGGTTAGGGTTGGTGTTAGGGTTAGGGTTAGGGTTGGTTTTAGGGTTACGGTTAGGGTTAGGGTTAGGGTTTAGGGTTAGGGTTAGGTTTAGGGTTGGTGTTAGGGTTAGGGTTAGGGTTAGGCTTAGGGTTGGTGTTAGGTATAGGGTTAGGGTTAGGGTTAGGTTTAGGGTTGGTGTTAGGGTTAGGGTTAGGGTTTGGGTTAGGGTTTGGGTTAGGGTTGGTGTTAGGTATAGGGTTAGGGTTAGGGTTAGGGTTGGTGTTAGGGTTAGGGTTAGGATTAGGGTTAGGGTTGGTGTTAGGTCTAGGGTTAGGGTTAGGGTTAGGGTTAGGGTTAGGTCACCCCGAGCACTACCCCTCGCCCTAGGCCTACGCCTGGCAATACCTCTGGTCCTACCCCTACCCCTGGTTCTACAGCTCCCCCTACCCATAGGACCACCCCCATCCCTACACCTAGCCACAGCTCCCACTCCTGGTCTTAGGCCTACTCCGAGGTTTACCCCGACACCGACCCTTGCACTTTGCCTACCACAGCGCTACGCCTACCGCTCCCACTAGCCCTACCTCGGGCCCTAGACCAACGCCCAGTGCTCACTCTAGTCCGAAGCCTAGCACTTGCCCGTCACCGACCAGTACACCTTGCCCTACCGATAGCCAGATCACTAACCCTTGTCCTACGAAATCACCCTGGACCCACAATTAGCCACACCCTAATCATGCCCCATATCCGTTCGGAGTCCTAGGACTACCCGGAGCCCTCCCGTGACACCTACCCCTTGTTCTATGCCTACCCCAGCGCTACGCCTACCGCTCCCACTAGCCCTAGCTCGGGCCCTAGACCAACGCCCATGGCTTCCTCTAGTCAGAGGCCTAGAACTTGCCCGTCGCTGACCAGTACACCTTGCCCTTGTTAGGGTTAGGGTTAGGGTTAGGGTTAGGGTTTAGGGTTAGGGTTAGGGTTAGGGTTAGGGTTGGTGTTAGGTCTAGGGTTAGGGTTAGGTTTAGGGTTAGGGTTAGGGTTGGTGGTAGGGTTAGAGTTAGGGTTAGGGTTAGGGTTAGGGTTAGGGTTTCGGTTAGGTTACCCCGAGCACTACCCCTCGCCCTAGGCCTACGCCTAGCACTACCTCTGATCCTACCGCTACCGATGGCCTACAGCTCCCCCTACCCATGGGCCCACCCCCATCCCTACCACTAGCCACAATTCCAACTCCTGGGCCAAAGCCTACTCCGAGGTTTACCTTGACACCCACCCCTTGCCCTATGCCTACCCCAGCGCTACGCCTATCGCTCCCACTAGCCCTAGCTCGGGCCCTAGACCAACGCCCAGTGCTCATCTAGTCAGAGGTCTACCACTTGCCCGAGGCCGACCAGTACACCTTGCCCTACCGTTAGCCAGTGCAGTAACCCGTGTCCTACGAAATCACCCTGGACTCACCCTTATCACACCCTAATCCAGCCCTACACCTGTTCCGAGTCCTAGGACTACCCGGAGCCCTCCCATGACACGTACCCCTAGCCCTCGGCCAACCCCTACCACTACTACTAGTCCTAGGCCTAACATGAGCCCTAACCCTAACACTGCCCGTGGGCCTCTGCCAACCACTAGCCCTTCCCCTAAACCTACCCCGAGCACTACCCCTCGCCCTAGGCCTATGCCTAGCACTACCTCTGGTCCTACCCCAACCAGTGGCCCTACAGCTCCACCTACCCATAGGCCCACCCCTATCCCTACCACTAGCCACAACTCCAACTCCTGGCCCAAAACCTACTCCGAGGTTTACCCCGACACCCACACTTTGCCCTATGCCTACCCGAGTGCTACGTCTACCGCTCCCACTAGCCCTAGCTCAGGCCCTAGACCAACGCCCAGTGCTCCCTCTAGTTTGAGGCCTACCAATTGCCCGACGCCGACCAGTACATCTTGCCCTACCTTTAGCCAGAGCACTAGACCGTGTCCTACGAAATCACCCTTGACCCACCCTTTCCACACCCTAATCCAGCCCTACACCTGTTCCGAGTCCTAGGACTACCCGGAGCCCTCCCGTGACACCTACCCCTAGCCCTCGGCCAACCCCTACCACTACCACTAGTCCTAGGCCTAACATGAGCCCTAAGACTAACACTGCCCGTGGGCCTCAGCAAACAACAAGCCCTTCACCTAACCCTACCCAGAGCACTACCCCTCGCCCTAGGCTAACGCCTAGCACTACCTCTGGTCCTACCGCTACCCCTGGCCCTACAGCTCCCCCTACTTATAGGCCCACCCCCATCCCTACCCCTAGCCACAACTCCAACTCCTGGCACTAGGCCTACTCCGAGGTTTCCCTCGACACCCACCCCTTGTCCTATACCTACCCTAGCGCTACGCCTACCGCTCCCACTAGCCCTAGCTCGGGCCCTAGACCAACGCCCATGGCTCCCTTTAGTCCGAGGCCTAGAACTTGCCAGTCGCTGACCAGTACACCTTGCCCTTGCTAGATTTAGGGTTAGGGTTAGGGTTAGGGTTTAGGGTTAGGGTTAGAATTAGGGTTGGTGTTAGGGTTAGGGTTAGGATTAGGGTTAGGGTTGGTGTTAGGTTTAGGGTTAGGTTTAGGGTTAGGGTTAGGGTTGGTGTTAGGGTTAGGGTTACGTTTAGGGTTAGGGTTAGGGTTAGGGTTAGGTCACCCCTAGCACTACCCCTCGCCCTAGGCCTACGCCTGGCCCTACCTCTGGTCCTACCCCTACACCTGGCCCTACAGTTCCCCCTACCCATAGGCCCACCCCCATCCCTACCCCTAGCCACAGCTCCCACTCCTGGTCCTAGGCCTACCCCGAGGTTTACCTCGACACCCACCCCTTGCCTAATGCCTACCCCAGCGCTACGCCTATTGTTTCCACTAACCCTAGCTCGGGCCCTAGACCAACGCCCATGGCTCCCTCTCGTCCGAAGCCTAGAACTTGCCCGTTGCTGACCAGTACACCTTGCCCTTGTTAGGGTTAGGGTTAGGGTTAGGGTTAGGGTTAGGGTTTAGGGTTAGGGTTAGGGTTAGGGTTAGGGTTAGGGTTGGTGTTAGGTTTAGGGTTAGGGTTAGGGTTAGGGTTGGTGTTAGGGTTAGGGTTAGGGTTAGGGTTAGAGTTACGGTTACGGTTAGGTTACCCGAGCACTACCCCTCGCCCTAGGCCTACGCCTAGCACTACCTCTGGTCCTACAGCTACCCCTGGCTCTACAGCTCCCCCTACCCATGGGCCCACCCCCATCCCTACCCAAAGCCACAACTCCAACTCTTGGGCCAAAGCCTACTCCGAGGTTTACCTTGACACCCACCCCTTGCCCTATGCCTACCCCAGCGCTACGCCTATCGCTACCACTAGCCCTAGCTCGGGCCCTAGACCAACGCCCAGTGCTCATCTAGTCAGAGGTCTACCACTTGCCCGAGGCCGACCAGTACACCTTCCCCTACCGTTAGCCAGTGCAGTAACCCGTGTCCTACGAAATCACACTGGACTCACCCTTACCACACCGTAATCCAGCCCTACACCCGTTACGAGTCCTAGGACTACCCGGAGCCCTCCCGTGACACCTACCCCTAGCCCTCGGCCAACCCCTACCACTACCACTAGTCCCAGGCTTAACATGAGCCCTAACCCTAACACTGCCCGTGGGCCTCTGCCAACCACTAGCCCTTCAACTAACACTACCCTGAGCATTACCCCTCGCCCTAGGCCTACGCCTAGCACTACCTCTGGTCCTACCACTATCCCTGGCCCTACAGCTCCCCCTACCCATAGGCGCACCCCAACCCCTACCCCTAGCCACAGCTCCCACTCCTGGCCCTAGGCCTACTCCGAGGTTTACCTCGACACCCACCCCTTGCCCTATGCCTACCCCAGCGCTACGCCTACCGTTTCCACTAGCCCTAGCTCGGGCCCTAGACCAACGCCCATGGCTCCCTGTCGTCCAAGGCCTAGAACTTACCCGTCGCTGACCAGTACACCTTGCCCTTGTTAGGGTTAGGGTTAGGGTTAGGGTTAGGGTTAGGGTTTAGGGTTAGGGTTAGCGTTAGGGTTGGTGTTAGGGTTAGGGTTAGGGTTAGGGTTAGGGTTGGTGTTAGGTATAGGGTTAGGGTTAGGGTTAGGGTTGGTGTTCGGGTTAGGGTTAGGGTTAGGGTTAGGGTTGGTGTTAGGTATAGGGTTAAAGTTAGGGTTAGGGTTAGGGTTAGGGTTAGTGTTAGGGTTAGGGTTAGGTTACCCCGAGCACTACCACTCGCCCTAGGCCTACGCCTAGCACTACCTCTGGTCCTACCCCTATCCCTGGCCCTACAGCTCCCCTACCCATAGGCCCACCCCCATCCCTACCCCTAGCCACAGCTCCAACTCCTGGCACTAGGCCTACTCCGAGGTTTACCTCGACACCCACCCCTTGCCTAATGCCTACCCCAGCGCTACGCCTACCGTTTCCACTAACCCTAGCTCGGGCCCTAGACCAACGCCCATGGCTCCCTCTCGTCCGAAGCCTAGAACTTGCCCGTCGCTGACCAGTACACCTTGCCCTTGTTTTGGTTAGGGTTAGGGTTAGGGTTTAGGGTTAGGGTTAGGGTTAGTGTTAGGGTTAGGTTTGGTGTTAGGTTTAGGGTTAGGGTTAGGGTTAGGGTTAGGGTTGGTGTTAGGGTTAGGGTTAGGGTTAGGGTTAGAGTTACGGTTACGGTTAGGTTACCCCGAGCACTACCTCTCGCCCTAGGCCTACGCCTAGCACTACCTCTGGTCCTACCGCAACCCCTGGCCCTACAGCTCCCCCTACCCATGGGCCCACCCCCATCCCTAACCCTAGCCACAACTCCAACTCTTGGGCCAAAGCCTACTCCGAGGTTGACCTTGACACCCACCCCTTGCCCTATGCCTACCCCAGCGCTATGCCTAGCGCTCCCACTAGCCCTGGGTCGGGCCCTAGACCAACGCCCAGTGCTCATCTAGTCAGAGGTCTACCACTTGCCCGAGGCCGACCAGTACACCTTGCCCTACCGTTAGCAAGTGCAGTAACCCGTGTCCTACGAAATCACCCTGGACTCACCCTTACCACACTCTAATCCAGCCCTACACCCGTTCCGAGTCCTAGGACTACCCGGAGCCCTCCCGTGACACCTACCCCTAGCCCTCGGCCAACCCCTACCACTACCACTAGTCCTGGGCTTAACATGAGCCCTAACCCTAACACTGCCCGTGGGCCTCTGCCAACCACTAGCCCTTCAACTAACCCTACCCCGAGCACTACCTTTCGCCCTAGGCCTACGCCTAGCACTACCTCTGGTCCTACCACTACCCCTGGCCCTACAGCTCCCCCTACCCATAGGCCCACCCCAACCCCTACCCCTAGCCACAGCTCCCACTCCTGGCCCTAGGCCTACTCCGAGGTTTACCTCGACACCCACCCCTTGCCTTATGCCTACCCCAGCGCTACGCCTACCGTTTCCACTAGCCCTAGCTCGGGCCCTATACCAACGATTATGGATCCCTCTCATCCGGGGCCTAGAACTTGCCCGTCGCTGACTAGTACACCTTGCCCTTGTTAGGGTTAGGGTTATGGTTAGGGTTAGGGTTAGGGTTTAGGGTTAGGTTTAGGGTTAGGATTGGTGTTAGGGTTAGGGTTAGGGTTAGGGTTAGGGTGGTGTTAGGTATAGGGTTAGGGTTAGGGTTAGGTTTAGGGTTGGTGTTAGGGTTATGGTTAGGGTTAGGGTTAGGGTTGGTGTTAGGTATAGGGTTAGGGTTAGGGTTAGGGTTGGTGTTAGGGTTAGGGTTAGGGTTAGGGTTAGGGTTGGTGTTAGGTATAGGGTTAGGGTTAGGGTTAGGGTTAGTGTTAGGGTTAGGGTTAGGGTTAGGTTACCCCGAGCACTACCCTTCGCCCTAGGCCTACGCCTAGCACTACCTCTGGTCCTACTCCTACCTCTGGCCCTACAGCTCCCCTACCCATAGGCCCACCCCCATCCCTACCCCTAGCCACAGCTCCAACTCCTGGCCCTAGGCCTACTCCGAGGTTTACCTCGACACCCACCCCTTGCGTAATGCCTACCCCAGCGCTACGCCTATTGTTTCCACTAACCCTAGCTCGGGCCCTAGACCAACGCCCATGGCTCCCTCTCGTCCGAAGCCTAGAACTTGCCCGTCGCTGACCAGTACACCTTGCCCTTGTTAGGGTTAGGGTTAGGGTTAGGGTTTAGGGTTAGGGTTAGAGTTAGGGTTAGGGTTAGGCTTGGTGTTAGGTTTAGGGTTAGGGTTAGGGTTAGGGTTGGTGTTAGGGTTAGGGTTAGGGTTAGGGTTAGAGTTACGGTTACGGTTAGATTACCCGAGCACTACCCCTCGCCCTAGGCCTACGCCTAGCACTACCTCTGGTCCTACAGCTACCCCTGGCCCTACAGCTCCCCCTACCCATGGGCCCACCCCCATCCCTACCCCTAGCCACAACTCCAACTCTTAGGCCAAAGCCTACTCCGAGGTTTACCTTGACACCCACCCCTTGCCCTATGCCTACCCCAGCGCTACGCCTATCGCTACCACTAGCCCTAGCTCGGGCCCTAGACCAACGCCCAGTGCTCATCTAGTCAGAGGTCTACCACTTGCCCGAGGCCGACCAGTACACCTTGCCCTACCGTTAGCCAGTGCAGTAACCCGTGTCCTACGAAATCACACTGGACTCACCCTTACCACACCCTAATCCAGCCCTACACCCGTTCCGAGTCCTAGGACTACCCGGAGCCCTCCCGTGACACCTACCCCTAGCCCTCGGCCAACCCCTACCACTACCACTAGTCCCAGGCTTAACATGAGCCCTAACCCTAACACTGCCCGTGGGCCTCTGCCAACCACTAGCCCTTCAACTAACCCTACCCCGAGCACTACCCCTCGCCCTAGGCCTACGCCTAGCACTACCTCTGGTTCTACCACTATCCCTGGCCCTACAGCTCCCCCTACCCATAGGCGCACCCCAACCCCTACCCCTAGCCACAGCTCCCACTCCTGGCCCTAGGCCTACTCCGAGGTTTACCTCGACACCCACCCCTTGCCCTATGCCTACCCCAGCGCTACGCCTACCGTTTCCACTAGCCCTAGCTCGGGCCCTAGACCAACGCCCATGGCTCCCTGTCGTCCCAGGCCTAGAACTTACCCGTCGCTGACCAGTACACCTTGCCCTTGTTAGGGTTAGGGTTAGGGTTAGGGTTAGGGTTAGGGTTTAGGGTTAGGGTTAGCGTTAGGGTTGGTGTTAGGGTTAGGGTTAGGGTTAGGGTTAGGGTGGTGTTAGGTATACGGTTAGGGTTAGGGTTAGGGTTAGGGTTGGTGTTAGGGTTAGGGTTAGGGTTAGGGTTAGGGTTGGTGTTAGGTATAGGGTTAGGGTTCGGGTTAGGGTTGGTGTTCGGGTTAGGGTTAGGGTTAGGGTTAGGGTTGGTGTTAGGTATAGGGTTAGGGTTAGGGTTAGGGTTAGGGTTAGTGTTAGGGTTATGGTTAGGGTTAGGTTACCCCGAGCACTACCCCTCGCCCTAGGCCTACGCCTAGCACTACCTCTGGTCCTACTTCTACCCCTGGCCCTACAGCTCCCCTACCCATAGGCCCACCCCCATCCCTACCCCTAGCCACAGCTCCAACTCCTGGCCCTAGGCCTACTCCGAGGTTTACCTCGACACCCACCCCTTGCCTAATGCCTACCCCAGCGCTACGGCTAACGTTTCCACTAACCCTAGCTCGGGCCCTAGACCAACGCCCATGGCTCCCTCTCGTCCGAAGCCTAGAACTTGCCCGTCGCTGACCAGTACACCTTGCCCTTGTTAGGGTTGGGTTAGGGTTAGGGTTTAGGGTTAGGGTTAGGGTTAGTGTTAGGGTTAGGTTTGGTGTTAGGTTTAGGGTTAGGGTTAGGGTTAGGGTTAGGGTTAGGGTTGGTGTTAGGGTTAGGGTTAGGGTTAGGGTTAGAGTTACGGTTACGGTTAGGTTACCCCGAGCACTACCTCTCGCCCTAGGCCTACGCCTAGCACTACCTCTGGTCCTACCGCAACCCCTGGCCCTACAGCTCCCCCTACCCATGGGCCCACCCCCATCCCTACCCCTAGCCACAACTCCAACTCTTTGGCCAAAGCCTACTCCGAGGTTGACCTTGACACCCACCTTTTGCCCTATGCCTACCCCAGCGCTACGCCTATGGCTCCCACTAGCCCTGGGTCGGGCCCTAGACCAACGCCCAGTGCTCATCTAGTCAGAGGTCTACCACTTGCCCGAGGCCGACCAGTACACCTTGCCCTACCTTTAGCCAGTGCAGTAACCCGTGTCCTACGAAATCACCCTGGACTCACCCTTACCACACTCTAATCCAGCCCTACACCCGTTCCGAGTGTTAGGACTACCCGGAGCCCTCCCGTGACACCTACCCCTAGCCCTCGGCCAACCCCTACCACTACCACTAGTCCTAGGCTTAACATGAGCCCTAACCCTAACACTGCCCGTGGGCCTCTGCCAACCACTAGCCCTTCAACTAACCCTACCCCGAGCACTACCCCTCGCCCTAGGCCTACGCCTAGCACTACCTCTGGTCCTACCACTATCCCTGGCCCTACAGATCCCCCTACCCATAGGCGCACCCCAACCCCTACCCCTAGCCACAGCTCCCACTCCTGGCCCTAGGCCTACTCCGAGGTTTACCTCGACACCCACCCCTTGCCCTATGCCTACCCCAGCGCTACGCCTACCGTTTCCACTAGCCCTAGCTCGGGCCCTAGACCAACGCCCATGGCTCCCTGTCGTCCAAGGCCTAGAACTTACCCGTGGCTGACCAGTACACCTTGCCCTTGTTAGGGTTAGGGTTAGGGTTAGGGTTAGGGTTAGGGTTAGGGTTTAGGGTTAGGGTTAGCGTTAGTGTTGGTGTTAGGGTTAGGGTTAGGGTTAGGGTGGTGTTAGGTATACGGTTAGGGTTAGGGTTAGGGTTAGGGTTGGTGTTAGGGTTAGGGTTAGGGTTAGGGTTAGGGTTGGTGTTAGGTATAGGGTTAGGGTTAGGGTTAGGGTTGGTGTTCGGGTTAGGGTTAGGGTTAGGGTTAGGGTTGGTGTTAGGTATAGGGTTAGGGTTAGTGTTAGGGTTAGGGTTAGTGTTAGGGTTAGGGTTAGGGTTAGGTTACCCCGAGCACTACCCCTCGCCCTAGGCCTACGCCTAGCACTACCTCTGGTCCTACCCCTACCCCTGGCCCTACAGCTCCCCTACCCATAGGCCCACCCCCATCCCTACCCCTAGCCACAGCTCCAACTCCTGGCCCTAGGCCTACTCCGAGGTTTACCTCGACACCCACCCCTTGCCTAATGCCTACCCCAGCGCTACGCCTACCGTTTCCACTAACCCTAGCTCGGGCCCTAGACCAACGCCCATGGCTCCCTCTCGTCCGAAGCCTAGAACTTGCCCGTCGCTGACCAGTACACCTTGCCCTTGTTAAAGTTAGGGTTAGGGTTAGGGTTTAGGGTTAGGGTTAGTGTTAGTGTTAGGGTTAGGTTTGGTGTTAGGTTTAGGGTTAGGGTTAGGGTTAGGGTTAGGGTTGGTGTTAGGGTTAGGGTTAGGGTTAGGGTTAGAGTTACGGTTACGGTTAGGTTACCCCGAGCACTACCTCTCTCCCTAGGCCTACGCCTAGCACTACCTCTGGTCCTACCGCAACCCCTGGCCCTACAGCTCTCCCTACCCATGGGCCCACCCCCATCCCTACCCCTAGCCACAACTCCAACTCTTGGGCCAAAGCCTACTCCGAGGTTGACCTTGACACCCACCCCTTGCCCTATGCCTACCCCAGCGCTACGCCTATCGCTCCCACTAGCCCTGGGTCGGGCCCTAGACCAACGCCCAGTGCTCATCTAGTCAGAGGTCTACCACTTGCCCGAGGCCGACCAGTACACCTTGCCCTACCGTTAGCCTGTGCAGTAACCCGTGTCCTACGAAATCACCCTGGACTCATCCTTACCACACTATAATCCAGCCCTACACCCGTTCCGAGTCCTAGGACTACCCGGAGCCCTCCCGTGACACCTACCCCTAGCCCTCGGCCAACCCCTACCACTACCACTAGTCCTAGGCTTAACATGAGCCCTAACCCTAACACTGCCCGTGGGCCTCTGCCAACCACTAGCCCTTCAACTAACCCTACCCCGAGCACTACCCCTCGCCCTAGGCCTACGCCTAGCACTACCTCTGGTCCTACCACTACCCCTGGCCCTACAGCTCCCCCTACCCATAGGCCCACCCCAACCCCTACCCCTAGCCACAGCTCCCACTCCTGGCCCTAGGCCTACTCCGAGGTTTACCTCGACACCCACCCCTTGCCTTATGCCTACCCCAGCGCTACGCCTACCGTTTCCACTAGCCCTAGCTCGGGCCCTAGACCAACGATTATGGATCCCTCTCATCCGAGGCCTAGAACTTGCCCGTCGCTGACTAGTACACCTTGCCCTTGTTAGGGTTAGGGTTACGGTTAGGGTTAGGGTTAGGGTTTAGGGTTAGGTTTAGGGTTAGGATTGGTGTTAGGGTTAGGGTTAGGGTTAGGGTTAGGGTGGTGTTAGGTATAGGGTTAGGGTTAGGGTTAGGGTTAGGGTTGGTGTTAGGGTTATGGTTAGGGTTAGGGTTAGGGTTGGTGTTAGGTATAGGGTTAGGGTTAGGGTTAGGGTTGGTGTTAGGGTTAGGGTTAGGGTTAGGGTTGGTGTTAGGTATAGGGTTAGGGTTAGGGTTAGGGTTAGGGTTGGTGTTAGGGTTAGGGTTAGGGTTAGGGTTAGGGTTGGTGTTAGGTATAGGTTTAGGGTTAGGCTTAGGGTTAGGGTTAGTGTTAGGGTTAGGGTTAGGGTTAGGTTACCCCGAGCACTACCCTTCGCCCTAGGCCTACGCCTAGCACTACCTCTGGTCCTACTCCTACCTCTGGCCCTACAGCTCCCCTACCCATAGGCCCACCCCCATCCCACCCCTAGCCACAGCTCCAACTCCTGGCCCTAGGCCTACTCCGAGGTTTACCTCGACACCCACCTCTTGCCTAATGCCTACCCCAGCGCTACGCCTATTGTTTCCACTAACCCTAGCTCGGGCCCTAGACCAACGCCCATGGCTCCCTCTTGTCCGAATCCTAGAACTTGCCCGTCGCTGACCAGTACACCTTGCCCTTGTTAGGGTTAGGGTTAGGGTTAGGGTTTAGGGTTAGGGTTAGGGTTAGGGTTTGGGTTAGGGTTGGTGTTAGGTTCAGGGTAGGGTTAGGGTTAGGGTTGGTGTTAGGGTTAGGGTTAGGGTTAGGGTTAGAGTTACGGTTACGGTTAGGTTACCCGAGCACTACCCCTCGCCCTAGGCCTACGCCTAGCACTACCTCTGGTCCTACAGCTACCCCTGGCCCTACAGCTCCCCCTACCCATGGGCCCACCCCAATCCCTTCCCCTAGCCACAACTCCAACTCTTGGGCCAAAGCCTACTCCGAGGTTGACCTTGACACCCACCCCTTGCCCTATGCCTACCCCAGCGCTACGCCTATCGCTCCCACTAGCCCTAGGTCGGGCCCTAGACCAACGCCCAGTGCTCATCTAGTCAGAGGTCTACCACTTGCCCTAGGCCGACCAGTACACCTTGCCCTACCGTTAGCCAGTGCAGTAACCCGTGTCCTACGAAATCACACTGGACTCACTCTTACCACACCCTAATCCAGCCCTACACCCTATCCGAGTCCTAGAACTACCCGGAGCCCTCCCGTGACACCTACCCCTAGCCCTCGGCCAACCCCTACCACTACCACTAGTCCTAGGCTTAACATGAGCCCTAACCCTAACACTGCCCGTGGGCCTCTGCCAACCACTAGCCCTTCAACTAACCCTACCCCGAGCACTACCCCTCGCCCTAGGCCTACGCCTAGCACTACATCTGGTCCTACCACTACCCCTGGCCCTACAGCTCCCCCTACCCATAGGCGCACCCAAACCCCTACCCCTAGCCACAGCACCCACTCCTGGCCCTAGGCCTACTCCGAGGTTTACCTCGACACCCACCCCTTGCCCTATGCCTACCCCAGCGCTACGCCTACCGTTTCCACTAGCCCTAGCTCGGGCCCTAGACCAACGCCCATGGCTCCCTGTCGTCCGAGGCCTAGAACTTGCCCGTCGCTGACCAGTACACCTTGCCCTTGTTAGGGTTAGGGTTAGGGTTAGGGTTAGGGTTACGGTTTAGGGTTAGGGTTAGCGTTAGGGTTGGTGTTAGGGTTAGGGTTAGGGTTAGGGTTAGGGTTAGGGTGGTGTTAGGTATAGGGTTAGGGTTAGGGTTAGGGTTAGGGTTGGTGTTAGTGTTAGGGTTAGGGTTAGGGATAGGGTTGTTGTTAGGTATTGGGTTAGGGTTAGGGTTAGGGTTGGTGTTAGGGTTAGGGTTAGGGTTAGGGTTAAGGTTGGTGTTAGGTATAGGTATGGGTTAGGGTTAGGGTTAGGGTTAGGGTTGGTGTTAGGGTTAGGGTTAGGGTTAGGGTTAGGGTTGGTGTTAGGTATAGGTTTAGGGTTAGGGTTAGGGTTAGGGTTAGTGTTAGGGTTAGGGTTAGGGTTATGTTACCCCGAGCACTACCCCTCGCCCTAGGCCTACGCCTAGCACTACCTCTGGTCCTACCCCTACCGCTGGCCCTACAGCTCCCCTACCCATAGGCCCACCCCCACCCCTACCCCTATCCACAGCTCCCACTCCTGGTCCTAGGCCTACTCCGAGGTTTACCCCGACACCCACCCCTTGCCCTTTGCCTACCCCAGCGCTACGCCTACCGCTCCCACTAGCCCTACCTCAAGCCCTAGACCAACGCCCAGTGCTCACTATAGTCCGAAGCCTAGCACTTGCCCGTCGCCAACCAGTACACCTTGCCCTACCGATAGCCAGAGCACTAACCCATGTCCTACGAAATCAACTTGGACCCACCATTAGCCACACCCTAATCCAGCCCTACATCCGTTTGGAGTCCTAGGACTACCTGGAGCCCTCCCGTGACAGTTACCCCTAGCCCTCGCCCGTCCCCTACCACTACCACTAGTCCTAGGCCTAACAAGAGCCCTAAACCTAACTCTGCCCGTGGGCCTCTGCCAACCACTCGCCCTTCACCTAACCCTACCCCGAGCACTACCCCTCGCCCTAGGCCTACGCCTAGCACTACCTTTGGTCCTACCCCTACCCCTGGCCCTACAGCTCCCCCTACCCAAAGGCCCACCCCCACCCCTACCCCTAGCCACAGCTCCAACTCCTGGCCCTAGGCCTACTCCGAGGTTTACCTCGACACCCACCCCTTGCCCTATGCCTACCCCAGCGCTAAGCCTACCGCTCCCACTAGCCCTAGCTCGGGCCCTAGACCAACGCCCATGGCTTCCTCTAGTCCGAGGCCTAGAATTTGCCCTTCGCTGACCAGTACACATTGCCCTTGTTAGGGTTAGGGTTAGGGTTAGGGTTAGGGTTAGAGTTACGGTTACGGTTAGGTAACCCCGAGCACTACCCCTCGCCCTAGGACTACGCCTAGCACTACCTCTGGTCCTAACACTACCCCTGGCCCTACAGCTCCCCCTACCCATAGGCCCACCCCAACCCTTACCCCTAGCCACAGCTCCCACTCCTGGCCCTAGGCCTACTCCGAGGTATACCTCGACACCCACCATTTGCCCTATGCCTATCCCAGCGCTACGCCTACCGTTTCCACTAGCACTAGCTCGAGCCCTAGACCAACGCCCATGGCTCCCTGTCGTCCGAGGCCTAGAATTTGCCCTTCGCTGACCAGTACACTTTGGCCTTGTTAGGGTTAGGGTTAGGGTTAGTGTTAGGGTTAGGGTTTAGGGTTAGGGTTAGGGTTAGGGTTGGTGTTAGGGTTAGGGTTAGGGTTAGGTTTAGGGTTGGTGTTAGGTATAGGGTTAGGGTTAGGGTTAGGGTTAGGGTTGTTGTTAGGGTTAGGGTTAGGGTTAGGTTTAGGGTTGGTGTTAGGTATAGGGTTAGGGTTAGGGTTAGGGTTGGTGTTAGGGTTAGGGTTAGGATTAGGGTTAGGGTTGGTGTTAGGTCTAGGGTTAGGGTTAGGGTTAGGGTTAGGGTTGGTGTTAGGGTTAGGGTTGGGGTTGGTTTTAGGGTTACGGTTAAAGTTAGGGTTAGGGTTTAGGGTTAGGGTTAGGTTTAGGGTTGGTGTTAGGGTTAGGGTTAGGGTTAGGTTTAGGGTTGGTGTTAGGTCTAGGGTTAGGGTTAGGGTTAGGGTTAGGGTTGGTGTTAGTGTTAGGGTTAGGGTTTGGGTTAGGGTTTGGGTTAGGGTTGGTGTTAGGTATAGGGTTAGGGTTAGGGTTAGGGTTGGTGTTAGGGTTAGGGTTAGGATTAGGGTTAGGGTTGGTGTTAGGTCTAGGGTTAGGGTTAGGGTTAGGGTTAGGTCACCCCGAGCACTACCCCTCGCCCTAGGCCTACGCCTGGCAATACCTCTGGTCCTACCCCTACCCCTGGCGCTACAGCTCCCCCTACCCATAGGACCACCCCCATCCCTACCCCTAGCCACAGCTCCCACTCCTGGTCCTAGGCCTACTCCGAGGTTTACCCCGACACACACCCCTTGCCCTTTGCCTACCACAGCGCTACGCCTACCGCTCCCACTAGCCCTACCTCGGGCCCTAGACCAACACCCAGTGCTCACTCTAGTCCGAAGCCTAGCACTTGCCCGTCACCGACCAGTACACCTTTCCCTACCGATAGCCAGATCACTAACCCTTGTCCTACGAAAACACCCTGGACCCACCATTAGCCACACCCTAATCATGCCCCATATCCGTTCGGAGTCCTAGGACTACACGGAGCCCTCCCGTGACACCTACCCCTAGCCCTCGGCCATCCCCTACCACTACCACTAGTCATAGGCCTAACATGAGCCCTAACCCTAACACTGCACGTGGGCCTCTGCCAACCACTAGCCCTTCACCTAACCCTACCTCGAGCACTACCCCTCACCCTAGGCCTACGCATAGCACTACCTCTGGTCCTACCCCTACCCCTGGCCCTACAGCTCCCCCTACCCATAGGCCCAACCCCACCCCTACCCCTAGCCACAGCTCCCACTCCTGGCCCTAGGCCTACTCCGAGGTTTACCTCGACACCCACCACTTGTTCTATGCCTACCCCAGCGCTACGCCTACCGCTCCCACTAGCCCTAGCTCGGGCCCTAGACCAACGCCCATGGCTTCCTCTAGTCCGAGGCCTAGAACTTGCCCGTCGCTGACCAGTAAACCTTGCCCTTGTTAGGGTTAGGGTTAGGGTTAGTGTTAGGGTTAGGGTTTAGGGTTAGGGTTAGGGTTAGGGTTGGTGTTAGGGTTAGGGTTAGGGTTAGGTTTAGGGTTGGTGTAAGGTATAGGGTTAGGGTTAGGGTTAGGGTTGTTGTTAGGGTTAGGGTTAGGGTTAGGTTTAGGGTTGGTGTTAGGTATAGGGTTAGGGTTAGGGTTAGGGTTGGTGTTAGGGTTAGTGTTAGGATTAGGGTTAGGGTTGGTGTTAGGTCTAGGGTTAGGGTTAGGGTTAGGGTTAGGGTTGGTGTTAGGGTTAGGGTTGGAGTTGGTTTTAGGGTTACGGTTAGGGTTAGGGTTAGGGTTTAGGGTTAGGGTTAGGTTTAGGGTTGGTGTTAGGGTTAGGGTTAGGGTTAGGTTTAGGGTTGGTGTTAGGTATAGGGTTAGGGTTAGGGTTAGGGTTAGGGTTGGTGTTAGGGTTAGGGTTAGGGTTTGGGTTAGGGTTTGGGTTAGGGTTGGTTTTAGGTATAGGGTTAGGGTTAGGGTTAGGGTTGGTGTTAGGGTTAGGGTTAGGATTAGGGTTAGGGTTGGTGTTAGGTCTAGGGTTAGGGTTAGGGTTAGGGTTAGGGTTAGGTCACCCCGAGCACTACCCCTCGCCCTAGGCCTACGCCTGGCAATACCTCTGGTCCTACCCCTACCCCTGGCCCTACAGCTCCCCCTACCCATAGGACCACCCCCATCCCTACCCCTGCCACAGCTCCCACTCCTGGTCTTAGGCCTACTCCGAGGTTTACCCCGACACCGGCCCTTGCACTTTGCCTACCACAGCGCTACGCCTACCGCTCCCACTAGCCCTACCTCGGGCCCTAGACCAACACCCAGTGCTCACTCTAGTCCGAAGCCTAGCACTTGCCCGTCACCGACCAGTACACCTTTCCCTACCGATAGCCAGATCACTAACCCTTGTCCTACGAAAACACCCTGGACCCACCATTAGCCACACCCTAATCATGCCCCATATCCGTTCGGAGTCCTAGGACTACACGGAGCCCTCCCGTGACACCTACCCCTAGCCCTCGGCCATCCCCTACCACTACCACTAGTCATAGGCCTAACATGAGCCCTAACCCTAACACTGCACGTGGGCCTCTGCCAACCACTAGCCCTTCACCTAACCCTACCTCGAGCACTACCCCTCACCCTAGGCCTACGCATAGCACTACCTCTGGTCCTACCCCTACCCCTGGCCCTACAGCTCCCCCTACCCATAGGCCCAACCCCACCCCTACCCCTAGCCACAGCTCCCACTCCTGGCCCTAGGCCTACTCCGAGGTTTACCTCGACACCCACCACTTGTTCTATGCCTACCCCAGCGCTACGCCTACCGCTCCCACTAGCCCTAGCTCGGGCCCTAGACCAACGCCCATGGCTTCCTCTAGTCCGAGGCCTAGAACTTGCCCGTCGCTGACCAGTAAACCTTGCCCTTGTTAGGGTTAGGGTTAGGGTTAGGGTTAGGGTTGGTGTTAGGTCTAGGGTTAGGGTTAGGTTTAGGGTTAGGGTTAGGGTTGGTGGTAGGGTTAGGGTTAGGGTTAGGGTTAGGGTTAGAGTTTGGGTTTCGGTTAGGTTACCCCGAGCACTACCCCTCGCCCTAGGCCTACGCCTAGCACTACCTCTGATCCTACCGCTACCGATGGCCTACAGCTCCCCCTACCCATGGGCCCACCCCCATCCCTACCCCTAGCCACAATTCCAACTTCTGGGCCAAAGCCTACTCCGAGGTTTACCTTGACACCCACCCCTTGCCGTATGCCTACCCCAGCGCTACGCCTATCGCTCCCACTAGCCCTAGCTCGGGCCCTAGACCAACGCCCAGTGCTCATCTAGTCAGAGGTCTACCACTTGCCCGAGGCCGACCAGTACACCTTGCCCTACCGTTAGCCAGTGCAGTAACCCGTGTCCTACGAAATCACCCTGGACTCACCCTTATCACACCCTAATCCAGCCCTACACCTGTTCCGAGTCCTAGGACTACCCGGAGCCCTCCCATGACACCTACCCCTAGCCCTCGGCCAACCCCTACCACTACCACTAGTCCTAGGCCTAACATGAGCCCTAACCCTAACACTGCCCGTGGGCCTCTGCCAACCACTAGCCCTTCCCCTAAACCTACCCCGAGCACTACCCCTCGCCCTAGGCCTATGCCTAGCACTACCTCTGGTCCTACCCCTACCAGTGGCCCTACAGCTCCACCTACCCATAGGCCCACCCCTATCCCTACCACTAGCCACAACTCCAACTCCTGGCCCAAAGCCTACTCCGAGGTTTACCCCGACACCCACCCTTTGCCCTATGCCTACCCGAGTGCTACGTCTACCGCTCCCACTAGCCCTAGCTCAGGCCCTAGACCAACGCCCAATGCTCCCTCTAGTTTGAGGCCTACCAATTGCCCGACGCCGACCAGTACATCTTGCCCTACCTTTAGCCAGAGCACTAGACCGTGTCCTACGAAATCACCCTTGACCCACCCTTTCCACACCCTAATCCAGCCCTACACCCGTTCCGAGTCCTAGGACTACCCGGAGCCCTCCCGTGACACCTACCCCTAGCCCTCGGCCAACCCCTACCACTACCACTAGTCCTAGGCCTAACATGAGCCCTAAGACTAACACTGCCCGTGGGCCTCAGCAAACAACAAGCCCTTCACCTAACCCTACCCAGAGCACTACCCCTCGCCCTAGGCTAACGCCTAGCACTACCTCTGGTCCTACCGCTACCCCTGGCCCTACAGCTCCCCCTACTTATAGGCCCACCCCCATCCCTACCCCTAACCACAACTCCAACTCCTGGCACTAGGCCTACTCCGAGGTTTCCCTCGACACCCACCCCTTGTCCTATACCTACCCCAGCGCTACGCCTACCGCTCCCACTAGCCCTAGCTAGGGCCCTAGACCAACGCCCATGGCTCCCTCTAGTCCGAGGCCTAGAACTTGCCAGTCGCTGACCAGTACACCTTGCCCTTGCTAGATTTAGGGTTAGGGTTAGGGTTAGGGTTTAGGGTTAGGGTTAGAATTAGGGTTGGTGTTAGGGTTAGGGTTAGGATTAGGGTTAGGGTTGGTGTTAGGTTTAGGGTTAGGTTTAGGGTTAGGGTTAGGGTTGGTGTTAGGGTTAGGGTTACGTTTAGGGTTAGGGTTAGGGTTAGGGTTAGGTCACCCCTAGCACTACCCCTCTCCCTAGGCCTACGCCTGGCACTACCTCTGGTCCTACCCCTACACCTGGCCCTACAGTTCCCCCTACCCATAGACCCACCCCCATCCCTACCCCTAGCCACAGCTCCCACTCCTGGTCCTAGGCCTACCCCGAGGTCTACCTCGACACCCACCCCTTGCCTAATGCCTACCCCAGCGCTACGCCTATTGTTTCCACTAACCCTAGCTCGGGCCCTAGACCAACGCCCATGGCTCCCTCTCGTCCGAAGCCTAGAACTTGCCCGTCGCTGACCAGTACACCTTGCCCTTGTTAGGGTTAGGGTTAGGGTTAGGGTTAGGGTTAGGGTTTATGGTTAGGGTTAGGGTTAGGGTTAGGGTTAGGGTTGGTGTTAGGTTTAGGGTTAGGGTTAGGGTTAGGGTTGGTGTTAGGGTTAGGGTTAGGGTTAGGGTTAGAGTTACGGTTACGGTTAGGTTACCCGAGCACTACCCCTCGCCCTAGGCCTACGCCTAGCACTACCTCTGGTCCTACAGCTACCCCTGGCCCTACAGCTCCCCCTACCCATGGGCCCACCCCCATCCCTACCCCTAGCCACAACTCCAACTCTTGGGCCAAAGCCTACTCCGAGGTTTACCTTGACACCCACCCCTTGCCCTATGCCTACCCCAGCGCTACGCCTATCGCTACCACTAGCCCTAGCTCGGGCCCTAGACCAACGCCCAGTGCTCATCTAGTCAGAGGTCTACCACTTGCCCGAGGCCGACCAGTACACCTTGCCCTACCGTTAGCCAGTGCAGTAACCCGTGTCCTACGAAATCACACTGGACTCACCCTTATCACACCCTAATCCAGCCCTACACCCGTTCCGAGTCCTAGGACTACCCGGAGCCCTCCCGTGACACCTACCCCTAGTCCTCGGCCAACCCCTACCACTACCACTAGTCCCAGGCTTAACATGAGCCCTAACCCTAACACTGCCCGTGGGCCTCTGCCAACCAATAGCCCTTCAACTAACCCTACCCCGAGCACTACCCCTCGCCCTAGGCCTACGCCTAGCACTACCTCTGGTCCTACCACTATCCCTGGCCCTACAGCTCCCCCTACCCATAGGCGCATCCCAACCCCTACCCCTAGCCACAGCTCCCACTCCTGGCCCTAGGCCTACTCCGAGGTTTACCTCGACACCCACCCCTTGCCCTATGCGTACCCCAGCGCTACGCCTACCGTTTCCACTAGCCCTAGATCGGGCCCTAGACCAACGCCCATGGTTCCCTGTCGTCCAAGGCCTAGAACTTACCCGTCGCTGACCAGTACACCTTGCTTTTGTTAGGGTTAGGGTTAGGGTTAGGGTTAGGGTTAGGGTTAGGGTTTAGGGTTAGGGTTAGCGTTAGGGTTGGTGTTAGGGTAGGGTTAGGGTTAGGGTTAGGGTGGTGTTAGGTATACGGTTAGGGTTAGGGTTAGGGTTAGGGTTGGTGTTAGGGTTAGGGTTAGGGTTAGGGTTAGGGTTGGTGTTAGGTATAGGGTTAGGGTTAGGGTTAGGGTTGGTGTTCGGGTTAGGGTTAGGGTTAGGGTTAGGGTTGGTGTTAGGTATAGGGTTAGGGTTAGGGTTAGGGTTAGGGTTAGTGTTAGGGTTAGGGTTAGGGTTAGGTTACCCCGAGCACTACCCCTCGCCCTAGGCCTACGCCTAGCACTACCTCTGGTCCTACCCCTATCCCTGGCCCTACAGCTCCCCTACCCATAGGCCCAACCCCATCCCTACCCCTAGCCACAGCTCCAACTCCTGGCCCTAGGCCTACTCCGAGGTTTACCTCGACACCCACCCCTTGCCTTATGCCTACCCCAGCGCTACGCCTACCGTTTCCACTAGCCCTAGCTCGGACCCTAGACCAACGATTATGGATCCCTCTCATCCGAGGCCTAGAACTTGCCCGTCGCTGACTAGTACACCTTGCCCTTGTTAGGGTTAGGGTTATGGTTAGGGTTAGGGTTAGGGTTTAGGGTTAGGTTTAGGGTTAGGATTGGTGTTAGGGTTAGGGTTAGGGTTAGGGTTAGGGTGGTGTTAGGTATAGGGTTAGGGTTAGGGTTAGGGTTAGGGTTGGTGTTAGGGTTATGGTTAGGGTTAGGGTTAGGGTTGGTGTTAGGTATAGGGTTAGGGTTAGGGTTAGGGTTGGTGTTAGGGTTAGGGTTAGGGTTAGGGTTAGGGTTGGTGTTAGGTATAGGTTTAGGGTTAGGCTTAGGGTTAGGGTTAGTGTTAGGGTTAGGGTTAGGTTTAGGTTACCCCGAGCACTACCCTTCGCCCTAGGCCTACGCCTAGCACTACCTCTGGTCCTACTCCTACCTCTGGCCCTACAGCTCCCCTACCCATAGGCCCACCCCCATCCCTACCCCTAGCCACAGCTCCAACTCCTGGCCCTAGGCCTACTCCGAGGTTTACCTCGACACCCACCCCTTGCCTAATGCCTACCCCAGCGCTACGCCTATTGTTTCCACTAACCCTAGCTCGGGCCCTAGACCAACGCCCATGGCTCCCTCTCGTCCGAAGCCTAGAACTTGCCCGTCGCTGACCAGTACACCTTGCCCTTGTTAGGGTTAGGGTTAGGGTTAGGGTTAGGGTTTAGGGTTAGGGTTAGGGTTAGGGTTAGCGTTAGGGTTGGTGTTAGGTTTAGGGTTAGGGTTAGGGTTAGGGTTGGTGTTAGGGTTAGGGTTAGGGTTAGGGTTAGAGTTACGGTTACGGTTAGGTTACCCGAGCACTACCCCTCGCCCTAGGCCTACGCCTAGCACTACCTCTGGTCCTACAGCTACCCCTGGCCCTACAGCTCCCCCTACCCATGGGCCCACCCCCATCCCTACCCCTAGCCACAACTCCAACTCTTGGGCCAAAGCCTACTCCGAGGTTTACCTTGACACCCACCCCTTGCCCTATGCCTACCCCAGCGCTACGCCTATCGCTCCCACTAGCCCTAGCTCGGGCCCTAGACCAACGCCCAGTGCTCATCTAGTCAGAGGTCTACCACTTGCCCGAGGCCGACCAGTACACCTTGCCCTACCGTTAGCCAGTGCAGTAACCCGTGTCCTACGAAATCACACTGGACTCACCCTTACCACACCCTAATCCAGCCCTACACCCGTTCCGAGTCCTAGGACTACCCGGAGACCTCCCGTGACACCTACCCCTAGCCCTCGGCCAACCCCTACCACTACCACTAGTCCCAGGCTTAACATGAGCCCTAACCCTAACACTACCCGTGGGCCTCTGCCAACCACTAGCCCTTCAACTAACCCTACCCCGAGCACTACCCCTCGCCCTAGGCCTACGCCTAGCACTACCTCTGGTCCTACTACTATCCCTGGCCCTACAGCTCCCCCTACCCATAGGCGCACCCCAACCCCTACCCCTAGCCACAGCTCCCACTCCTGGCCCTAGGCCTACTCCGAGGTTTACCTCGACACCCACCCCTTGCCGTATGCCTACCCCAGCGCTACGCCTACCGTTTCCACTAGCCCTAGCTCGGGCCCTAGACCAACGCCCATGGCTCCCTGTCGTCCAAGGCCTAGAACTTACCCGTCGCTGACCAGTACACCTTGCCCTTGTTAGGGTTAGGGTTAGGGTTAGGGTTAGGGTTTAGGGTTAGGGTTAGCGTTAGGGTTGGTGTTAGGGTTAGGGTTAGGGTTAGGGTTAGGGTGGTGTTAGGTATACGGTTAGGGTTAGGGTTAGGGTTAGGGTTGGTGTTAGGGTCAGGGTTAGGGTTAGGGTTAGGGTTGGTGTTAGGTATAGGGTTAGGGTTAGGGTTAGGGTTAGGGTTGGTGTTCGGGTTAGGGTTAGGGTTAGGGTTAGGGTTGGTGTTAGGTATAGGGTTAGGGTTAGGGGTAGGGTTACGGTTAGTGTTAGGGTTAGGGTTAGGGTTAGGTTACCCCGAGCACTACCCCTCGCCCTAGGCCTACGCCTAGCACTACCTCTGGTCCTACCCCTATCCCTGGCCCTACAGCTCCCCTACCCATAGGCCCACCCCCATCCCTACCCTTAGCCACAGCTCCAACTCCTGGCACTAGGCCTACTCCGAGGTTTACCTCGACACCCCCCCCTTGCCTAATGCCTACCCCAGCGCTACGCCTACCGTTTCCACTAACCCTAGCTCGGGCCCTAGACCAACGCCCATGGCTCCCTCTCGTCCGAAGCCTAGAACTTGCCCGTCGCTGACCAGTACACCTTGCCCTTGTTAGGGTTAGGGTTAGGGTTAGGGTTTAGGGTTAGGGTTAGGGTTAGTGTTAGGGTTAGGTTTGGTGTTAGGTTTAGGGTTAGGGTTAGGGTTAGGGTTAGGGTTGGTGTTAGGGTTAGGGTTAGGGTTAGGGTTAGAGTTACGGTTACGGTTAGGTTACCCCGAGCACTACCTCTCGCCCTAGGCCTACGCCTAGCACTACCTCTGGTCCTACCGCAACCCCTGGCCCTACAGCTCCCCCTACCCATGTGCCCACCCCCATCCCTAACCCTAGCCACAACTCCAACTCTTGGGCCAAAGCCTACTCCGAGGTTGACCTTGACACCCACCCCTTGCCCTATGCCTACCCCAGCACTACGCCTATCTCTCCCACTAGCCCTGGGTCGGGCCCTAGACCAACGCCCAGTGCTCATCTAGTCAGAGGTCTACCACTTGCCCGAGGCCGACCAGTACACCTTGCCCTACCGTTAGCCAGTGCAGTAACCCGTGTCCTACGAAATCACCCTGGACTCACCCTTACCACACTCTAATCCAGCCCTACACCCGTTCCGAGTCCTAGGACTACACGGAGCCCTCCCGTGACACCTACCCCTAGCCCTCGGCCAACCCCTACCACTACCACTAGTCCTAGGCTTAACATGAGCCCTAACCCTAACACTGCCCGTGGGCCTCTGCCAACCACTAGCCCTTCAACTAACCCTACCCCGAGCACTACCCCTCGCCCTAGGCCTACGCCTAGCACTACCTCTGGTCCTACCACTACTCCTGGCCCTACAGCTCCCCCTACCCATAGGCCCACCCCCACTCCTACCCCTAGCCACAGCTTTCACTCCTGGCCCTAGGCCTACTCCGAGGTTTACCTCGACACCCACCCCTTGCCCTATGCCTACCCCAGCGCTACGCCTACCGTTTCCACTATCTTTAGCTCGGGCCCTAGACCAAAGCCCATTGGTCACTCTAGTCCGAAGCCTAGCACTTGCCCTTCAACGACCAGTACACCTTGCCCTACCGATAGCCAGATCACTAACCCTTGTCCTACGAAATCACCCTGGACCCACCATTAGCCACACCCTAATCATGCCCTATATCCGTTTGGAGTCCTAGGACTACCCGGAGCCCTCCCGTGACACCTACCCCTAGCCCTCGGCCATCCCCTACCACTACCACTAGTCATAGGCCTAACATGAGCCCTAACCCTAACACTTCCCGTGGGCCTCTGCCAATTACTAGCTCTTCACCTAACCCTACCTCGAGCACTACCCCTCGCCCTAGGCCTACGCCTAGCACTACCTCTGGTCCTACCCCTACCCCTGGCCCTATAGCTCCCCTACCCATAGGCCCACCCCCACCTCTACCCCTAGCCACAGCTCCCACTCCTGGCCCTAGGCCTACTCCGAGGTTTACCTCGACACCCACCCCTTGCCCTATGCCTACCCCAGCGTTACGCCTACCGCTTCCACTAACCCTAGCTCGGGCCCTAGAACAACGCAGATGGCTTCCTCTAGTCCGAGGCCTAGAACTTGCCCGTCGCTGACCAGTACACCTTGCCCTTGTTACGGTTAGGGTTAGGGTTAGGGTTGGTGTTAGGTTTAGGGTTAGGGTTAGGTTTAGGTTTAGTGTTAGGGTTGGTGGTAGGGTTAGGGTTAGGGTTAGGGTTAGGGTTAGTGTTAGGGTTTCGGTAAGGTTACCCCGAGCACTACCCCTCGCCCTAGGCCTACGCCTAGCACTACAGCTGGTCCTACCGCTAACGCTGGCCTACAGCTCCCCGTACCCATGGGCCCACCCCATCCCTACACCTAGCCACAACTCCAACTCCTGGGCCAAAGCCTACTCCGAGGTTTACCTTGACACCCACCCCTTGCCCTATGCCTACCCCAGCGCTACGCCTATCGCTCCCACTAGACCTAGCTCGTGCCCTAGACCAACGCCCAGTGCTCCTCTTGTCAGAGGTCTACCACTTACCCGATGCCGACCAGTACACCTTGCCCTACCGTTAGCCAGTGCAGTAACCCGTGTCCTACGAAATCACCCTGGACTCACCCTTATCACACCCTAATCCAGCCCTACACCTGTTCCGAGTCCTAGGACTACCCGGAGCCCTCCCGTGACACCTACCCCTAGCCCTGGGCCAACCCCTACCACTACCACTAGTCCTAGGCTCAACATGAGCCCTAACCCTAACACTGCCCGTGGGCCTCCGCCAACAAATAGCCCTTCAACTATCCCTAACCCGAGCACTACCCACGCCCTAGGCCTACGCATAGCACTACCTCTGGTCCTACCACTACCCTTGGCCCTACAACTCCCCCTACCCATAGGCCAACCCCCACCCCTACCCCTAGCCACAGCTCCCACTCCTGGCCCTAGGCCTACTCCGAGGTTTACCTCGACACCCACCCATTGCCCAATGCCTACCCCAGCGCTACGCCTACCGTTTCCACTAGCCCTAGCTCGGGCCCTAGACCAACGCCCATGGCTCCCTTTCGTCCGAGGCCTAAAACTTGCCCGTCGCTGACCAGTACACCTTGCCCTTGTTAGGGTTAGGGTTAGGGTTAGGGTTAGGGTTAGGGTTTAGGGTTAGGGTTAGGGTTAGGGTTGGTGTTAGGGTTAGGGTTAGGGTTAGGGATAGTGTTAGGGTTAGGGTTAGGGTTAGGTTACCCCGAGCACTACCCCTCGCCCTAAGCCTACGCCTAGCACTACCTCTGGTCCTACCACTACCCTTGTCCCTACAGCTCCCCCTACCAATAGGCCCACCCCCATCCCTAACCCTAGCCACAGCTCCCATTCCTGGTCCTAGGCCTACTCTGAGGTTTACCCCGACACCCACCACTTGCCCTTTGCCTACCCCGCGCTACGCCTACCGCTCACACTAGCCCTACCTCGGGCCCAAGACCTACGCCCAGTGCTCACTCTAGTCCGAAGCCTAGCACTTGCCCGTCGCCAACCAGTACACCTTGCCCTACCGATAGCCAGAGCATTAACCCGTGTCCTACGAAATCACCCTGGACCCACTATTAGCCACACCCTAATCCAGCCCTACATCCGTTCGGAATCCTAGGACTACCCGGAGTCCTCCCGTGACAGTTACCCGTAGCCCTCGCCCATCCCCTACCACTACCACTAGTCCTAGGCCTAACATGAGCCATAACCCTAACACTGCCCGTGGGCCTCTGCCAACCACTAGCCCTTCACCTACCCCTACCCCGAGCACTACCCCTCGCCCTAGGCTTACGCGTAGCACTACCTTTGGTCCTAACCCTACCGGTGGCCCTACAGCTTTCCCTACTTATAGGCCCACACCCATCCCTACCCCTAGCCAAAGCTCCCACTCCTGGCCCTAGGCCTACTCCGAGGTTTACCTCGACACCCACCCCTTGCCCTATGCCTACCCCAGCGCTACGCCTACCGCTACCACTAGCCCTAGCTCGGGCCCTAGACCAACGCCCATGGCTCCCTCTAGTCCGAGGTCTAGAAATTGCCCGTCGCTGACCAGTACACTTTGCCCTTGTTAGGGTTAGGGTTAGGGTTAGGGTTAGGGTTAGGGTTAGGGTTAGGGTTAGGGTTAAGGGTTAGGGTTAGGGTTAGGGTTGGTGTTAGGGTTAGGGTTAGGATTAGGGTTAGGTTTGGTGTTAGGTTTAGGGTTAGGGTTAGGGTTAGGGTTGGTGTTAGGGTTAGGGTTAGGGTTCGGGTTAGGGTTAGGGTTAGGTCACCCCGAGCACTACCCCTCGCCCTAGGCCTAAGCCTGGCACTACCTCTGGTCCTACCCCTACCCCTGGCCCTACAGCTCCCCCTACCCATAGGCCCACCCCCATCCCTACCCCTAGCCACAGCTCCCACTCCTGGTCCTAGGCCTACTCCGAGGTTTACCCCGACATCCACCCCTTGCCCTTTACCTACCCCAGCGCTATGCCTACCTCTCCCACTAGCCTAGCTCGGGCCCTAGACCAACGCCCATGGCTCCCTCTAGTCCGAGGCCTAGAACTTGCCCGACGCTGACCAGTACACCTTGCCCTTGTTAGGGTTAGGGTTGGTGTTAGGGTTAGGGTTAGGGTTAGGGTTAGGGTTGGTGTTAGGTTTAGGGTTAGGGTTAGGGTTAGGGTTGGTGTTAGGGTTAGGGTTAGGGTTACAATTAGGGTTAGTGTTACGGTTAGGTGACCCCGAGCACTACCCCTCGCCCTAGGCCTACCCCTAGCACTACCTCTGGACCTACCCCTACCCCTGGCCCTACAGCTCCCCCTACCCATAGGACCACCCCCATCCCTACCCCTAGCCACAGCTCCCAATCCTGGTCCTAGGCCTACTCCGAGGTTTACCCCGACACCCACCCCTTGCCCTTTGCCTACCCCAGTGCTACGCCTACCGCTCCCACTAGCCCTAGCTCGGGCCCTAGACCAACGCCCAGTGCTCCCTGTAGTCCGAAGCCTAGCACTTGCCCGACGCCGACCAGTACACCTTGCCCTACCTTTAGCCAGAGCACTAACCCGTGTCCTACGAAAACACCCTGGACCCACCTTACCACACCCTAATCCAGCCCTACACCCGTTCCGAGTCCTAGGACTACCAGGAGCCCTTCCGTGACACCTACCCCTAGCCCTCGGCCAACCCCTACCAGTACCACTAGTCCTAGGCCTAACATGAGCCCTAAGACTAACACTGCCCGTGGGCCTCAGCCAACCACTAGCCCTTCACCATCCCTACAAAGAGCACTACCCCTCGCCTTAGGCCTACGCCTAGCACTACCTCTGGTCCTACCGCTACCCCTGGCCCTACAGGTCCCCCTAACCATAGGCCAACCCAAATCCCTACCCCTAGCCACAGCTCCAACTCCTGGCACTAGGCGTACTCCGAGGTTTACCCCAAGACCCACCCCTTGCCCTATGCCTACCCCAGCGCTACGCCTATCGCTTCCACTAGCCCTAGCCCGGGCTCTAGCCCACGCCCAGTGCTCATCTAGTCCGAGGCCTAGCACTTGCCCGTCGCCGACCAGTACACCTTGCCCTACCGTTAGTCAGAGCAGTAACCCGTGTCCTACGAAATCACCCTGGACCCACCCTTACCAACCCTAATCCAGCCCTACACGTGGTCCGAGTCCTAGAACTACCCGGAGCCCTCCCGTGACACCTACCCCTAGCCGTCGTCCAATCTTTACCACTACCACTAGTCCTAGGCTTAACATGAGCCCTAACCCTAACATTGCCCGTGGGCCTCTGCCAACCACTAGCCCTTCAACTAACCCTACCCCGAGCACTACCCCTCGCCCTAGGCCTACGCCTAGCACTACCTCTGGTCCTACCCCTACACCTGGCCCTACAGCGCCCCCTACCCATAGGCCCACCCCCACCCCTGCCCCTAGCAACAACTCCCACTCCTGGCCCTAGGCCTACTCCGAGGTTTACCTCGACACCCACCCCTTGCCCTATGACTACCTCAGCGCTACGCCTACCGCTCCCACTAGCCCTAGCTCGGGCCCTAGACCAACGCCCATGGCTCCCTCTAGTCCGAGGCCTAGAACTTGCCCGTCGCTGACCAGTACACCTTGCCCTTGTTAGGGTTAGGGTTAGGGTTAGGGTTAGGGTTAGGGTTAGGGTTAGGGTTGGTGTTAGGTTTAGGGTGAGGGTTAGGGTTAGGGTTAGGGTTAGGGTTTGTGTTAGGGTTAGTGTTAGGGTTAGGGTTAGGGTTTCGGATAGGTTACCCCGAGCACTACCCCTCGTCCTAGGCATACGCCTAGCACTACCTCTGGTCCTACCCCTACCCCTGGCCCTACAGCTCCCCCTACCCATAGGCCCACCCCCATCCCTACCCCTAGCCACAGCTTTTACTCCTGGTCCTAGGCCTACTTTGAGGTTTACCCCGACACCCACCCCTTGCCCTTTGCCTACCCCAGCGCTATGCCTACCGCTCCAACTAGCCCTACCTCGGGCCCTAGACCAACGCCCATTGGTCACTCTAGTCCGAAGCCTAGCACTTGCCCTTCAACGACCAGTACACCTTGCCCTACCGATAGCCAGATCACTAACCCTTGTCCTACGAAATCACCCTGGTCCCACCATTAGCCACACCCTAATCATGCCCCATATCCGTTTGGAGTCCTAGGAGTACCCGGAGCCCTCCCGTGACACCTACCCCTAGCCCTCGGCCATCCCCTACCACTACCACTAGTCATAGGCCTAACATGAGCCCTAACCCTAACACTTCCCGTGGGCCTCTGCCAATTACTAGCTCTTCACCTAACCCTACCTCGAGCACTACCCCTCGCCCTAGGCCTACGCCTAGCACTACCTCTGGTCCTACTCCTACCCCTGGCCCTACAGCTCCCCCTACCCATAGGCCCACCCACACCCCTACCCCTAGCCACAGCTCCCACTCCTGGGCCTAGGCCTACTCCGAGGTTTACCTCGACACCCACCCCTTACCCTATGCCTACCCCAGCGCTACGCCTACCGCTTCCACTAACCCTAGCTCGGGCCCTAGAACAACGCAGATGGCTTCCTCTAGTCCGAGGCCTAGAACTTGCCCGTCGCTGACCAGTACACCTTGCCCTTGTTTGGGTTAGGGTTAGGGTTAGGGTTGGTGTTAGGTTTAGGGTTAGGGTTAGGTTTAGGTTTAGTGTTAGGGTTGGTGGTAGGGTTAGGGTTAGGGTTAGGGTTAGGGTTAGTGTTAGGGTTTCGGTTAGGTTACCCCGAGCACTACCCCTCGCCCTAGGCCTACGCCTAGCACTACAGCTGGTCCTACCGCTAACGCTGGCCTACAGCTCCCCCTACCCATGGGCCCACCCCATCCCTACCCCTAGCCACAACTCCAACTCCTGGGCCAAAGCCTACTCCGAGGTTAACCTTGACACCCACCCCTTGCCCTATGCCTACCCCAGCGCTACGCCTATCGCTCCCACTAGCCCTAGCTCGTGCCCTAGACCAACGCCCAGTGCTCCTCTAGTCAGATGTCTACCACTTACCCGATGCCGACCAGTACACCTTTCCCTACCGTTAGCCAGTGCAGTAACCCGTGTCCTACGAAATCACCCTGGACTCACCCTTATCACACCCTAATCCAGCCCTACACCTGTTCCGAGTCCTAGGACTACCCGGAGCCCTCCCGTGACACCTACCACTAGCCCTGGGCCAACCCCTACCACTACCACTAGTCCTAGGCTCAACATGAGCCCTAACCCTAACACTGCCCGTGGGCCTCTGCCAACCACTAGCCCTTCAACTATCCCTAACCCGAGCACTACCCACGCCCTAGGCCTACGCATAGCACTACCTCTGGTTTTACCACTACCCCTAACCCTACAACTCCCCCTACCCATAGGCCCACCCCCACCCCTACCCCTAGCCACAGCTCCCACTCCTGGCCCTAGGCCTACTCCGAGGTTTACCTCGACACCCACCCCTTGCCCAATGCCTACCCCAGCGCTACGCCTACCGTTTCCACTAGCCCTAGCTCAAGCCCTAGACCAACGCCCATGGCTCCCTTTCGTCCGAGGCCTAAAACTTGCCCGTCGCTTACCAGTACACCTTGCCCTTGTTAGGGTTAGGGTTAGGGTTAGGGTTAGGGTTTAGGGTTAGGGTTAGGGTTAGGGTTGGTGTTAGGGTTAGGGTTAGGTTTAGGGATAGTGTTAGGGTTAGGGTTAGGGTTAGGTTACCCTGAGCACTACACCTCGCCCTAAGCCTACGCCTAGCAATACCTCTGGTCCTACCACTACCCTTGTCCCTACAGCTCCCCCTACCAATAGGCCCACCCCCATCCCTAACCCTAGCCACAGCTCCCACTCCTGGTCCTAGGCCTACTCTGAGGTTTACCCCGACACCTACCACTTGCCCTTTGCCTACCCCGCGCTACGCCTACCGCTCACACTAGCCCTACCTCGGGCCCTAGACCTACGCCCAGTGCTCAATCTAGTCTGAAGCCTAGCACTTGCCCGTCGCCAACCAGTACACCTTGCCCTTGTTAGGGTTAGGGTTAGGGTTAGGGTTTAGGGTTAGGGTTAGGGTTAGTGTTAGGGTTAGGTTTGGTGTTAGGTTTAGGGTTAGGGTTAGGGTTAGGGTTAGGGTTGGTGTTAGGGTTAGGGTTAGGGTTAGGGTTAGAGTTACGGTTACGGTTAGGTTACCCCGAGCACTACCTCTCGCCCTAGGCCTACGCCTAGCACTACCTCTGGTCCTACCGCAACCCCTGGCCCTACAGCTCCCCCTACCCATGGGCCCACCCCCATCCCTAACCCTAGCCACAACTCCAAATCTTGGGCCAAAGCCTACTCCGAGGTTGACCTTGACACCCACCCCTTGCCCTATGCCTACCCCAGCGCTACGCCTATCTCTCCCACTAGCCCTGGGTCGGGCCCTAGACCAACGCCCAGTGCTCATCTAGTCAGAGGTCTACCACTTGCCCGAGGCCGACCAGTACACCTTGCCCTACCGTTAGCCAGTGCAGTAACCCGTGTCCTACGAAATCACCCTGGACTCACCCTTACCACACTCTAATCCAGCCCTACACCCGTTCCGAGTTTTAGGACTACACGGAGCCCTCCCGTGACACCTACCCCTAGCCCTCGGCCAACCCCTACCACTACCACTAGTCCTAGGCTTAACATGAGCCCTAACCCTAACACTGCCCGTGGGCCTCTGCCAACCACTAGCCCTTCAACTAACCCTACCCCGAGCACTACCCCTCGCCCTAGGCCTACGCCTAGCACTACCTCTGGTCCTACCACTACTCCTGGCCCTACAGCTCCCCCTACCCATAGGCCCACCCCCACTCCTACCCCTAGCCACAGCTTTCACTCCTGGCCCTAGGCCTACTCCGAGGTTTACCTCGACACCCACCCCTTGCCCTATGCCTACCCCAGCGCTACGCCTACCGTTTCCACTATCTTTAGCTCGGGCCCTAGACCAAAGCCCATTGGTCACTCTAGTCCGAAGCCTAGCACTTGCCCTTCAACGACCAGTACACCTTGCCCTACCGATAGCCAGATCACTAACCCTTGTCCTACGAAATCACCCTGGACCCACCATTAGCCACACCCTAATCATGCCCTATATCCGTTTGGAGTCCTAGGACTACCCGGAGCCCTCCCGTGACACCTACCCCTAGCCCTCGGCCATCCCCTACCACTACCACTAGTCATAGGCCTAACATGAGCCCTAACCCTAACACTTCCCGTGGGCCTCTGCCAATTACTAGCTCTTCACCTAACCCTACCTCGAGCACTACCCCTCGCCCTAGGCCTACGCCTAGCACTACCTCTGGTCCTACCCCTACCCCTGGCCCTACAGCTCCCCTACCCATAGGCCCACCCCCACCTCTACCCCTAGCCACAGCTCCCACTCCTGGCCCTAGGCCTACTCCGAGGTTTACCTCGACACCCACCCCTTGCCCTATGCCTACCCCAGCGTTACGCCTACCGCTTCCACTAACCCTAGCTCGGGCCCTAGAACAACGCAGATGGCTTCCTCTAGTCCGAGGCCTAGAACTTGCCCGTCGCTGACCAGTACACCTTGCCCTTGTTACGGTTAGGGTTAGGGTTAGGGTTGGTGTTAGGTTTAGGGTTAGGGTTAGGTTTAGGTTTAGTGTTAGGGTTGGTGGTAGGGTTAGGGTTAGGGTTAGGGTTAGGGTTAGTGTTAGGGTTTCGGTAAGGTTACCCCGAGCACTACCCCTCGCCCTAGGCCTACGCCTAGCACTACAGCTGGTCCTACCGCTAACGCTGGCCTACAGCTCCCCGTACCCATGGGCCCACCCCATCCCTACACCTAGCCACAACTCCAACTCCTGGGCCAAAGCCTACTCCGAGGTTTACCTTGACACCCACCCCTTGCCCTATGCCTACCCCAGAGCTACGCCTATCGCTCCCACTAGACCTAGCTCGTGCCCTAGACCAACGCCCAGTGCTCCTCTTGTCAGAGGTCTACCACTTACCCGATGCCGACCAGTACACCTTGCCCTACCGTTAGCCAGTGCAGTAACCCGTGTCCTACGAAATCACCCTGGACTCACCCTTATCACACCCTAATCCAGCCCTACACCTGTTCCGAGTCCTAGGACTACCCGGAGCCCTCCCGTGACACCAACCCCTAGCCCTGGGCCAACCCCTACCACTACCACTAGTCCTAGGCTCAACATGAGCCCTAACCCTAACACTGCCCGTGGGCCTCCGCCAACAAATAGCCCTTCAACTATCCCTAACCCGAGCACTACCCACGCCCTAGGCCTACGCATAGCACTACCTCTGGTCCTACCACTACCCTTGGCCCTACAACTCCCCCTACCCATAGGCCAACCCCCACCCCTACCCCTAGCCACAGCTCCCACTCCTGGCCCTAGGCCTACTCCGAGGTTTACCTCGACACCCACCCATTGCCCAATGCCTACCCCAGCGCTACGCCTACCGTTTCCACTAGCCCTAGCTCGGGCCCTAGACCAACGCCCATGGCTCCCTTTCGTCCGAGGCCTAAAACTTGCCCGTCGCTGACCAGTACACCTTGCCCTTGTTAGGGTTAGGGTTAGGGTTAGGGTTAGGGTTAGGGTTTAGGGTTAGAGTTAGGGTTAGGGTTGGTGTTAGGGTTAGGGTTAGGGTTAGGGATAGTGTTAGGGTTAGGGTTAGGGTTAGGTTACCCCGAGCACTACCCCTCGCCCTAAGCCTACGCCTAGCACTACCTCTGGTCCTACCACTACCCTTGTCCCTACAGCTCCCCCTACCAATAGGCCCACCCCCATCCCTAACCCTAGCCACAGCTCCCATTCCTGGTCCTAGGCCTACTCTGAGGTTTACCCCGACACCCACCACTTGCCCTTTGCCTACCCCGCGCTACGCCTACCGCTCACACTAGCCCTACCTCGGGCCCAAGACCTACGCCCAGTGCTCACTCTAGTCCGAAGCCTAGCACTTGCCCGTCGCCAACCAGTACACCTTGCCCTACCGTTAGCCAGAGCATTAACCCGTGTCCTACGAAATCACCCTGGACCCACTATTAGCCACACCCTAATCCAGCCCTACATCCGTTCGGAATCCTAGGACTACCCGGAGTCCTCCCGTGACAGTTACCCGTAGCCCTCGCCCATCCCCTACCACTACCACTAGTCCTAGGCCTAACATGAGCCATAACCCTAACACTGCCCGTGGGCCTCTGCCAACCACTAGCCCTTCACCTAACCCTACCCCGAGCACTACCCCTCGCCCTAGGCTTACGCGTAGCACTACCTTTGGTCCTAACCCTACCCGTGGCCCTACAGCTTTCCCTACTTATAGGCCCACACCCATCCCTACCCCTAGCCAAAGCTCCCACTCCTGGCCCTAGGCCTACTCCGAGGTTTACCTCGACACCCACCCCTTGCCCTATGCCTACCCCAGCGCTACGCCTACCGCTACCACTAGCCCTAGCTCGGGCCCTAGACCAACGCCCACGGCTCCCTCTAGTCCAAGTTCTAGAAATTGCCCGTCGCTGACCAGTACACTTTGCCCTTGTTAGGGTTAGGGTTAGGGTTAGGGTTAGGGTTAGGGTTAAGGGTTAGGGTTAGGGTTAGGGTTGGTGTTAGGGTTAGGGTTAGGATTAGGGTTAGGTTTGGTGTTAGGTTTAGGGTTAGGGTTAGGGTTAGGGTTGGTGTTAGGGTTAGGGTTAGGGTTCGGGTTAGGGTTAGGGTTAGGTCACCCCGAGCACTACCCCTCGCCCTAGGCCTAAGCCTGGCACTACCTCTGGTCCTACCCCTACCCCTGGCCCTACAGCTCCCCCTACCCATAGGCCCACCCCCATCCCTACCCCTAGCCACAGCTCCCACTCCTGGTCCTAGGCCTACTCCGAGGTTTACCCCGACATCCACCCCTTGCCCTTTACCTACCCCAGCGCTATGCCTACCTCTCCCACTAGCCTAGCTCGGGCCCTAGACCAACGCCCATGGCTCCCTCTAGTTCGAGGCCTAGAACTTGCCCGACGCTGACCAGTACACCTTGCCCTTGTTAGGGTTAGGGTTAGGGTTAGGGTTAGGGTTAGGGTTTAGGGTTAGGGTTAGGGTTAGGGTTGGTGTTAGGGTTAGGGTTAGGGTTAGGGTTAGGGTTGGTGTTAGGTTTAGGGTTAGGGTTAGGGTTAGGGTTGGTGTTAGGGTTAGGGTTAGGGTTACAATTAGGGTTAGTGTTACGGTTAGGTGACCCCGAGCACTACCCCTCGCCCTAGGCCTACCCCTAGCACTACCTCTGGACCTACCCCTACCCCTGGCCCTACAGCTCCCCCTACCCATAGGACCACCCCCATCCCTACCCCTAGCCACAGCTCCCAATCCTGGTCCTAGGCCTACTCCGAGGTTTACCCCGACACCCACCCCTTGCCCTTTGCCTACCCCAGTGCTACGCCTACCGCTCCCACTAGCCCTAGCTCGGGCCCTAGACCAACGCCCAGTGCTCCCTGTAGTCCGAAGCCTAGCACTTGCCCGACGCCGACCAGTACACCTTGCCCTACCTTTAGCCAGAGCACTAACCCGTGTCCTACGAAAACACCCTGGACCCACCTTACCACACCCTAATCCAGCCCTACACCCGTTCCGAGTCCTAGGACTACCAGGAGCCCTTCCGTGACACCTACCCCTAGCCCTCGGCCAACCCCTACCAGTACCACTAGTCCTAGGCCTAACATGAGCCCTAAGACTAACACTGCCCGTTGGCCTCAGCCAACCACTAGCCCTTCACCATCCCTACAAAGAGCACTACCCCTCGCCTTAGGCCTACGCCTAGCACTACCTCTGGTCCTACCGCTACCCCTGGCCCTACAGGTCCCCCTAACCATAGGCCCACCCAAATCCCTACCCCTAGCCACAGCTCCAACTCCTGGCACTAGGCGTACTCCGAGGTTTACCCCAAGACCCACCCCTTGCCCTATGCCTACCCCAGCGCTACGCCTATCGCTTCCACTAGCCCTAGCCCGGGCTCTAGCCCACGCCCAGTGCTCATCTAGTCCGAGGCCTAGCACTTGCCCGTCGCCGACCAGTACACCTTGCCCTACCGTTAGTCAGAGCAGTAACCCGTGTCCTACGAAATCACCCTGGACCCACCCTTACCAACCCTAATCCAGCCCTACACGTGGTCCGAGTCCTAGAACTACCCGGAGCCCTCCCGTGACACCTACCCCTAGCCGTCGTCCAATCTTTACCACTACCACTAGTCCTAGGCTTAACATGAGCCCTAACCCTAACATTGCCCGTGGGCCTCTGCCAACCACTAGCCCTTCAACTAACCCTACCCCGAGCACTACCCCTCGCCCTAGGCCTACGCCTAGCACTACCTCTGGTCCTACCCCTACACCTGGCCCTACAGCGCCCCCTACCCATAGGCCCACCCCCACCCCTGCCCCTAGCAACAACTCCCACTCCTGGCCCTAGGCCTACTCCGAGGTTTACCTCGACACCCACCCCTTGCCCTATGACTACCTCAGCGCTACGCCTACCGCTCCCACTAGCCCTAGCTCGGGCCCTAGACCAACGCCCATGGCTCCCTCTAGTCCGAGGCCTAGAACTTGCCCGTCGCTGACCAGTACACCTTGCCCTTGTTAGGGTTAGGGTTAGGGTTAGGTTTAGGGTTAGGGTTAGGGTTAGGGTTGGTGTTAGGTTTAGGGTGAGGGTTAGGGTTAGGGTTAGGGTTAGGGTTTGTGTTAGGGTTAGTGTTAGGGTTAGGGTTAGGGTTTCGGATAGGTTACCCCGAGCACTACCCCTCGTCCTAGGCATACGCCTAGCACTACCTCTGGTCCTACCCCTACCCCTGGCCCTACAGCTCCCCCTACCCATAGGCCCACCCCCATCCCTACCCCTAGCCACAGCTTTTACTCCTGGTCCTAGGCCTACTTTGAGGTTTACCCCGACACCCACCCCTTGCCCTTTGCCTACCCCAGCGCTATGCCTACCGCTCCAACTAGCCCTACCTCGGGCCCTAGACCAACGCCCATTGGTCACTCTAGTCCGAAGCCTAGCACTTGCCCTTCAACGACCAGTACACCTTGCCCTACCGATAGCCAGATCACTAACCCTTGTCCTACGAAATCACCCTGGTCCCACCATTAGCCACACCCTAATCATGCCCCATATCCGTTTGGAGTCCTAGGAGTACCCGGAGCCCTCCCGTGACACCTACCCCTAGCCCTCGGCCATCCCCTACCACTACCACTAGTCATAGGCCTAACATGAGCCCTAACCCTAACACTTCCCGTGGGCCTCTGCCAATTACTAGCTCTTCACCTAACCCTACCTCGAGCACTACCCCTCGCCCTAGGCCTACGCCTAGCACTACCTCTGGTCCTACTCCTACCCCTGGCCCTACAGCTCCCCCTACCCATAGGCCCACCCACACCCCTACCCCTAGCCACAGCTCCCACTCCTGGGCCTAGGCCTACTCCGAGGTTTACCTCGACACCCACCCCTTACCCTATGCCTACCCCAGCGCTACGCCTACCGCTTCCACTAACCCTAGCTCGGGCCCTAGAACAACGCAGATGGCTTCCTCTAGTCCGAGGCCTAGAACTTGCCCGTCGCTGACCAGTACACCTTGCCCTTGTTTGGGTTAGGGTTAGGGTTAGGGTTGGTGTTAGGTTTAGGGTTAGGGTTAGGTTTAGGTTTAGTGTTAGGGTTGGTGGTAGGGTTAGGGTTAGGGTTAGGGTTAGGGTTAGTGTTAGGGTTTCGGTTAGGTTACCCCGGGCACTACCCCTCGCCCTAGGCCTACGCCTAGCACTACAGCTGGTCCTACCGCTAACGCTGGCCTACAGCTCCCCCTACCCATGGGCCCACCCCATCCCTACCCCTAGCCACAACTCCAACTCCTGGGCCAAAGCCTACTCCGAGGTTAACCTTGACACCCACCCCTTGCCCTATGCCTACCCCAGCGCTACGCCTATCGCTCCCACTAGCCCTAGCTCGTGCCCTAGACCAACGCCCAGTGCTCCTCTAGTCAGATGTCTACCACTTACCCGATGCCGACCAGTACACCTTTCCCTACCGTTAGCCAGTGCAGTAACCCGTGTCCTACGAAATCACCCTGGACTCACCCTTATCACACCCTAATCCAGCCCTACACCTGTTCCGAGTCCTAGGACTACCCGGAGCCCTCCCGTGACACCTACCACTAGCCCTGGGCCAACCCCTACCACTACCACTAGTCCTAGGCTCAACATGAGCCCTAACCCTAACACTGCCCGTGGGCCTCTGCCAACCACTAGCCCTTCAACTATCCCTAACCCGAGCACTACCCACGCCCTAGGCCTACGCATAGCACTACCTCTGGTTTTACCACTACCCCTAACCCTACAACTCCCCCTACCCATAGGCCCACCCCCACCCCTACCCCTAGCCACAGCTCCCACTCCTGGCCCTAGGCCTACTCCGAGGTTTACCTCGACACCCACCCCTTGCCCAATGCCTACCCCAGCGCTACGCCTACCGTTTCCACTAGCCCTAGCTCAAGCCCTAGACCAACGCCCATGGCTCCCTTTCGTCCGAGGCCTAGAACTTGCCCGTCGCTTACCAGTACACCTTGCCCTTGTTAGGGTTAGGGTTAGGGTTAGGGTTAGGGTTAGGGTTTAGGGTTAGGGTTAGGGTTAGGGTTGGTGTTAGGGTTAGGGTTAGGTTTAGGGATAGTGTTAGGGTTAGGGTTAGGGTTAGGTTACCCCGAGCACTACACCTCGCCCTAAGCCTACGCCTAGCACTACCTCTGGTCCTACCACTACCCTTGTCCCTACAGCTCCCCCTACCAATAGGCCCACCCCCATCCCTAACCCTAGCCACAGCTCCCACTCCTGGTCCTAGGCCTACTCTGAGGTTTACCCCGACACCTACCACTTGCCCTTTGCCTACCCCGCGCTACGCCTACCGCTCACACTAGCCCTACCTCGGGCCCTAGACCTACGCCCAGTGCTCAATCTAGTCTGAAGCCTAGCACTTGCCCGTCGCCAACCAGTACACCTTGCCCTACCGATAGCCAGAGCACTAACCCGTGTCCTACGAAATCACCCTGGACCCACTATTAGCCACACCCTAATCCAGCCCTACATCCGTTCGGAGTCCTAGGACTACCCGGAGCACTCCCGTGACAGTTACAGCTAGCCCTCGCCCATCCCCTAGCACTACCACTACTCCTAGGCCTAACATGTCCATAACCCTAACACTGCCCGTGGGCCTCTGCCAACCACTAGCCCTTCACCTAACCCTACCCCGAGCACTACCCCTCGCCCTAGGCTTACGCGTAGCACTACCTCTGGTCCTAACCCTACCCGTGGCCCTACAGCTCCCCCTACTTATAGGCCCACCCCCATCCCTACCCCTAGCCACAGCTCCCACTCCTGGCCCTAGGCCTACTCCGAGGTTTCCCTCGACACCCACCCCTTGCCCTAAGCCTAACCCAGCGCTACGCCTACCGCTACCACTAGCCCTAGCTCGGGCCCTAGACCAACGCCCATGGCTCCCTCTAGTCCGAGGCCTAGAAATTGCCCGTCGCTGACCAGTACACTTTGCCCTTGTTAGGGTTAGGGTTAGGGTTAGGGTTAGGGTTAAGGGTTAGGGTTAAGGTTAGGGTTGGTGTTAGGGTTAGGGTTAGGATTAGGGTTAGGTTTGGTGTTAGGTTTAGAGTTAGGGTTAGGGTTAATGTTGGTGTTAGGGTTAGGGTTAGGGTTCGGGTTAGGGTTAGGGTTAGGTCACCCCGAGCACTACCCCTCGCCCTAGGCCTACGCCTGGCACTACCTCTGGTCCTACCCCTACCCCTGGCCCTACAGCTTTCCCTATACATAGGCCCACCCCCATCCCTACCCCTAGCCACAGCTCCCACTCCTGGTCTTAGGCCTACTCCGAGGTTTACCCCGACACCCACCCCTTGCCCTTTACCTACCCCAGCGCTATGCCTACCTCTCCCACTAGCCTAGCTCGGGCCCTAGACCAACGCCCATGGCTCCCTCTAGTCCGAGGCCTAGAACTTCCCCGACGCTGACCAGTACACCTTGCCCTTGTTAGGGTTAGGGTTAGGGTTAGGGTTAGGGTTTAGGGTTAGGGTTAGGGTTAGGGTTGATGTTAGGGTTAGGGTTAGGGTTAGGGTTAGGGTTAGGGTTGGTGTTAGGTTTAGGGTTAGGGTTAGGGTTAGGGTTAGGGTTAGGTTTGGTGTTAGGGTTAGGGTTAGGGTTACAATTAGGGTTAGTGTTATGGTTAGGTGACCCCGAGCACTACCCCTCGCCCTAGGCCTACGCCTAGCACTACCTCTGGTCCTACTCCTACCCCTGGCCCTACAGCTCCTTCTACCCATAGGCCCACCCCCATCCCTACCCCTAGCCACAGCTCCCACTACTGGTCCTAGGCCTACTCCGAGGTTTACCCCGACAGCCTCCACTTGCCCTTTGCCTACACCAGCGCTATGCCTACCGCTCCCAGTAGCCCTACCTCGGGACGTAGACAAACGCCCAGTGCTCACTCTAGTCCGAAGCCTAGCACTTGCCCGTCGCCGACCAGTACACCTTGCCTACCGATAGCCAGAGCACTAACCCGTGTCCTACGAAATCACCCTGGACCCACCATTAGCCACACCCTAATCATGCCCACATCCGTTCGCAGTCCTAGGACTACCCGGAGCCCTCCCGTGACACCTACCACTAGCCCTCGGCAAACCCCTACCACTACCACTAGTCCTAGGCCTAACATGAGCCCTAAGACTAACACTGCCCGTGGGCCTCTGCCCACCACTAGCCCTTCACCTAACCCTACCCCGAGCACTACCCCTCGCCCTAGGACTACGCCTAGCACTACCTCTGGTCCTACCCCTACCCCTGGCCCTACAGCTCCCCCTACTTATAGGCCCACCCCCATCCCTACCCCTAGCCACAGCTCCCACTCCTGGCCCTAGGCCTACTCCGAGGTTTACCTCGACACCCACCCCTTGCACTATGCCTACCCCAGCGCTACGCCTACCGCTCCAACTAGCCCTAGCTCGGGCCCTAGACCAACGCTCATGGCTCCCTCTAGTCCGAGGCCTAGAACTTGCCCGAGGCTGACCAGTACACCTTGCCCTTGTTAGGGTTAGGGTTAGGGTTAGGGTTAGGGTTGGTGTTAGGTTTTAGGGTTAATGTTAGGGTTAGGGTTAGGGTTGGTGTTAGGGTTAGGGTTAGGGTTAGGGTTAGGGTTACGGTTAGGTTACCCCGAGCACTACCCCTCGCCCTAGGCATATGCCTAGCACTACCTCTGGCCTACCCCTACCCCTGGCCCTACAGCTCCCCATTACCATAGGCCCACCCCCATCTCTAACCCTAGCCACATCTTTTACTCCTGGTCCTAGGCCTACTCCGAGGTTTACCCCGACACCCACCCCTTGCCCTTTGCCTACCCCAGCGCTTTGCCTACCGCTCCCACTACCCCTACCTCGGGCCCGAGACCAACGCCCATTGCTCACTCTAGTCCGAAGCCTAGCACTTGCCCGACGCCGAACAGTACACCTTGCCCTACCTTTAGCCAGAGCACTAACCCGTGTCCTACGAAAACACCCTGGACACAACTTACCACACCCTAATCCAGCCCTACACCCGTTCCGAGTCCTAGGACTACCAGGAGCCCTCCCGGGACACCTACCCTAGCCCTCGGCCAACCCCTACCACTACCACTAGTCCTAGGCCTATCATGAGCCCTAAAACTAACACTGCCCGTGGGCCTCAGCCAACCACTAGCCCTTCACCATCCCTACAAAGAGCACTACCCCTCGCCTTAGGCCTACGCCTAGCACTACCTCTGGTCCTACCGCTACCCCTGGCCCTACAGCTCCCCCTAACCATAGGCTCACCCAAATCCCTACCCCTAGCCACAGCTCCAACTCCTGGCACTAGGCCTACTCCGAGGTTTACCCCGAGACCCACCCCTTGCCTTATGCCTACCCCAGCGCTACGCCTATCGCTCCCACTAGCCCTAGCCCGGGCCCTAGACCACGCCCAGTGCTCATCTAGTCCGAGGCCTAGCACTTGCCCGTCGCCGACCAGTACACCTTGCCCTACCGTTAGTCAGAGCAGTAACCCGTGTCCTACGAAATCACCCTGGACCCACCCTTACCAACCCTAATCCAGCCCTACACCTGTTCGGAGTCCTAGAACTACCCGGAGCCCTCCCGTGACACCTACCCCTAGCCGTCGGCCAATCCCTACCACTACCACTAGTTATAGGCTTAACATGAGCCCTAACCCTAACATTGCCCGTGGGCCTCTGCCAACCACTAGCCCTTCAACTAACCCTACCCCGAGCACTACCCCTCGCCCTAGGCCTACGCCTAGCACTACCTCTGGTCCTACACCTACACCTGGCCCTACAGCGCCCCCTACCCATAGGCTCACCCCCACCCCTACCCCTAGCAACAACTCCCACTCCTGGCCCTAGGCCTACTCCGAGGTTTACCTCGACACCCACCCCTTGCCATATGACTACCCCAGCGCTACGCCTACCGCTACCACTAGCCCTAGCTAGGGCCCTAGACCAACGCCCATGGCTCCCTCTAGTCCGAGGCCTAGAAATTGCCTGTCGCTGACCAGTACACTTTGCCCTTGTTAGGGTTAGGGTTAGGGTTAGGGTTAGGGTTAGGGTTAGGGTTAGGGTTAGGGTTAAGGGTTAGGGTTAGGGTTAGGGTTGGTGTTAGGGTTAGGGTTAGGATTAGGGTTAGGTTTGGTCTTAGGTTTAGGGTTAGGGTTAGGGTTAGGGTTGGTGTTAGGGTTAGGGTTAGGGTTCGGGTTAGGGTTAGGTTTAGGTCACCCCGAGCACTACCCCTCGCCCTAGGCCTACGCCTGGCACTACCTCTGGTCCTACCCCTACCCCTGGCCCTACAGCTCCCCCTAACCATAGGCCCACCCCCATCCCTACCCCTAGCCACAGCTTCCACTCCTGGTCCTAGGCCTACTCCGAGGTTTACCCCGACACCCACCCCTTGCCCTTTACCTACCCCAGCGCTATGCCTACCTCTCCCACTAGCCCTAGCTCGGGCCCTAGACCAACGCCCATGGCTCCCTCTAGTCCGAGGCCTAGAACTTGCCCGACGCTGACCAGTACACCTTGCCCTTGTTAGGGTTAGGGTTAGGGTTAGGTTTGGGTTAGGGTTGGTGTTAGGTTTAGGGTGAGGGTTAGGGTTAGGGTTAGGGTTAGGGTTTGTGTTAGGGTTAGTGTTAGGGTTAGGGTTAGGGTTTCGGATAGGTTACCCCGAGCACTACCCCTCGTCCTAGGCATACGCCTAGCACTACCTCTGGTCCTACCCCTACCCCTGGCCCTACAGCTCCCCCTACCCATAGGCCCACCCCCATCCCTACCCCTAGCCACAGCTTTTACTCCTGGTCCTAGGCCTACTTTGAGGTTTACCCCGACACCCACCCCTTGCCCTTTGCCTACCCCAGCGCTATGCCTACCGCTCCAACTTGCCCTACCTCGGGCCCTAGACCAACGCCCAGTGCTCACTCTAGTCCGAAGCCTAGCACTTGCCCGTCGCCGACCAGTACACCTTGCCTACCGATAGCCAGAGCACTAACCCGTGTCCTACGAAATCACCCTGGACCCAATCTTACCACACCCTAATCCAGCCCTAAACACGTTCCGAGTCCTAGGACTACGCGGAGCCCTCCCGTGACACCTCCCCCTAGCCCTCGGCCAAACCCTACCACTACCACTAGTCCTAGGCTTAACATGAGCCCTAAGACTAACACTGCCCGTGGGCCTCTGCCAACCACTAGCCCTTCACCATCCCTACAAAGAGCACTACCCCTTGCCTTAGGCCTACGCCTAGCACTACCTCTGGTCCTACCGCTACCCCTGGCCCTAAAGCTCCCCCTACCCATGGGCCAACCCCCATCCCTACCCCTAGCCACAACTCTAACTACTGGGCCAAAGCCTACTCCGAGGTTTACCTTGAAACCCACCCCTTGCCCTATGCCTACCCCAGCGCTACGCCTATCGATCCCACTAGCCCTAGCTCGGGCCCTAGACCAACGCGCAGTGCTCATCTAGTCAGAGGTCTACCACTTGCCCGAGGCCGACCAGTACACCTTGCCCTACCGTTAGCCAGTGCAGTAACCCGTGTCCTACGAAATCACCCTGGACTCACGCTTACCACAACCTAATCCAGCCCTACACCTGTTCCGAGTCCTAGTACTACACGGAGCCCTCCGGTGACACCTACCCCTAGCCCTCGGCCAACCCCAACCACTACCACTAGTCCTAGGCTTAACATGAGCCCTAACCCTAACACTGCCCGTGGGCCTCGGCCACCACTAGCCCTTCAACTAACCCTACCCCGAGCACTACCCCTCGCCCTAGGCCTACGCCTAGCACTACCTCTGGTCCTACCACTACCCCTGGCCCTACAGCTCCCCCTACCCATAGGCCCACCCCCACCCCTACCGCTAGCCACAGCTCCCACTCCTGGCCCTAGGCCTACTCCCAGGTTTACCTCTACACCCACCCCTTGCCCTTTGCCTACACCAGCGCTATGCCTACCGCTCCCACAAGCCCTACCTCGGGCCGTAGACAAACGCCCAGTGCTCACTCTAGTCCGAAGCATAGCACTTGCCCGTCGCCGAACAGTACACCTTGCCTACCGATAGCGAGAGCACTAACCCGTGTCCTACGAAATCACCCTGGACCCACCATTAGCCACACCCTAATCATGCCCACATCCGTTCGCAGTCCTAGGACTACCCGGAGCCCTCCCGTGACACCTACCCCTAGCCCTCGGCCAACCCCTACCACTACCACAAGTCCTAGGCCTAACATGAGCCCTAAGACTAACACTGCCCGTGGGCCTCAGCCAACCACTAGCCCTTCACCATCCCTACCCAGAGCACTACCCCTCGCCCTAGGCCTACGCCTAGCACTACTTCTGGTCCTACCGCTACCCCTGGCCCTACAGCTCCCCCTAAACATAGTCCCACCCAAATCCCTATCCCTAGCCACAGCTCCAACTCCTGGCACTAGGCCTACTCCGAGGTTTACCCCGACACCCACCCCTTGCCCTATGCCTACCCCAGCGCTATGCCTATCGCTCCCAATAGCCCTACCTCGGGCCCTAGAACAACGCCCAGTGCTCACTCTAGTCCGAAGCCTAGCACTTGCCCGTCGCCGACCAGGACATCTTGCCTACCGATAGCCAGAGCACTAACCCGTGTCCTACGAAATCACCCAGTACCCACCATTAGCCACACCCTAATCATGCCCCACATCCGTTCGGAGTCCTAGGACTACCCGGAGCCCTCCCGTGACAACTACCCCTAGCCCTCGGCCATCCCCGACCACTACCACTAGTCCTAGGCCTAACATGAGCCCTAACCCTAACACTGCCCGTGGGCCTCTGCCAACCACTAGCCCTTCACCTAACCCTACCCCGAGCACTACCACTCGCCCTAGGCCTACGCCTAGCACTACCTCTGGTCCTACCCCTACCCCTGGCCCTACAGCTCCCCCTACCCATAAGCCCAACCCCATCCCTACCCCTAGCCACAGCTCCCACTCCTGGCCCTAGGCCTACTCCGAGGTTTACCTCGACACCCACCCCTTGCCCTATGTCTACCCCAGCGCTACGCCTACCGCTCCAACTAGCCCTAGCTCGGGCCCTAGACGAACGCCCATGGCTCCCTCTAGTCCGAGGCCTAGAACTTGCCCGAGGCTGACCAGTACACCTTGCCCTTGTTAGGGTTAGGGTTAGGGTTAGGGTTGGTGTTAGGTTTTAGGGTTAGGGTTAGGGTTAGGGTTAGGGTTACGGTTAGGTTACCCCGAGCACTACCCCTCGCCCTAGGCATATGCCTAGCACTACCTCTGGTCCTACCCCTACCCCTGCCCCTACAGCTCCCCCTACCCATAGGCCCACCCCCATCCCTACCCCTAGCCACAGCTTTTACTCCTGGTCCTAGGCCTACTCCGAGGTTTACCCCGACACCCACCCCTTGCCCTTTGCCTACCCCAGCGCTATGCATACCGCTCCCACTAGCCCTACCTCGGGCCCTAGACCAACGCCCAGTGCTCACTCTAGTCCGAAGCCTAGCACTTGTCCGTCGCCGACCAGTACACCTTGCCTACCGATAGCCAGAGCACTAACCCGTGTCCTACGAAATCACCCTACCCACTCTTACCACACCCTAATCCAGCCCTACACCCGATCCGAGTCCTAGGACTACGCGGAGCCCTCCCGTGACACCTCCCCCTAGCTTTCGGCCAAACCCTACCACTACCAAGTCCTAGGCTTAACAAGAGCCCTAAGACTAACACTGCCCGTGGGCCTCTGCCAACCAATCGACCTTCACCTAACAGTACCCAGAGCACTACCCCTCGCCCTAGGCCTACGCCTAGCACTACCTCTGGTCCTACCGCTGCCCCTGGCCCTACAGCTCCCCCTACCCATGGGCCCACCCCCATCCCAACCCCTAGCCACAACTCCAACTCCTGGACCAAAGCCTACTCTGAAGTTTACCTTGAAACCCACCCCTTGCCCTATGCCTACCCCAGCGCTACGCCTATGGCTCCCACTAGCCCTAGCTCGGGCCCTAGACCAACGCCCAGTGCTCATCTAGTCAGAGGTCTACCACTTGCTTGAGGCCGACCAGTACACCTTGCCCTACCGTTAGCCAGTGCAGTAACCCGTGTCCTACGAAATCACCCTGGACTCACGCTTACCACACCCTAATCCAGCCCTACACCTGTCCCGAGTCCTAGGACTACCCGGAGCCCTCCCGTGACAACTACCCCTAGCCCTCGGCCAACCCCTACCACTACAACTAGTCCTAGGCTTAACATGAGCCCTAACCCTAACACTGCCCGTGGGCCTCTGCCACCACTAGCCCTTCAACTAACCCTACCCCGAGCACTACCCCTCGCCCTAGGCATACGCCTAGCACTACCTCTGGTCCTACCACTACCCCTGGCCCTACAGCTCCCCCTACCCATAGGCCCACCCCCACCCGTACCGCTAGCCACAGTTCCCACACCTGGCCCTAGGCCTACTTTGAGGTTTACCTCGACACCCACCCCTTGCACTATTCCTACCCCAGCGCTACGCCTACCATTTCCACTAGCCCTAGCTCGGGCCCTAGACCAACGCCCATGGCTTCCTCTCGTCCGAGGCCTAGAACTTGCCCGTCGCTGACCAGTACACCTTGCCCTTGTTAGGGTTAGGGTTAGGGTTAGGGTTAGGGTTAAAGTTTAGGGTTAGAGTTAGGGTTACGGTTGGTGTTAGGGTTATGGTTATGGTTAGGGTTAGGGTTGGTGATATGTATAGGGTTAGGGTTAGGGTTAGGCTTATGGTTAGTGTTGGTGTTAGGGTTAGGGTTAGGGTTAGTGTTAGGGTTGGTGTTAGGTATAGGGTTAGGGTTAGGGTTAGGGTTGGTGTTAGGGTTAGGGTTAGGGTTAGGGTTAGGGTTGGTGTTAGGTATAGGGTTAGGGTTAGGGTTAAGGTTAGGGTTAGGGTTAGGGTTGGTGTTAGGTTTAGGGTTAGGGTTAGGTTTAGGGTTAGGGTTAGGGTTGGTGGTAGGGTTAGGGTTAGGGTTAGGGTTAGGGTTAGGGTTAAGGTTTCGGTTAGGTTACCCCGAGCATTACCCCTCGCCCTAGGCCTACGCCTAGCACTACCTCTGTTCCTACCGCTACCGATGGCCTACAGCTCCCCTACCCATGGGCCCACCCCCATCCCTACCCCTAGCCACAACTCCAACTCCTGAGCCAAAGCCTACTCTGAGGTTTACCTTGACACCCACCACTTGCCCTATGCCTACCCCAGCGCTACGCCTATGGCTCCCACTAGCCCTAGCTCGGGCCCTAGACCAACGCCCAGTTCTCATCTAGTCACAGGTCTACCACTTGCCCGAGGCCGACCAGTACACCTTGCCTTACCGTTAGCCAGTGCAGTAACCCGTTTCCTACGAAATCACCCTGGACTCACCCTTATCACACCCTAATCCAGCCCTACACGTGTTCCGAGTCCTAGGACTCCCCGGAGCCCTCCCGTGACACCTACCCCTAGCTTTCGGCCAACCCCTACCACTACCACTAGTCCTAGGCCTAACATGAGCCCTAACCCTAACACTGCCAGTGGGCCTCTGCCAACCACTAGACCTTCACCTAACCCTACCCCGAGCACTACCCCTCGCCCTGGGCCTATGCCTAGCACTACCTCTGGTCGTACCCTTACCCGTGGCCCTACAGCTCCCCCTACCCATAGGCCCACCCCCATCCCTACCACTAGCCACAACTCCAACTCCTGGCCCAAAGCCTACTCCGAGGTTTACCCCGACACCCACCCTTTGACCTATGCCTACCCCAGCGCTACGCCTACCGCTCCCACTAGCCCTAGCTCAGGCCCTAGACCAACGCCCATGGCTTCCTCTAGTCCGAGGCCTAGAATTTGCCCGACGCTGACCAGTACACCTTGCCCTTGTTAGGGTTAGGGTTAGGGTTAGGGTTAGGGTTGGTGTTAGGTTTAGGGTTAGGGTTAGGGTTAGGGTTAGGGTTGGTGTTAGGGTTAGGGTTAGGGTTAGGGTTAGGGTTAGGGTTAGGGTTAGGGTTTACGGTTAGGGTTAGGGTTAGGGTTAGTGTTAGGTTTAGGGTTAGGGTTAGGGTTAGGGTTAGGGTTAGCGTTGGTGTTAGGTTTAGGGTTAGGGTTAGGGTTAGGGTTAGGATTTGGGTTGGTGTTAGGGTTAGGGATAGGGTTATGGTTAGGGTTAGGATTAGGGTTAGTGTTGGTGTTAGGATTAGGGTTAGGGTTAGGGTTAGTGTTAGGGTTAGGGTTGGTGTTAGGGTTAGGGTTAGGGTTAGGGTTAGGGTTAGGGTTAGTGTTAGGGTTAGGGTTAAGTTACCCTGAGCACTACCCCACGCCCTAGGCCTACGCTGGCACTACCTCTGGTCCTACCTCTACCCCTGGCCCTACAGCTCCCCCTGCCCATAGGCCCACCCCCATCCCTACCCCTAGCCACAGCTCCCACTCCTGGTCCTAGGCCTACACCGAGTGTTACCCCGACACCCACCCATTGCCCTTTGCTTACCACAGCGCTACGCCTACCGCTCCCACTAGCCCTACCTCGGGCCCTAGACCAACGCCCAGTGCTCACTCTAGTCCGAATCCTAGCACTTGCCCTTCACCGACCAGTACACCTTGCCCTACCGATAGCCAGATCACTAACCCTTGTCCTACGAAATCACCCTGGACCCACCATTAGCCACACCCTAATCATGTCCCACATCCGTTCGGAGTCCTAGGACTACCCGGAGTCCTCACGTGACACCTACCCCTAGCCCTCGGCCATCCCCTACCACTACCACTAGTCCTAGGCCTAACATGAGCCCTAACCCTAACACTGTTTGTGGGCCTCTGCCAACCACTAGCCCTATACCTAACCCTACCCCGAGCACTACCCCTCGCCCTAGTCCTACGCCTAGCACTACCTCTGGTCCTACCGCTACCCCTGGCCCTACAGCTCCCCCTACTTATAGGCCCACCCCCATCCCTACCCCTAGCCACAAATCCAACTCCTGGCACTAGGCCTACTCCGAGGTTTTCCTCGACACCCACCCCTTGTCCTATACCTACCCCAGGGCTTCGCCTATCGCTCCCACTAGCCCTAGCTCGGGCCCTAGACCAACGCCCATGGCTCCCTCTAGTCCGAGGCCTAGAACTTGCCAGTCGCTGACCAGTACACCTTGCCCTTGTTAGGGTTAGGGTTAGGGTTATGGTTAGGGTTTAGGGTTAGGGTTAGGGTTAGGGTTGGTGTTCGGGTTAGGGTTAGGGTTAGGGTTAGGGTTTGTTTTAGGGTTAGGGTTAGGTTTAGTGTTAGGGTTAGGGTTAGGGTTAGGGTTAGGTCACCCCGAGCACTACCCCTCGCCCTAGGCCTACGCCTGGCACTACCTCTGGTCCTACTTCTACCCCTGGCCCTACAGCTCCCTTTACTTATAGGCCCACCCCCATCTCTACCCCTAGCCACAGCTCCCACTCCTGGTCCTAGGCCTACCCCGAGGTTTACTCCGACACCCACCCCTTGCCCTTTGCCTACCACAGCGCTACGCCTACCGCTCCCACTAGCCCTACCTCGGGCCCTAGACCAACGCCCAGTGATCATCTAGTCAGAGGTCTACCACTTGCCCGAGGCCGACCAGTACACCTTGCCCTACCGTTAGCCAGTGCAGTAACCCGTGTCCTACGAAATCACCCTGGACTCACCCTTACCACACCCTAATCCAGCCCTACACCTGTTCCGAGTCCTTGGACTACCCGGAGCCCACCCGTGACACCTACCCCTAGCCCTCGACCAACCCCTACCACTACAACTAGTCCTAGGCTTAACTTGAGCCCTAACCCTAACACTGCCCGTGGGCCTCTGCAAACCACTAGCCCTGCAACTAACCCTACCACGAGCACTACCCCTTGCCCTAGGCCTACGCCAGCACTACCTCTGGTCGTACCCCTACCCCTGGCCCTACAGCTCCCCCTACCCATAGGCCCACCCCATCCCTACCCCTAGACACAGCTCCCACTCCTGGTCCTAGGCCTACTCCGAGGTTTACCCCGAAACCCACCCCTTGCCCTTTGCCTACCCCAGCGCTATGCCTATCGCTCCCACTAGCCCTACCTCGGGCCCTAGACCAACGCCCAGTGCTCACTCTAGTCCGAAGCCTAGCACTTCCCCGTCGCCGACCAGTACACCTTGCCTAACGATAGGCAGAGCACTAACCCGTGTCCTACGAAATCACCCTGGACCCACCATTAGCCACACCCTAATCATGCACCACATCCGTTCGGAATCCTAGGACTACCCGGAGCCCACCCGTGACACCTACCCCTAGCCCTCGGCCTTTCCCTACCACTACCACTAGTCCTAGGCCTAACATGAGCCCTAACCCTAACACTGCCCGTGGGCCTCTGCCAATCAGTAGCCCTTCACCTAACCCTACCCCGAGCACTACCCCTCGTCCTAGTCCTACGCCTAGCACTACCTCTGGTCCTACCCCTACCCCTGGCCCTACAACTCCCCCTAATTATAGGCCCACCCCCATCCCTACCCCTAAGCACAACTCCAACCTCTGGACCAAAGCCTACTCCGAGGTTTACCCCGACACCCACCCCTTGCCCTATGCCTAACAAAGTGCTACGCCTACCGCTCCCACTAGCTCTAGCTCGGGCCCTAGACCAACGCCCAGTGATCCCTCTAGTCCGAGGCCTACCACCTGCCCGACGCCGACCAGTACACCTTGCCCTACCGTTAGCCAGAGCACTAACCCGTGTCCTACGAAATCACCCTGGACCCACCCTTACCACACCCTAATCCAGCCCTACACCCGTTTTGAGTCCTAGGACTACATGGAGCCCTCCCGTGACACCTACCCCTAGCCCTCGGCCAACCCCTACCACTACCACTAGTCCTAGACCTAACATGAGCCCTAAGACTAACACTGACCGTGGGCCTCAGCAAACAACAAGCCCTTCACCCAACCCTACCAAGAGCACTACCCCTCGCCCTAGGCATACGCCTAGCACTACCTCTGGTCCTACCACTACCCCTGGCCCTACAGCTCCCCCTACCCATGGGCCCACCCCATCCCTACCCCTATCCACAACTCCAACTCCTGGGCCAAAGCCTACACCGAGGTTTACCTTGACTCCCACCCCTTGCTGTATGCCTACCGCAGCGCTACGCCTATCGCTCCCACTAGCCCTAGCTCGGTCCCTAGACCAACGCCCAGTGCTCATCTAGTCAGAGGTCTACCACTTGCCCGAGTCCGACCAGTACACCTTGCCCTACTGTTAGCCAGTGCAGTAATCCGTGTCCTACGATATCACCCTGGACTCACCCTTTCCACACCCTAATCCAGCTCTACACCTGTTCCGAGTCCTATGACTACCCGGAGCCCTCCCATGACATCTACCCCTAACCCTCGGCCAACCCCTACCACTACCACTAGTCCTAGGCCTACTATGAGCCCTAAGACTAACAATTCCCGTGGGCCTCAGCCAACCACTATCCCTTCACGATCCCTACCCAGAGCACTACCCCTCGCCCTAGGCCTACGCCTAGCACTACGTCTGGTCCTACCGCTACCCCTGGCCCTACAGCTCCCCCTAACCATAGGCCCACCCAAATCCCTACCCCTAGCCACAGCTCCAAATCCTGGCACTAGGCCTACTCCGAGGTTTACCCCGATACCCAACCCTTGCCCTATGCCTACCCGAGCGCTACGCCTATCGCTCCCACTAGGCCTATCTTGGGCCCTAGACCAACGCCCAGTGCTCATCTAGTCCGAGGCCTAGCACTTGCCCGTCGCCAACCAGTACACCTTGCCCTGCCGTTAGCCAGAGCAGTAACCCGTGTCCTACGAAATCACCCTGGACCCACCCTTACCAACCCTAATTTAGCCCTCCACCTGTTCCAATTCCTAGAACTACCCGGAACCCTCCCGTGACACCTACCCCTACCCTCGGCCAACCCCTACCACTACCACTAGTCCTAGACTTAACATGAGCCCTAACCCTAACACTGCCCGTGGGCCTCTGCCAACCACTAGCCCTTCAACTAACCCTACCCCGAGCACTACCACTCGCCCTAGGCCTACGCCTAGCAGTACCTCTGGTCCTACCCCTACCCCTGGCCCTACAGCTCCCCCTACCCATAGGCCCACCCCATCCCTACCCTAGACACAGCTCCCACTCCTGGTCCTAGGCCTACTCTGAGGTTTACCCTGACACCTACCCCTTGCCCTTTGCCTACCCCAGCGCTACGCCTACCGCTCCCACTAGCCCTACCTCGGGCCCTAGACCAACGCCCAGTGCTCACTCTAGTCCGAAGCCTAGCACTTGTCCGGCGCCAACCGGTACACCTTGCCCTACTGATAGCCAGAGCACTAACCCGTGTCCTACGAAATCACCCTGGACCTACCATTAGCCACATCCTAATCATGCCCACATCCGTTCGGAGCCCTAGGACTACCCGGAGCCCTCCCGTGACAGTTACCCCTAGCCCTCGCCCATCCCCTATCACTACCACTAGTCCTAGGCCTAACATGAGCCCTAACCCTAACACTGCCCGTGGGCCTCTGCCAACCACTAGCCCTTCACCTAACCCTACCCCGAGCACTACCCCTCGCCCTAGGCTTACGCGTAGCACTACCTCTGGTCCTACACCTACCCCAGGCCCTACAGCTCCCCCTACTTATAGGCCCAACTCCATCCCTACCCTTAGCCACAGCGCCCACTCCTGGCCCTAGGCCTACTCCGAGGTTTACCTAGACACCCACCCCTAGTTCTATACCTACCCCAGCGCTACGCCTACCGCTCCCACTAGCCCTAGCTCGGGTCCTAGACTAACGCCCATGGCTCCCTCTAGTCCGAGGCCTAGAACTTGCCCGTCGCTGACCAGTACACCTTGCCCTTGTTAGGGTTAGGGTTAGGGTTAGGGTTAGGGTTAGGTTTAGGGTTAGGGTTAGGGTTAGGGTTAGGGTTAGGGTTGGTGTTATGGTAGGGGTTAGGGTTAGGGTTAGGGTTAGGGTTGGTGTTAGGTATAGGGTTAGGGTTAGGGTTAGGGTTAGGGTAAGGGTTAGTGTTAGGGTTATGGTTAGGGTTAGGGTTAGGGTTGGTGTTAGGTATAGGGTTATGGTTAGGGTTAGGGTTGGTGTTAGGGTTAGGGTTAGGATTAGGGTTAGGGTTGGTGTTAGGTTTAGCGTTAGGGTTAGGGTTAGGGTTAGGGTTGGTGTTAGGGTTAGGGTTAGGGTTAGGGTTAGGGTTAGGTTTAGGGTTAGGTCACCCCGAGCACTACCCTTCGACCTAGGCCTACGCCTGGAAATACCTCTGGTCCTACCCCTACCCCTGGCCCTACAGCTCCCCCTACCCATAGGCCCACCCCCATCCCTACCCCTAGCCACAGCTCCCACTCCTGGTCCTAGGCCTACTCCGAGGTTTACCTTGACACCCACCCCTTGCCCTATGCCTACCCCAGCGCTACGCGTATCGCTCCCACTAGCCCTAGCTCGGGCCCTAGACCAACGCCCAGTGCTCATCTAGTCAGAGGTCTACCACTTGACCGAGGCCGACCAGTACACCTTGCCCTACCGTTAGCCAGTGCAGTAACCCGTGTCCTACGAAATCACCCTGGACTCACCCTTATCACACCCTAATCCAGCCCTACACCTGTTCCGAGTCCTAGGACTACCCGGAGCCCTCCCGTGACACCTACCCCTAGCCCTCGGCCAAACCCTACCACTACCACTAGTCCTAGGCTTAACATGAGCCCTAACCCTAACACTGCCCGTTGGCCTCTGCAAACCACTAGCCCTTCAACTAACCTTACCCCGAGCACCACCCTCGCCCTAGGCCTACGCATAGCACTACATCTGGTCCTACCACTACCGCTGGCCCTACAGCTCCTCCTACCCATAGGCCCACCCCCACACCTACCCCTAGCCACAGCTCCCACTCCTGGCCCTAGGCCTACTCTGAGGTTTATCTCGACACCCACCCCTTGCCCAATGCCTACCCCAGCGCTACGCCTACCGTTTCCACTAGCCCTAGCTCGAGCCCTAGACCAACGCCCAGTGCTCTCTCTAGTCAGAGGCCTACCACTTGCCCGAGGCCGACCAGTACACCTTGCCCTACCGTTAGCCAGAGCAGTAACCCGTGTCCTACGAAATCACCTTGGACCCACCCTTACCACACCCTAATACAGCCCTACACCTGTTCCGAGTCCTAGGACTACCCGGAGCCATTTCGTGACACCTACCCCTAGCCCTCGGCCAACCCCTACCACTAGTCCTAGGCTTAACATGAGCCCTAACCCTAACACTGTCCGTGGGCCTCTGCCAAACACTAGCCCTTCAACTAACCCTACCCCGAGCATTACCCCTCGCCCTAGGCCTACGCCTAGCACTACCTCTGGTCCTACCACTACCCCTGGCCCTACAGCTCCCCCTACCCATAGGCCCACCCCCACCCTTACCCCTAGCCACAGCTCCCACTCCTGGCCCTAGGCCTACTCCGAGGTTTACCTCGACACCCACCGTTTGCCCTATGCCTACCCCAGCGCTACGCCTACCGCTCCCACTAGCCCTATCTCGGGCCCTAGACCAACGCCCATGGCTCCCTCTAGTCCGAAGCCTAGCACTTGCCCGTCACCGACCAATACACCTTGCCCTACCGAAAGCCAGATCACTAACCCTTGTCCTACGAAATCACCCTGGACCCACCATTAGCCACACCCTAATCATGCCCCACATCCGTTCGGAGTCCTAAGACTACCCGGAGCCCTCCCGTGACACCTACCCCTAGCCCTCGTCTATCCCCTATCACTACCACTAGTCCTAGGCCTAACATGAGCCCTAACCCTAACACTGTCCGTGGGCCTCTGCCAACCACTAGCCCTTCCCCTAACCCTACCCCGAGCACTACCCCTCGCCCTAGGCTTACGCCTAGCACTACCTCTGGTCCTACCCCTACCCCTGGCCCTACAGCTCCCCCTACTAATAGGCCCACCCCCATCCCTACCCCTAGCCACAACTCCAACCTCTGGTCCAAAGCCTACTCCGAGGTTTACCCCGACACCCACCCCTTGCTTTATGCCTACCCCAGTGCTACGCCTATCGCACCCACTAGCCCTAGCTCGGGCCCTAGACCAAAGCCCAGTGCTCATCCAGTCCGAGGCCTAGCACTTTCCCGTCGCCGACCAGTACACCTTGCCCTACCGTTAGCCAGAGCAGTAACCCGTGTCCTACGTAATCACCCTGGACCCACCCTTACCACACCCTAATCCAGCCCTACACCTGTTCTGAATCCTAGGACTTACCGGAGCCCTCCCGTGACACCTACCCCTAGCCCTCGGCCCACCCCTACCACTACCACTAGTCCTAGGCTTAACATGAGCCCTAACCCTAACACTGCCCGTGGGCCTCTGCCAACGACTAGCCCTTCAACTAACCCTACCCCGAGCACTACCCCTCGCCCTAGGCCTACGCCTAGCACTACCTCTGGTCCTACCCCTACCACTGGCCCTACAGCTCCCCCTACCCCTGGGCCCACCCCCATCCCTACCCCTAGACAAAACTCCAAATCCTGGCCCAAAGCCTACTCCGAAGTTTACCCCGACACCCACCCCTTTCCCTATGCCTATCCCAGCGCTACGCCTACCGTTCCCACTAGCCCTAGCTCGGGCCCTAGACCAACGCCCAGTGCTCTCTCTAGTCAGAGGCCTACCAGTTGCCCGAGGCCGACCAGTACACCTTGCCCTACCGTTAGCCAGAGCAGTAACCCGAGTCCTACGAAATCACCCTGGACCCACCCTTACCACACCCTAATACAGCCCTACACCTGTTCCGAGTCCTAGGACTACCCGGAGACATTTCGTGACACCTACCCCTAGCCCTCGGCCAACCCCTACCACTACCACTAGTCCTAGGCTTAACATGAGCCCTAACCCTAACACTGCCCGTGGGTTTCTGCCAAACACTAGCCCTTCAACAAACCCTACCCCGAGCACTACCCCTCGCCCTAGGCCTACGCCTAGCACTACCCCTGGTCTTACCACTACCCCTAGCCCTACAGCTCCCCCTACCCATAGGCCCACCCCCACCCCTACCCCTAGCCACAGCTCCAACTTCTGGCCCTAGGCCTACTCCGAGGTTTACCTCGACACCCACCCCTTGCCCTATGCCTACCCCAGCGCTACGCCTACCGCTCCCACTAGCCCTAGCTCGGGCCCTAAACCAACGCCCATGGCTCCCTCTAGTCCGAGGCCTAGAACTTGCCCGTCGCTGACTAGTACACATTGCCCTTGTTAGGGTTAGGGTAAGGGTTAGGGTTAGGGTTTAGGGTTAAGGTAAGGGTTAGGGTTGGTGTTAGGTTTAGGGTTAGGATTAGGGTTAGGGTTGGTGTTAGGTTTAGGGTTAGGGTTAGGGTTAGGGTTAGGTCACCCCGAGCACTACCCCTCGCCCTAGGCGTACGCCTGGCACTACCTCTGGTCCTACCCCTACCTCTGGCCCTACAGCTCCCCCTACCCATAGGCCCACCCCCATCCCTACCCCTAGACACAGCTCCCACTCCTGGTCCTAGGCCTACTCCGAGGTTTACCCGACACCCACCCCTTGCCCTTTGCCTACCATAGCGCTACGTCTACCGCTCCCACTAGCCCTACCTCGGGTCCTAGAACAACGCCCAGTGCTCACTCTAGTCCGAAGCCTAGCACTTTCCCGTCACCGACCAATACACCCTGCCCTACCGAAAGCCAGATCACTAACCCTTGTTCTACGAAATCACCCTGGACCCACCATTAGCCACACCCTATTCATGCCCCACATCCGTTCGGAGTCCTAGGACTACCCGGAGCCCTCCCGTGACACCTACCCCTAGCCCTCGGCTATCCCCTACCACTACCACTAGTCCTAGGCCTAACATGAGCCCTAAACCTAACACTGTCCGTGGGCCTCTGCCAACCACTAGCCCTTCACCTAACCCTACCCCGAGCACTACCCCTCGCCCTAGGCCTACGCCTAGCACTACCTCTGGTCCTACCCCTACCCCTGGCCCTACAGCTCCCCCTACTAATAGGCCCACCCCCATCCATACCCCTAGCCATAACTCCAACCTCTGGCCCAAAGCCTATTCCGAGGTATACCCCGACACCCACCCCTTGCCCTATGCCTACCCCAGCGCTTCGCCTATCGCTCCCACTAGCTCTAGCTCGGGCCCTAGACCAAAGCCCAGTGCTCATCTAGTCTGAGGCCTAGCACTTGCCCGTCGCCGACCAGTACCCCTTGCCCTACCGTTAGCCAGAGCAGTAACACGTGTCCTACAAAATCACCCTGGACCCACCCTTACCACACCCTAATCCAGCCCTACACCTGTTCTGAGTCCTAGAACTATCCGGAGCTTTCCCTTGACACCTACCCCTAGCCCTTGGCCCACCCCTACCACTACCACTAGTCCTAGGCTTAACATGAGCCCTAACCCTAACACTGCCCGTGGGCCTCTGCCAACCACTAGCCCTTCAACTAACCTTACCCCGAGCACTACCCCTCGCCCTAGGCCTACGCCTAGCACTACCTCTGGTCCTACCCCTACCCCTGGCCCTACAGCTCCGCCTACCTCTGGGCCCACCCCCATCCCTACCCCTAGCCAAAACTCCAACTCCTGGCCCAAAGCCTACTCCGAAGTTTACCCCGACACCCACACCTTGCCCTATGCCTATCCCAGCGCTACGCCTACCGCTCCCACTAGCCCTAGCTCGGGCCCTAGACCAACGCCCAGTGCTCTCTCTAGTCAGAGGCCTACCACTTGCCCGAGGCCGACCAGTACAACTTGCCCTACCGTTAGCCAGAGCAGTAACCCGTGTCCTACGAAATCACCCCGGACCCACCCTTACCACACCCTAATACAGCCCTACACCTGTTCCGAGTCCTAAAACTACCCGGAGCCATTTCGTGACACCTACCCCTAGCCCTCGGCCAACCCCTACCACTACCACTAGTCCTAGGCTTAACATGAGCCCTAACCCTAACACTGCCCGTGGGCCTCTGCCAAACACTATCCCTTCAACTAACCCTACCCCGAGCACTACCCCTCGCCCTAGGCCTACGCCTAGCACTACCTCTGGTCCTACCACTACCCCTGGCCCTACAGCTCCCCCTACCCATAGGCCCACCCCCACCCTTACCCCTAGCCACAGCTCCCACTGCTGGCCCTAGGCCAACTCCGAGGTTTACCTCGACACCCACCCCTTGCCCTATGCCTACCCCAGAGCTACGCCTACCGCTCCCACTAGCCCTAGCTCGGGCCCTAGACCAACGCCCATGGCTCCCTCTAGTCCGAAGCCTACCACTTGCCCGTCACCGACCAATACACCTTGCCCTACCGAAAGCCAGATCACTAACCCTTGTCCTACGAAATGACCCTGGACCCACCATTAGCCACACCCTAATCATGCCCCATATCCGTTCGGAGTCCTAGGACTACCCGGAGCCCTCCCGTGACACCTACCCCTAGCCCTCGGCTATCCCCTACCACTACCACTTGTCCTAGGCCTAACATGAGCCCTAACCCTAACACTGTCCGTGGGCCTCTGCCAAACACTAGCCCTTCAACTAACCCTACCCCGAGCACTACCCCTCGCCCTAGGCCTACGCCTAGCACTACCTCTGGTCCTACCCCTACCCCTAGCCCTACAGCTCCCCCTACCCCTGGGCCCACCCCCATCCCTACCCCTAGCCAAAACTCCAACTCCTGGCCCAAAGCCTACTCCGAAGTTTACCCCGACACCTACCCCTTGCCCTATGTCTATCCCAGCGCTACGCCTACCGCTCCCACTAGCACTAGCTCGGACCCTAGACCAACGCCCAGTGCTCTCTCTAGTCAGAGGCCTACCAGTTGCCCGAGGTCGACCAGTACACCTTGCCCTACCGTTAGCCAGAGCACTAACCCGTGTTTTATGAAATCACCCTGTACCCACCCTTACCACACCCTAATCCAGCCCTACACCCGTTCCGAGTCCTAGGATTACCCGTAGCCCTTCCGTGACACCTACCCTGAGCCCTCGGCCAACCCCTACCACTACCACTAGTCCTAGGCCTAACAAGAGCCCCAACCGTAACACTGCCCGTGGGCCTCAGCTAACCACTAGCCCTTCACCATCCCTACACAGAGAACTACCCCTCGCCCTAGGCCTACGCATAGCACTACCTCTGGTCCTACCTCTACCCCTGGCCCTACAGCTCCCCATAACCATAGGTCCACCCAAATCCCTACCCCTAGCCAAAACTCCAACTCCTGGCCCAAAGCCTATTCCGAAGTTTACCCCGACACCCACCCCTTGACCTATGCCTATCCCAGCGCTACGCCTACCGCTCCCACTAGCCCTAGCTCAGGCCCTAGACCTACGCCCAGTGCTCTCTCTTGTCAGAGGCCTACCACTTGCCCGAGGCCGACCAGTACACCTTGCCCTACCGTTAGCCAGAGCAGTAACCCGTGTCCTACGAAATCACCCTGGACCCACCCTTACCACACCCTAATGCAGCCCTACACCTGTTCCGAGTCCTAGGACTACCCGGAGCCATTTCGTGACACCTACCCCTAGCCCTCGGCCAACCCCTACCACTACCACTAGTCCTAGGCTTAACATGAGCCCTAACCCTAACACTGCCCGTGGGCCTCTGCCAAACACTAGCCCTTCAACTAACCCTACCCCGAGCACTACCCCTCGCCCTAGGCCTACGCCTAGCACTACCTCTGGTCCTACCACTACCCCTGGCCCTACAGCTCCCCCTACCAATAGGCCCACCCCCACCCTTACCCCTAGCCACAGCTCCAACTCCTGGCCCTAGGCCTACTCCGAGGTTTACCTCGACACCCACCCCTTGCCCTATGCCTACCCCAGCGCTACGCCTACCGTTCCCACTAGCCCTAGCTCGGGCCCTAGACCAACCCACATGGCTCCCTCTAGTCCGAAGCCTAGCACTTGCCCGTCACCGACCAATACACCTTGCCCTACCGAAAGCCAGATCACTAACCCTTGTCCTACGAAATCACCCTGGACCCACCATTAGCCACACCCTAATCATGCCCCACATCCGTTCGGAGTCCTAGGACTACCCGGAGCCCTCCAGTGACACCTACCCCTAGCCCTCGGCTATCCCCTACCACTACCACTAGTCCTAGGCCTAACATGAGCCCTAACACTAACACTGTCCGTGGGCCTCTGCCAACCACTAACCCTTCACCTAACCCTACCAGAGCACTACCCATCGCCCGAGGCGTACGCCTAGCACTACCTCTGGTCCTACCCCTACCCCTGGCCCTACAGCTCCCCCTACTAATAGGCCCACCCCCATCCCTACCCCTAGCCACAAATCCAACCTCTGGCCCAAAGCCTACTCCGAGGTTCACCCCGACACCCACCCCTTGCCCTATGCCTACCCCAGCGCTACGCCTATCGCTCCCACTAGCCCTAGCTCGGGCCCTAGACCAAAGCCCAGTGCTCATCTAGTCCGAGACCTAGCACTTGCCCGTCGCCGACCAGTACACCTTGCCCTACCGTTAGCCAGAGCAGTAACCCGTGTCCTACGAAATCACCCTGGACCCACCCTTACCACACCCTAATCAAGCCCTACACCTGTTCTGAGTCCTAGGACTACCCGGAGCCCTCCCGTGACACCTACCCCTAGCCCTCGGCCAACCCCTACCACTACTACTATTTATAGGCTTAACATGAGCCCTAACCCTAACACTGCCCGTGGGCCTCTGCCAACCACTAGCTCTTCAACTAACCCTACCCCGAGCACTACCCCTCGCCCTAGGCCTACGCCTAGCACTACCTCTGGTCCTACCACTACCCCTGGCCCTACAGCTCCCCCTACCCATAGGCCCACCCCCACCCTACCCCTAGCCACAGCTCCCACTCCTGGCCCTAGGCCTACTCCGAGGTTTACCTCGACACCCACCACTTGCCCTATGCCTACCCCAGCGCTATGCCTAACGCTCCCACTAGCCCTAGCTCGGGCCCTAGACCAACGCCCATGGCTCCCTCTAGTCGGAGGCCTAGAACTTGCCCGTCGCTGACTAGTACACATTGCCCTTGTTAGGGTTAGGGTAAGGGTTAGGGTAAGGGTTTAGGGTTAGGGTTAGGGTTAGGGTTGGTGTTAGGTTTAGGGTTAGGATTAGGGTTAGGGTTGGTGTTAGGGTTAGGGTTGGTGTTAGGGTTAGGGTTAGGATTAGGGTTAGGGTTGGTGTTAGGGTTAGGTTTAGGGTTAGGGTTAGGGTTAGGGTTAGGGTTAGGGTTAGGTCACCCCGAGCACTACCCCTCGCCCTAGGCGTACGCCTGGCACTACCTCTGGTCCTACCGCTACCCCTGGCCCTACAGCTCCCCCTACCCATAGGCCCACCCCCATCCCTACCCCTAGACACAGCTCCCACTCCTGGTCCTAGGCCTACTCCGAGGTTTACCCCGACACCCACCCCTTGCCCTTTGCCTACCACAGTGCTACGCCTACCGCTCCCACTAGCCCTAGCTCGGGCCCTAGACCAACGCCCAGTGCTCTCTCTAGTCAGAGGCCTACCAGTTGCCCGAGGCCGACCAGTACACCTTGCCCTACCGTTAGCCAGAGCACTAACCCGTGTTTTATGAAATCACCCTCGACCCACCCTTACCACACCCTAATCCAGCCCTACACCCGTTCCGAGTCCTAGGATTACCCGTAGCCCTCCCGTGACACCTACCCTGAGCCCTCGGCCAACCGCTACCACTACCAATAGTCCTAGGCCTAACAAGAGCCCCAACCGTAACACTGCCCGTGGGCCTCAGCTAACCACTAGCCCTTCACCATCCTTACCCAGAGCACTACTTCTCGCCCTAGGCCTACGCATAGCACTACCTCTGGTCCTACCTCTACCCCTGGCCCTACAGGTCCCCATAATCATAGGTCCTCACAAATACCTACCCCTAGCCAAAACTCCAACTCCTGGCCCAAAGCCTATTCCGAAGTTTACCCCGACACCCACCCCTTGACCTATGCCTATCACAGCGCTACGCCTACCGCTCCCACTAGCCCTAGCTCAGGCCCTAGACCTACGCCCAGTGCTCTCTCTTGTCAGAGGCCTACCACTTGCCCGAGGCCGACCAGTACACCTTGCCCTATCGTTAGCCAGAGCAGTAACCCGTCTCCTACGAAATCACCCTGGACCCACCCTTACCACACCCTAATGCAGCCCTACACCTGTTCCGAGTCCTAGGACTACCCGGAGCCATTTCGTGACACCTACCCCTAGCCCTCGGCCAACCCCTACCACTACCACTAGTCCTAGGCTTAACATGAGCCCTAACCCTAACACTGCCCGTGGGCCTCTGCCAAACACTAGCCCTTCAACTAACCCTACCCCGAGCACTACCCCTCGCCCTAGGCCTACGCCTAGCACTACCTCTGGTCCTACCACTACCCCTGGCCCTACAGCTCCCCCTACCAATAGGCCCACCCCCACCCTTACCCCTAGCCACAGCTCCAACTCCTGGCCCTAGGCCCACTCCGAGGTTTACCTCGACACCCACCACTTGCCCTATGCCTACCCCAGCGCTACGCCTACCGCTCCCACAAGCCCTAGCTCGGGCCCTAGACCAACGCCCATGGCTCCCTCTAGTCCGAAGCCTAGCACTTGCCCGTCACCGACCAATACACCTGCCCTACCGAAAGCCAGATCACTAACCCTTGTCCTACGAAATCACCCTGGACCCACCATTAGCCACACCCTAATCATGCCCCACATCCGTTCGGAGTCCTAGGACTACCCGGAGCCCTCCAGTGACACCTACCCCTAGCCCTCGGCTATCCCCTACCACTACCACTAGTCCTAGGCCTAACATGAGCCCTAACACTAACACTGTCCGTGGGCCTCTGCCAACCACTAACCCTTCACCTAACCCTACCCTGAGCACTACCCATCGCCCGACGCGTACGCCTAGCACTACCTCTGGTCCTACCCCTACCCCTGGCCCTACAGCTCCCCCTACTAATAGGCCCACCCCCATCCCTACCCCTAGCCACAACTCGAACCTCTGGCCCAAAGCCTACTCCGAGGTTTACCCCGACACCCACCCCTTGCCCTATGCCTACCCCAGCGCTACGCCTATCGCTCCCACTAGCCCTAGCTCGGGCCCTAGACCAAAGCCCAGTGCTCATCTAGTCCGAGACCTAGCACTTGCCCGTCGCCGACCAGTACACCTTGCCCTACCGTTAGCCAGAGCAGTAACCCGTGTCCTACGAAATCACCCTGGACCCACCCTTACCACACCCTAATCAAGCCCTACACCTGTTCTGAGTCCTAGGACTACCCGGAGCCCTCCCGTGACACCTACCCCTAGCCCTCGGCCAACCCCTACCACTACCACTATTTATAGGCTTAACATGAGCCCTAACCCTAACACTGCCCGTGGGCCTCTGCCAACCACTAGCCCTTCAACTAACCCTACCCCGAGCACTACCCCTCGCCCTAGGCCTACGCCTAGCACTACCTCTGGTCCTACCACTACCCCTGGCCCTACAGCTCCCCCTACCCATAGGCCCACCCCCACCCTACCCCTAGCCACAGCTCCCACTCCTGGCCCTAGGCCTACTCCGAGGTTTACCTCGACACCCACCCCTTGCCCTATGCCTACCCCAGCGCTACGCCTAACGCTCCCACTAGCCCTAGCTCGGGCCCTAGACCAACGCCCATGGCTCCCTCTAGTCCGAGGCCTAGAACTTGCCCGTCGCTGACTAGTACACATTGCCCTTTTTAGGGTTAGGGTAAGGGTTAGGGTAAGGGTTTAGGGTTAGGGTTAGGGTTAGGGTTGGTGTTAGGTTTAGGGTTAGGATTAGGGTTAGGGTTGGTGTTAGGGTTAGGGTTGGTGTAGGGTTAGGGTTAGGATTAGGGTTAGGGTTGGTGTTAGGGTTAGGGTTAGGGTTAGGGTTAGGGTTAGGTCACCCCGAGCACTACCCCTCGCCCTAGGCATACGCCTGGCACTACCTCTGGTCCTACCGCTACCCCTGGCCCTACAGCTCCCCCTACCCATAGGCCCACCCCCATCCCTACCCCTAGACACAGCTCCCACTCCTGGTCCTAGGCCTACTCCGAGGTTTACCCCGAAACCCACCCCTTGCCCTTTGCCTACCACAGCGCTACGCCTACCGCTCCCACTAGCCCTACCTCGGGCCCTAGACCAACGCCCAGTGCTCACTCTAGTCCGAAGCCTAGCACTTGCCCGTCACCGACCAATACACCCTGCCCTACCGAAAGCCAGATCACTAAACCTTGTCCTACGAAATCACCCTGGACCCACCATTAGCCACACCCTAATCATGCCCCACATCCGTTCTGAGTCCTAGGACTACCCGGAACCCTCCCGTGACACCTACCCCTAGCCCTCGGCTGTCCCCTACCACTACCACTAGTCCTAGGCCTAACATGAGCCCTAACCCTAACACTGTCCGTGGGCCTCTGCCAACCACTAGCCCTTCACCTAACCCTACCCCGAGCACTACCCCTCGCCCTAGGCTTACACCTAGCACTACCTCTGGTCCTACCCCTACCCCTGGCCCTACAGCTCCCCCTACTAATAGGCCCACCCCCATCCCTACCCCTAGCCAAAACTCCAACTCCTGGCCCAAAGCCTACTCCGAAGTTTACCCCGACACCCACCCCTTGCCCTATGCCTATCCCAGCTCTACGCCTACCGCTCCCACTAGCCCTAGCTCAAGCCCTAGACCAACGCCCAGTGCTCTCTCTACTCAGAGGCCTACCACTTGCCCGAGGCCGACCAGTACACCTTGCCATACCGTTAGCCAGAGCAGTAACCCGTGTCCTACGAAATCACCCTGGACCCACCCTTACCACATCCTAATACAGCCCTACACCTGTTCCGAGTCCTAGGACTACCCGGAGGCATTGGTGACACCTACCCCTAGCCCTCGGCGAACCCCTACCACTACCACTAGTCCTAGGCTTAAGATGATCCCTAACCCTAACACTGCCCGTGGGTTTCTGCCAAACACTAGCCCTTCAACTAACCCTACCCCGAGCACTACCCCTCGCCCTAGGCATACGCCTAGCACTACCTCTGGTCCTACCACTACCCCTGGCCCTACAGCTCCCCCTAATCATAGGCCCAACCCCACCCTTACCCCTAGCCACAGCTCCCACTCCTTGCCCTAGGCCTACTCCGAGGTTTACCTCGACACCCACCCCTTGTTCTATGCCTACCCCAGCGCTACGCCTACCGCTTCCACTAGCCCTAGCTCGGGCCCTAGACCAACGCCCATGGCTCTCTCTAGTCCAAAGCCTAGCACTTGCCCGTCACCGACCAATACATCCTGCCCTACCGAAAGCCAGATCACTAACCCTTGTCCTACGAAATCACCCTGGACCCACCATTAGCCACACCATAATCATGCCCCACATTCGTTCGGAGTCCTAGGACTACCCGGAGCCCTCCCGTGACACCTACCCCTAGCCCTCGGCTATCCCCTACCACTACCACTAGTCCTAGGCCTAACATGAGCCCTAACCCTAACACTGTCCGTGGGCCTCTGCCAACCACTAGCCCTTCACCTAACCCTACCCTGAGCACTACCCATCGCCCGAGGCGTACGCCTAGCACTACCTCTGGTCCTATCCCTACCCATGGCCCTACAGCTCCCCCTACTAATAGGCCCACCCCCATCCCTACCCCTAGCCACAACTCCAACCTCTGGCCCAAAGCCTACTCCGAGGTTTACCGCGACACCCACCCCTTGCCCTATGCCTACCCCAGCGCTACGCCTATCGCTCCCACTAGCCCTAGCTCGGGCCCTAGACCAAAGCCCAGTGCTCATCTAGTCCGAGACCTACCACTTGCCCGTCGCCGACCAGTACACCTTGCCCTACCGTTAGCCAGAGCAGTAACCTGTGTCCTACGAAATCACCCTGGACCCACCCTTACCACACCCTAATCAAGCCCTACACCTGTTCTGAGTCCTAGGACTACGCGGAGCCCTCCCGTGACACCTACCCCTAGCCCTTGGCCAACCCCTACCACTACCACTAGTCCTAGGCTTAACATGAGCCCTAACCCTAACACTGCCCGTGGGCCTCTGCCAACCACTAGCCCTTCAACTAACACTACCGCGAGCACTACCCCTCGCCCTAGGCCTACGCCTAGCACTACCTATGGTCCTACCCCTACCCCTGGCCCTACAGCTCCCCCTACCCCTGGGCCCACCCCTATCCCTACCCCTAGCCAAAACTCCAACTCCTGGCCCAAAGCCTACTCCGAAGTATACCCCGACACCCACCCCTTGCCCTATGCCTATCCCAGCGCTACGCCTACCGCTCCCACTAGCCCTAGCTCGGGCCCTAGACCAACGCCCATGGCTCCCTCTAGTCCGAGGCCTAGAACTTGCCCGTCGCTGACCAGTACACCTAGCCCTTGTTAGGGTTATGGTTAGGGTTAGTGTTAGGGTTGGATTAGGGTTTAGGGTTAGGGTTAGGGTTAGGGTTGGTGTTAGGGTTAGGGTTAGGGTTAGGGTTAGGGTTGGTGTTAGGTTTAGGGTTAGGGTTAGGGTTAGGGTTAGGGTTAGGGTTAGGGTTGGTGTTAGGGTTAGGGTTAGGGTTAGGGTTAGGGTTAGGGTTAGGATTAGGGTTAGGGTTGGTGTTAGGGTTAGGGTTAGGGTTAGGGTTAGGGTTAGGGTTGGTGTTAGGGTTAGGGTTAGGGTTAGGGTTAGGGTTGGTGTTAGGTATAGTGTTAGGGTTAGGTTTAGGGTTAGGGTTGGTGTTAGGTATAGTGTTAGGGTTAGTGTTAGGGTTAGGGTTAGGGTTAGGGTTAGGATTAGGGTTAGGGTTGGTGTTAGGGTTAGGGTTAGGGTTAGGGTTAGGGTTGGTGTTAGGTATAGGTTTAGGGTTAAAGTTAGGGTTAGGGTTAGGGTTAGGGTTGGTGTTAGGGTTAGGGTTAGGGTTAGGGTTAGGTTTGGTGTTAGGGTTAGGGTTAGGGTTAGGATTAGGGTTAGGGTTGGTGTTAGGGTTAGGGTTAGGGTTAGGGTTAGGGTTAGGGTTGGTGTTAGGGTTAGGGTTAGGGTTAGGGTTAGGGTTAGGGTTAGGGTTAGGGTTAGGTCACCCCGAGCACTACCCCTCGCCCTAGGCGTACGCCTGGCACTACCTCTGGTCCTACCCCTACCCCTGCCCCTACAGCTCCCCCTACTAATAGGCCCACCCCCATCCCTACCCCTAGCCACAACTCCAACCTCTGGCCCAAAGCCTATTCCGAGGTGTACCCCGACACACACCCCTTGTCCTATGCCTACCCCAGCGCTACGCCTACCGCTCCTACTAGCCCTAGCTCGGGCCCTAGACCAACGCCCATGGCTCCCTCTAGTCCGAAGCCTAGCACTTGCCCGTCGCCGACCAGTACACCTTGCCTACCGATAGCCAGAGCACTAACCCATGTCCTAAGAAATCACCCTGGACGCACCATTAGCCACACCCTAATCATGCCCCACATCCGTTCGGAGTCCTAGGACTACCCAGAGCCCTCCCGTGACAACTACCCCTAGCACTCGGCCATCCCCTACTACTACCACTAGTCCTAGGCCTAACATGAGCCCTAACCCTAACACTGCCCGTGGGCCTCTGCCAACCACTAGCCCTTCACCTAACCCTACCTCGAGCCCTACCACTCGCCCTAGGCCTACGCCTAGCACTACCTAGGGTCCTACCCCTACCCCTGGCCCTACAGCTCCCCCTACCCATAGGCCCACCCCCATCCCTACCCCTAGCCACAACTCCAACTCCTGGCCCAAAGCCTACTCCGAGGTTTACCCCGACACCCACCCTTTGCCCTATGCCTACCGCAGTGCTACGCCTAACGCTCCCACTAGCCCTAGCTCGGGCCCTAGACCAACGCCCAGTGCTCCCTCTTGTCCGAGGCCTACCACTTCCCCGACGCCGACCAGTACACCTTGCCCTACCTTTAGCCAGAGCACTAACCTGTGTCCTACGAAATCACCCTGGACCAACCCTTACCACACCCTAATCCAGCCCTACATCCGTTCCGAGTCCTAGGACTACCCGGAGCCCTCCCGTGACACCTACCCCTAGCCCTCGGCCAACCCCTACCACTACCACTAGTCCTAGGTCTAACATGAGCCCTAAGACTAACACTGCCCGTGGGCCTCAGCCAACCACTAGCCCTTCACCATCCCTACCCAGATCACTACCCCACGCCCTAGGCCTACGCCTAGCACTACCTCTGGTCCTACCCCTAACCATGGCCCTACAGCTCCCACTAACCATAGGCCCACTCAAATCCCTACCCCTACCCACATCTCCAACTTCTGGCACTAGGCCAACTCCGAGGTTTACCCCGACACCCACCTTTTACACTATGCCTACACCAGCGCTACGCCTAACGCTCCCACTAGCCCTAGCTCGGGTCCTAGACCAAAGCCCAGTGCTCATCTAGTCCGAGGCCTAGCACTTGCTTGTCGCCGACCAGTACACCTTGCCCTACCGATAGCCAGATCAGTAACCCGTGTCCTACAAAATCACCCTGGACCCACCCTTACCAACCCTCATCCAGCCCTACACCTTTTCCGAGTCCTAGGACTACCCGGAGCCATTTCGTGACACCTACCCCTAGCCCTCGGCCAACCCCTACCACTACCACTAGTCCTAGGCTTAACATGAGCCCTAACCCTAACACTGCCCGTGGGCCTCTGCCAAACACTAGCCCTTCAACTAACCATACCCCGAGCACTACCCCTCGCCTTAGGCCTTCGCCTAGCACACCTCTGGTCCTACCACTACCCCTGGCCCTACAGCTCCCCCTACCCATAGGCCCACCCCCACCCCTACCCCTAGCCACAGCTCCCACTCCTGGCCCTAGGCCTACTCCGAGGTTTACCTCGACACCCACCCCTTGCCCTATGCCTACCCCAGCGCTACAACTACCGCTCGCACTAGCCCTAGCTCGGGCCCTAGACCAACGCCCATGGCTCCCTCTAGTAAGAGGCCTAGAACTTGCCCGTCGCTGACCAGTACACATAGCCCTTGTTAGGGTTATGGTTAGGGTTAGGGTTAGGGTTGGATTAGGGTTTAGTGTTAGGGTTAGGGTTAGGGTTGGTGTTAGGTTTAGGGTTAGGGTTAGGGTTAGGGTTGGTGTTAGGTTTAGGGTTAGGGTTAGGGTTAGGGTTGGATTAGGGTTTAGTGTTAGGGTTAGGGTTAGGGTTGGTGTTACGGTTAGGGTTAGGGTTAGGGTTAGGGTTAGGGTTGGTGTTAGGTTTAGGGTTAGGGTTAGGGTTAGGGTTAGGGTTAGGGTTGGTGTTAGGGTTAGGGTTAGGGTTAGGGTTAGGGTTAGGATTAGGGTTAGGGTTGGTGTTAGGGTTAGGGTTAGGGTTAGGGTTAGGGTTGGTTTTAGGGTTAGGGTTAGGGTTAGGGTTAGGGTTGGTGTCAGGGTTAGGGTTAGGGTTAGGGTTAGTGTTAGGGTTAGGGTTAGGGTTAGGGTTAGGATTAGGGTTAGGGTTGGTGTTAGGGTTAGGGTTAGGGTTAGGGTTAGGGTTGGAGTTAGGTATAGGGTTAGGGTTAAAGTTAGGGTTAGTGTTAGGGTAGGGTTGGTGTTAGGGTTAGGGTTTGGGTTAGGGTTAGGTTTGGTGTTAGGGTTAGGGTTAGGGTTAGGGTTAGGGTTGGTGTTAGGTATAGGGTTAGGGTTAGTGTTAGGGTTAGGGTTAGGGTTGGTGTTAGGGTTAGGGTTAGGGTTAGGGTTAGTGTTAGGGTTAGGGTTAGGGTTAGGTTACCCCGAGCACTACCACTAGCCCTCGGCCATCCCCTACGACTACCACTAGTCGTAGACCTAACATGAGCCCTAACCCTAACACTGCCCGTGGGCCTCTGCCAACCACTAGCCCTTCACCATCCCTACCCAGAGCACTACCCTTCGCCCTAGGCCTACGCCTAGCTCTACCTCTGGTTTTACCTTTACCCATGGCCCTACAGCTCCCACTAACCATAGGCCCACCCAAATCCCTACCCCTAACTACAGCTCCAACTCCTGGCACTAGGCCAACTCCGATTTTACCCCGACACCCACCCCTTGCCCTATGCCTACACCAGCGCTACGCCTAACGCTCCAACTAGCCCTAGCTCGGGCCCTAGACCAACGCCCAGTGCTCATCTAGTTTGAGGCCTAGCACTTGCCCGTCGCCGACCAGTACACCTTGCCCTACCGTTAGCCAGAGCAGTAACCCGTGTCCTACGAAATCACCCTGGACCCACCCTTACCAACCCTAATCCAGCCCTACACCTGTTCCGAGTCCTAGAACTACCCGGAGCGATTCGTGACACCTACCCCTAGCCCTCGGCCAACCCCTACCACTACCACTAGTCCTTGGCTTAACTTGAGCCCTAACCCTAACACTGCCCGTGGGCCTCTGCCAAACACTAGCCCTTAAACTAACCCTACCCCGAGCACTACCCCTCGCCCTAGGCCTTCGCCTAGCACTACCTCTTGTCCTACCACTACCCCTGGCCCTACAGCTCCCCCTACCCATAGGCCCACCCCCACCCCTACCCCTAGCCACAGCTCCAACTCCTGGCCCTAGGCCTACTCCGAGGTTTACCTCGACACCCACCCCTTGCCCTATGCCTACCCCAGCGCTACGCCTACCGCTCTCACTAGCCCTAGCTCGGGCCCTAGACCACCGCCCATGGCTCCCTCTAGTCCGAGGCCTAGAACTTGCCCATCGCTAACCACTACACCTTGCCCTTGTTAGGGTTAGGGTTAGGGTTAGGGTTAGGGTTGGATTTGGGTTTAGGGTTAGGGTTAGGGTTAGGGTTGGTGTTAGGGTTAGGGTTAGGGTTAGGCTTAGGGTTGGTGTTAGGTTTAGGGTTAGGGTTAGGGTTAGGGTTAGGGTTGGTGTTAGGGTTAGGGTTAGGTTAGGGTTAGGGTTAGGATTAGGGTTAGGGTTGGTGTTAGGGTTAGGGTTAGGTTTAGGGTTAGGGTTAGGGTTGGTGTTAGGGTTAGGGTTAGGGTTAGGGTTGGTGTTAGGGTTAGGGTTAGGGTTAGGGTTAGTGTTAGGGTTAGGGTTAGGGTTAGGGTTAGGTTTAGGATTAGGGTTAGGGTTGGTGTTAGGGTTAGGGTTAGGGTTAGGGTTAGGGTTGGTGTTAGGTATAGGGTTAGGGTTAAAGTTAGGGTTAGAATTAGGGTTAGGGTTGGTGTTAGGGTTAGGGTTAGGGTTAGGTTTGGTGTTAGGGTTAGGGTTAGGGTTAGGGTTAGGGTTGGTGTTAGGTATAGGGTTAGGGTTAGGGTTAGGGTTAGGGTTGGTGTTAGGGTTAGGGTAAGGGTTAGGGTTAGTGTTAGGGTTAGGGTTAGGGTTAGGTTACCCCGAGCACTACCCCTCGCCCTAGGCCTACGCCTAGCACTACCTCTGGTCCTACCCCTACTTCTGTCCCTACAGCTCCCCCTACCCATAGGCCCACCCCCATCCCTACCGCTAGCCACAGCTCCCACTCCTGGTCCTAGGCCTACTCCGAGGTTTACCCCGACACCCACCCCTTGCCCTTTGCCTACCCCAGCGCTACGCCTACCGCTCCCACTAGCCCTAGCTCGGGCCCTAGACCAACGCCCAGTGCTCCCTCTAGTCTGAGGCCTACCACTTGCCCGACGCCGACCAGTACACCTTGCCCTACCGTTAGCCAGAGCACTAACCCGTGTCCTACGAAATCACCCTGGACCAACACTTACCACACCCTAATCCAGCCCTACATCCGTTCCGAGTCCTAGGACTACCCGGAGCCCTCCGGTGACACCTACCCCTAGCCCTCGGCCAACCCCTACCACTACCACTAGTCCTAGGCCTAACATGAGCCCTAAGACTAACACTGCCGTGGGCCTCAGCCTACCACTAGCCCTTCACCATCCCTACCCAGAGCACTACCCCTCGCCCTAGGCCTACGCCTAGCACTACCTCTGGTCCTACCCCTACCCATGGCCCTACAGCTCCCACTAACCATAGGCCCACCCAATTCCCTACCCCTACCCACAGCTCCAACTCCTGGCACAAGGCCAACTCCGAAGTTTACCCCGACACCCACCTTTTGCCCTACGCCTACACCAGCGCTACGCCTAACTCTCCAACTAGCCCTAGCTCGGGCCCTAGTCCAACGCCCAGTGCTCATCTAGTCCGAGGCCTAGCACTTGCCCGTCGCCGACCAGTACACCTTGCCTACCGTTAGCCAGAGGAGTAACCCGTGTCCTACGAAATCACCCTGGACCCACCCTTACCAATCCTAATCCAGCCCTACACCTGTTCCGAGTCCTAGAACTACCCGGAACCATTTGGTGACACCTACCGCTAGCCCTCGGCCAACCCCTACCACTACCACTAGTCCTAGGCCTAACATGAGCCCTAAGACAACACTGCACGTGGGCCTCTGCCAAACACTAGCCCTTCAACCTCCCTACCCCGAGCACTACCCCTCGCCCTAGGCCTTCGCCTAGCACTACCTCTGGTCCTACCACTACCCCTGGCCCTACAGCTCCCCCTACCCATAGGCCCACCCCCACCCCTACCCCTAGCCACAGCTCCCACTCCTGGCACTAGGCCTACGCCGAGGTTTACCTCGACACCCACCCCTTGCCCTATGCCTACCCCAGCGCTACGCCTACCGCTCTCACTAGCCCTTGCTCGGGCCCTAGACCAACGCCCATGGCTCCCTCTAGTCCGAGGCCTAGAACTTGCCCGTCGCTGACCAGTACACCTTGCCCTTGTTAGGGTTAGGGTTAGGGTTAGGGTTGGATTAGGGATTAGGGTTTAGGGTTAGGGTTAGGGTTAGGGTTGGTGTTAGGGTTAGGGTTAGGGTTAGGGTTAGGTTGGTGTTAGGTTTAGGGTTAGGGTTAGGGTTAGGGTTAGGGTAAGGGTTGGTGTTAGGGTTAGGGTTAGGGTTAGGGTTAGGGTTAGGGTTAGGATTAGGGTTAGGGTTGGTGTTAGGGTTAGGGTTAGGGTTAGGTTTGGTGTTAGGGTTAGGGTTAGGGTTAGGGTTAGCGTTGGTGTTAGGTATAGTGTTAGGGTTAGGGTTAGGGTTAGGGTTGGTGTTAGGGTTAGGGTTAGGGTTAGGGTTAGTGTTAGGGTTAGGGTTAGGGTTAGGGTCAGGATTAGCGTTAGGGTTGGTGTTAGGGTTAGGGTTAGGGTTAGGGTTAGGGTTGGTGTTAGGTATAGGGTTAGGGTTAAAGTTAGGGTTAGTGTTAGGGTAGGGTTGGTATTAGGGTTAGGGTTTGGGTTAGGGTTAGGTTTGGTGTTAGGGTTAGGGTTAGGGTTAGGGTTAGGGTTGGTGTTAGGTATAGGGTTAGGGTTAGGGTTAGGGTTAGGGTTAGGGTTGGTGTTAGGGTTAGGGTTAGGGTTAGGGTTAGTGTTAGGTTTAGGGTTAGGGTTAGGTTACCCCGAGCACTACCCCTCGCCCTAGGCCTACGCCTAGCACTACCTCTGGTCCTACCCCTTCCCCTGTCCCTACAGCTCCCCCTACCCATAGGCCCACCCCCAACCCTACCGCTAGCCACAGCTCCCACTCCTGGTCCTAGGCCTACTCCAAGGTTTACCCCGACACCCACCCCTTGCCCTTTGCCTACCCCAGCGCTACGCCTACCGCTCCCACTAGCCCTACCTCGGGCCCTAGACCAACGCGCAGTGCTCACTCTAGTCCGAAGCCTAGCACTTGCCCGTCGCCAACCGGTACACCTTGCCCTACCGATAGCCAGAGCACTAACCCGTGTCCTACGAAATCACCCTGGACCCACCATTAGCCACACCCTAATCCAGCCCTACATCCGTTCGGAGTCCTAGGACTACCCAGAGCCCTCCCGTGATAGTTAACCCTAGCCCTCGGCCATCCCCTTCCACTACCACTAGTCCCAGGCCTAACATGAGCCCTAACCCTAACACTGCCCGTGGGCCTCTGCCAACAACTAGCCCTTCACCTAACCCTACCCCGAGCACTACCCCTCGCCCTAGGCTTACGCCTAGCACTACCTCTGGTCCTACTCCTACCCCTGGCCCTACAGCTCCCCCTATTTATAGGCCAACCCTCATCCCTACCCCTAGCCACAGCTCCCACTCCTGGACCTAGGCCTACTCCGAGGTTGACCCCGACACAAACCCCTTGCCCTTTGCCTACCACAGCACTACGCCTACCGCTCTCACTAGCCCTAACTCGGGCCCTAGACCAACACCCAGTGCTCACTCTAGTCCGAAGCCTAGCACTTGCCCGTCACCGACCAGTACACTTTGCTCTACCGATAGCCAGATCACTAACCCTTGTCCTACGAAATCACCCTGGACCCACCCTTACCACACCCTAATCCAGCCCTACACCTGTTCTGAGTCTTAGGACTACCCGGAGCCCTCCCGTGACACCTACCCCTAGCCCTCGGCCACCCCTACCACTACAACTAGTCCTAGGCTTAACATGAGCCCTAAACCTAACACTGCCCGTGGGCCTCTGCCAACCACTAGCCCTTCAACTAACCCTACCCCGAGCACTACCACTCGCCCTAGGCCTACGCCTAGCACTACCTCTGGTCCTACCCCTACCCCTGGCCCTACAGCTCCCCCTACCCCTGGGCCCACCCCCATCCCTACCCCTAGCCAAAACTCCAACTCCTGGCCCAAAGCCTACTCCGAAGTTCACCCCGACACCCACCCCTTGCCCTATGCCTACCCCAGTGCTACGCCTAACGCTCCCACTAGCCCTAGCTCGGGCCCTAGACCAAAGCCCAGTGTTCATCTAGTCCGAGGCCTAGCACTTGCCCGTCGCCTACCAGTACACCTTGCCCTACCGTTAGCCAGAGCAGTAACCCGTGTCCTACGAAATCACCCTGGACCCACCCTTACCACACCCTAATCCAGCCCTACACCCGTTCTGAGTCCTAGGACTACCCAGAGCCCTCCCGTGACACCTACCCCTAGCCCTCGGCCAACACCTACCACTACCACTAGTCCTAGGCTTAACATGAGCCCTAACCCTAACACTGCCCGTGGGCCTCTGCCAACCACTAGCCCTTCAACTAACCCTACCCCGAGCACTACCCCTCGCCCTAGGCCTACGCCTAGCACTACCTCTGGTCCTACCCCTACCCCTGGCCCTACAGGTTTGCCTACACCTGGGCCCACCCCCATCTCTACCCTTAGCCAAAACTCCAACTCCTGGCCCAAAGCCTACTTTGAAGTTTACCCCGACACCCACCCCTTGCCCTATGCCTATCCCAACGCTACGCCTACCGCTCCCACTAGACCTAGCTCGGGCCCTAGACCAACGCCCAGTGCTCTCTCTAGTCAGAGGCCTACCACTTGCCCGAGGCCGACCAGTACATTTTGCCCTACCGTTAGCCAGAGCAGTAACCCGTGTCCTACGAAATCACCCTGGACCCACCCTTACCACACCCTAATACAGCCCTACACCTGTTCCGAGTCCTAGGACTACCCGGAGCCATTTCGTGACACCTACCCTTAACCCTCGGCCAACCCCTACCACTACCACTAGTCCTAGGCTTAACATGAGCCCTAACCCTAACACTGCCCGTTGGCCTCTGCCAAACACTAGCCCTTCAACTAACCCTACCCCGAGCACTACCCCTCGCCCTGGGCCTACGCCTAGCACTACCTCTGGTCCTACTCCTACCCCTGGCCCTACAGCTCCCCCTAATTATAGGCCCAACCCCATCCCTACCCCTATCCACAGCTCCCACTCCTGGCCATAGGCCTACTCCGAGGTTTACCTCGACACCCACCCCTTGCCCTATGCCTACCCCAGCGCTACACCTAGCGCTCCCACTAGCCCTAGCTCGGGCCGTAGACCAACACCCATGGCTCCCTCTAGTCCGAGGCCTAGAACTTGCCCGTCGCTGACTAGTACACATTGCCCTTGTTAGGGTTAGCGTAAGGGTTAGGGTTAGGGTTTAGGGTTAGGGTTAGGGTTAGGGTTGGTGTTAGGTTTAGGGTTAGGATTAGGGTTAGTGTTGGTGTTAGGGTTAGGGTTAGGGTTAGGGTTGGTGTTAGGTTTAGGGTTAGGATTAGGGTTAGTGTTGGTGTTAGGGTTAGGGTTAGGGTTAGGTCACCCCGAGCACTACCCCTCGCCCTAGGCGTACGCCTGGCACTCCCTCTGGTCCTACCCCTACCCCTGGCCCTACAGATCCCCCTACCCATAGGCCCACCCCCATCCTTACCCCTAGCCACAGCTCCCACTCCTGGTCCTAGGCCTACTCCGAGGTTTACCCCGACACCCACCCCTTGCCCTTTGCCTACCACAGCGCTACGCCTACCGCTCCCACTAGCCCTACCTCGGGCCCTAGACCAATGCCCAGTGCTCACTCTAGTCCGAAGCCTAGCACTTGCCCGTCGCCGACCAGTACGCCTTGCCTACCGATAGCCACAGCACTAACCCATGTCCTACGAAATCACCCTGTACGCACCATTAGCCACACCCTAATCATGCCCCACATCCGTTCGGAGTCCTAGGACTACCCGGAGCCCTTCCGTGACACCTACCCCTAGCCCTCGGCCATCCCCTACTACTACCACTAGTCCTAGGCCTAACATGAGCCCTAACCCTAACACTGCCCGTGGGCCTCTGCCAACCACTAGCCCTTCACCTAACCCTACCCCGAGCACTACCCCTCGCCCTAGGCCTACGCCTAGCACTACCTCTGGTCCTACCCCTACCCCTGGCCCTACAGCTCCCCCTACCCATAGGCTCACACCCATCCCTACCCCTAGCCACAACTCAAATCCTGGCCCAAAGCCTACTCCGAGGTTTACCCCGACACCCACCCCTTGCCCTATGCCTACCCCAGTGCTACGCCTAACGCTCCCACTAGCCCTAGCTCGGTCCCTAGACCAACGCCCATGGCTTCCTCTAGTCCGAGGTTTAGAACTTGCCCGTCGCTGACCAGTACACATTGCCCTTGTTAAGTTTAGGGTTAGGGTTAGGGTTAGGGTTGGTTTAAGGTTTAGGGTTAGGGTTAGGGTTAGGGTTAGGGTTAAGGTTGGTGTTAGGGTTAGGGTTAGGGTTTGAATTAGGGTTAGGGTTACGGTTAGGTTACCCCGAGCACTACCACTCGCCCTAGGCATACGCCTAGCACTACCTCTGGTCCTACCGCTACCCCTGGCCCTACAGCTAGCCCTACCCATGGGCCCACCCCCATCCCTACCCCTAGGCACAACTCCAACTCCTGGGCCAAAGCCTACTCCGAGGTTTACCTTGACACCCACCCCTTGCCCTATGCCTACCCCAGCGCTACGCCTATCGCTCCCACTAGCCCTAGCTCGGGCCCTAGACCAACGCTCAGTGTCATCTAGTCAGAGGTCTACCACTTGCCCGAGGCCGACCAGTACACCTTGCCCTACCGTTAGCCAGTGCAGTAACCCGTGTCCTACGAAATCACCCTGGACTCACCCTTACCACACCCTAATCCAGCCCTACACCTGTTCCGAGTCCTAGGACACCCGGAGCCCTCCCGTGACACCTACCCCTAGCCCTCGGCCAGCCCCTACCACTACCACTAGTCCTAGGCCTAACATGAGCCCTAAGACTAACACTGCCCGTGGGCCTAGGCCAACCACTAGCCCTTCACCATCGCTACCCAGAGCACTACCCCTCGCCCTAGGCCTACGCCTAGCACTACCTCTGGTCCTACCCCTACCCATGGCCCTAAAGCTCCCACTAACAATAGGCCCACCCAAATCCCTACCCCTAGCCACAGCTCCCACTTTTGGCCTTAGGCCTACTCCGAGGTTTACCTCAACACCCACCCCTTGCCCTATGCCTACCCCAGCGCTACGCTAACGCTCCCACTAGCCCTAGCTCGGGCCCTAGACCAAAGCCCAGTTCTCATGTAGTCCGAGGCCTAGCATTTCCCCGTCGCCGACCAGTACACCTTGCCCTACCGTTAGCCAGAGCAGTAACCCGTGTCCTACGAAATCACCCTGGACCCACCCTTACCAACCCTAATCCAGCCCTACACCTGTTCCGAGTCCTAGAACTACCCGGAGCCCTCCCGTGACACCTACCCCTAGCCCTCGGCCAATCCCTACCACTACTACTAGTCCTAAGCTTAACATGAGCCCTAACCCTAACACTGCCCGTGGACCTCTGCCAACCACTAGCCCTTCACCTAACCCTACCCCGAGCACTACCCCTCGCCCTAGGCCTACGCCTAGCACTACCTCTGGTCCTACCGCTACCCCTGGCCCTACAGCTACCCCTACCCATGGGCCCACCCCCATCCCTACCCCTAGGCACAACTCCAACTCCTGGGCCAAAGCCTACTCCGAGGTTTACCTTGACACCCACCCCTTGCCCTATGCCTACCCCAGCGCTACGCCTATCGCTCCCACTAGCCCTAGCTCGGGCCCTAGACCAACGCTCAGTGCTCATCTAGTCAGAGGTCTACCACTTGCCCGAGGCCGACCAGTACACCTTGCCCTACCGTTAGCCAGAGCAGTAACCCGTGTCCTACGAAATCACCCTGGACCCACCCTTACCACACCCTAATCCAGCCCTACACCCGTTCTGAGTCCTAGGACTACCCGGAGCCCTCCCGTGACACCTACCCCTAGCCCTCGGCCAACCCCTACCACTACCACTAGTCCTAGGCTTAACATGAGCCCTAACCCTAACACTGCCCGTGGGCCTCTGCCAACCACTAGCCCTTCAACTAACCCTACCCCGAGCACTACCCCTCGCCCTAGGCCTACGCCTAGCACTACCTCTGGTCCTACCCCTACCCCTGGCCCTACAGGTTTGCCTACACCTGGGCCCACCCCCATCTCTACCCTTAGCCAAAACTCCAACTCCTGGCCCAAAGCCTACTCCGAAGTTTACCCCGAAACCCACCCCTTGCCCTATGCCTATCCCAATGCTACGCCTACCGCTCCCACTAGACCTAGCTCGGGCCCTAGACCAACGCCCAGTGCTCTCTCTAGTCAGAGGCCTACCACTTGCCCGAGGCCGACCAGTACACCTTGCCCTACCGTTAGCCAGAGCAGTAACCCGTGTCCTACGAAATCACCCTGGACCCACCCTTACCACACCCTAATACAGCCCTACACCTGTTCCGAGTCCTAGGACTACCCGGAGCCATTTCGTGACACCTACCCCTAACCCTCGGCCAACCCCTACCACTACCACTAGTCCGAGGCTTAACATGAGCCCTAACCCTAACACTGCCCGTTGGCCTCTGCCAAACACTAGCCCTTCAACTAACCCTACCCCGAGCACTACCCCTCGCCCTGGGCCTACGTCTAGCACTACCTCTGGTCCTACTCCTACCCCTGGCCCTACAGCTCCCCCTAATTATAGGCCCACCCCCATCCCTACCCCTATCCACAGCTCCCACTCCTGGCCATAGGCCTACTCCGAGGTTTACCTCGACACCCACCCCTTGCCCTATGCCTACCCCAGCGCTACACCTAGCGCTCCCACTAGCCCTAGCTCGGGCCGTAGACCAACACCCATGGCTCCCTCTAGTCCGAGGCCTAGAACTTACCCGTCGCTGACTAGTACACATTGCCCTTGTTAGGGTTAGGGTAAGGGTTAAGGTTAGGGTTTAGGGTTAGGGTTAGGGTTAGGGTTGGTGTTAGGTTTAGGGTTAGGATTAGGGTTAGTGTTGGTGTTAGGGTTAGGGTTAGGGTTAGGGTTGGTGTTAGGTTTAGGGTTAGGATTAGGGTTAGTGTTGGTGTTAGGGTTAGGGTTAGGGTTAGGTCACCCCGAGCACTACCCCTCGCCCTAGGCGTACGCCTGGCACTACCTCTGGTCCTACCCCTACCCCTGGCCCTACAGATCCCCCTACCCATAGTCCCACCCCCATCCTTACCCCTATCCACAGCTCCCACTCCTGGTCCTAGGCCTACTCTGAGGTTTACCCCGACACCCACCCCTTGCCCTTTGCCTACCACAGCGCTACGCCTACCGCTCCCACTAGCCCTACCTCGGGCCCTAGACCAACGCCCAGTGCTCACTCTAGTCCGAAGCCTAGCACTTGCCCGTCGCCGACCAGTACGCCTTGCCTACCGATAGCCACAGCACTAACCCATGTCCTACAAAATCACCCTGTACGCACCATTAGCCACACCCTAATCATGCCCCACATCCGTTCGGAGTCCTAGGACTACCCGGAGCCCTTCCGTGACACCTACCCCTAGCCCTCGGCCATCCCCTACTACTACCACTAGTCCTAGGCCTAACATGAGCCCTAACCCTAACACTGCCCGTGGGCCTCTGCCAACCACTAGCCCTTCACCTAACCCTACCCCGAGCACTACCCCTCGCCCTAGGCCTACGCCTAGCACTACCTCTGGTCCTACCCCTACCCCTGGCCCGACAGCTCCCCCTACCCATAGGCTCACACCCATCCCTACCCCTAGCCACAACTGAAATCCTGGCACAAAGCCTACTCCGAGGTTTACCCCGACACCCACCCCTTGCCCTATGCCTACCCCAGTGCTACGCCTAACGCTCCCACTAGCCCTAGCTCGGTCCCTAGACCAACGCCCATGGCTTCCTCTAGTCCAAGGTTTAGAACTTGCCCGTCGCTGACCAGTACACATTGCCCTTGTTAGGTTTAGGGTTAGGGTTAGGGTTAGGGTTGGTGTTAGGGTTAGGGTTAGGGTTTGGGTTAGGGTTAGGGTTACGGTTAGGTTACCCCGAGCACTACCACTCGCCCTAGGCATACGCCTAGCACTACCTCTGGTCCTACCGCTACCCCTGGCCCTACAGCTCCCCCTACTTATAGGCCCACCCCCAACCCTACCCCTAGCCACAGCTCCCACTCCTGGACCTAGGCCTACTCCGAGGTTTACCCCGACACACACACCTTGCCCTTTGCCTACCACAGCGCTACACCTACCGCTCCCACTAGCCCTACCTCGGGCCCTAGACCAACGCCCAGATCTCACTCTAGTCCGAAGCCTAGCACTTGCCCGTCACCGATCAGTACACCTTGCCCTACCGATAGCCAGATCACTAACCCTTGTCCTTCGAAATCACCCTGGACCCACCATTAGCCACACTTTAATCCAGCCCTACACCTGTTCCGAGTCCTAGGACTACCCGGAGCTATTTCGTGACACCTACTTCTAGCCCTCGGACAACCCCTACCACTAGCACTAGTCCTAGGCTTAACATGAGCCCTAACCCTAACACTGCCCGTGGGCCTCTGCCAAACACTAGCCCTTCAACTAACCCTACCCCGAGCACTACCCCTCGCCCTAGGCCTACGCCTAGCACTACCTCTGGTCCTACCACTACCCCTGGCCCTACAGCTCCCCCTACCCATAAGCACACCACCACCCCTACCCCTACCCACAGCTTCCACTCCTGGCCCTAGGCCTACTCCGAGGTTTACCTCGACACCCACCCCTTGCCCTATGCCTACCCCAGCGCTACGCCTACCGCTCCCACTAGCCCTAGCTCGGGCCCTAGACCAACGCCCATGGCTCCCTCTAGTCCAAGGCCTAGACTTGCTTGTCGCTGACTAGTACACATTGCCTTGTTAGAGTTAGGGTAAGGGTTAGGGTTAGTGGTTAGGGTTAGGGTTAGGGTTAGGGTTGGTGTTAGGTTTAGGGTTAGGATTAGGGTTAGGTTTGGTGTTAGGGTTAGGGTTGGTGTTAGGTTTAAGCTTAGAATTAAAGTTAGGGTTCGTGTCAGGGTTAGGGTTAGGGTTAGGGTAAGGTTTAGGGTTAGGTCACCCCGAGCACTACCCCTCGCCCTAGGCATACGCCTGGCACTACCTCTGGTCCTACCCCTACCCCTGGCCCTACAGCTCCCCCTAACCATAGGCCCACCCCCATCCCTACCCTTAGCCACAGCTTTCACTCCTGGTCCTAGGCCTAGAACTTGCCCGTCGCTGACCAGTAAACCTTGCCCTTGTTAGGGTTAGGGTTAGGGTTAGGGTTGGTGTTAGGGTTAGAATTAGGGTTAGGGTTAGGGTTGGTGTTAGGTTTAGGGTTAGGGTTAGGATTAGGGTTGGTGTTAGGGTTAGGGTTAGGGTTAGGGTTAGGGTTAGGATTAGGGTTAGGGTTGGTGTTAGGGTTAGGGTTAGGGTTAGGGTTAGGGTTAGGCTTGGTGTTAGGGTTAGGATTAGGGTTAGGGTTGGTGTTAGGTATAGTGTTAGGGTTAGGGTTAGGGTTAGGGTTAGAGTTGGTGTTAGGGTTAGGGTTAGGGTAAGGGTTAGTGTTAGGGTTAGGGTTTGGGGTGGGGTTAGGATTAGGGTTAGGGTTGGTGTTAGGGTTAGGGTTAGGGTTAGGGTTGGTGTTAGGTATAGGGTTAGGGTTAAAGTTAGGGTTAGGGTTAGGGTTAGGGTTGGTGTTAGGGTTAGGGTTAGGATTAGGGTTAGGGTTGGTGTTAGGGTTAGGGTTAGGGTTAGGGTTAGTATTAGGGTTAGGGTTGATGTTAGCGTTAGGGTTAGGGTTAGGGTTACGGTTAGGGTTAGGGTTGGTGTTAGGGTTAGGGTTAGGGTTAGGGTTAGGGTTAGGATTAGGGTTTAGGGTTGGTGTTAGGGTTAGTGTTAGGGTTAGGGTTAGTGTTAGGGTTAGGGTTGATGTTAGGGTTAGGGTTAGGGTTAGGGTTAGGGTTGGTGTAAGGGTTAGGCTTAGGGTTAGGGTTAGGGTTAGGGTTGGTGTTAGGTATAGGGTTAGGGTTAGGGTTAGGGTTAGGTTTAGGGTTAGGGTTGGTGTTAAAGTTAGGGTTAGGGTTAGAATTAGGGTTAGGATTAGGGTTTAGGGTTTGTGTTAGGGTTAGTGTTAGGGTTAGGGTTAGTGTTAGGGTTAGGGTTGATGTTAGGGTTAGGGTTAGGGTTAGGATTACGGTTAGGATTAGGGTTAGGGTTAGGTTACCCTTAGCACTACCCCTCACCCTAGGCCTACGCCTGGCACTACCTCTGGTCCTACCCCTACACCTGGCCCTACAGCTCCCCCTACCCATAGACCCACCCCCATCCCTACCCCTAGCCACAGCTCCCACTCCTGGACCTAGGCCTACTCCGAGGTTTACCCCGACACACACCCCTTGCCCTTTGCCTACCACAGCGCTACGCCTACCGCTCCCACTAGTCCTACCTCGGGCCCTAGACTAACGCCCAGTGCTCACTCTAGTCCGAAGCCTAGCACTTGCCCGTCACCGATCAGTACACCTTGCCCTACCGATAGCCAGATCACTAACCCTTGTCCTACGAAATCACCCTTGACCCACCATTAGCCACACCCTAATACAGCCCTTCACCTGTTCCGAGTCCTAGGACTACCCGGAGCCATTTCGTGACACCTACCCCTAGCCCTCGGCCAACCCCTATCACTACCACTAGTCCTAGGCTTAACATGAGCCCTAACCCTAACACTGCCCGTGGGCCTCTGCCAAACACTAGCCCTTCAACTAACCCTACCCCGAGCACTACCCCTCGCCGTAGGCCTACGCCTAGCACTACCTCTGGTCCTACCACTACCCTGGCCCTACAGCTCCCCCTACCCATAGGCACACCCCCACCACTACCCCTAGCCACAGCTCCCACTCCTGGCCCTAGGCCTACTCCGAGGTTTACCTCGACACCCACCCCTTGCCCTATGCCTACCCCAGCGCTACGCCTACCGCTCCCACTAGCCCTAGCTCGGGCCCTAGACCAACGCCCATGGCTCCCTCTAGTCCAAGGCCTAGAACTTGCCCGTCGCTGACTAGTACACATTGCCTTTGTTAGAGTTAGGGTAGGGTTAAGGTTAGGAGTTAGGGTTAGGGTTAGGGTTAGGGTTGGTGTTAGGTTTAGGGTTAGGATTAGGGTTAGGGTTGGTGTTAGGGTTAGGGTTGGTGTTAGGGTTACGGTTAGGATTAAAGTTAGGGTTCGTGTCAGGGTTAGGGTTAGGGTTAGGGTTAGGGTTAGGGTTAAGTCACCCCGAGAACTACCCCTCGCCCTAGGCGTACGCCTGGCACTACCTCTGGTCCTACCCCTACCCCTGGCCCTACAGCTCCGCCTACCCATAGGCCCACCCCCATCCCTACCCATAGCCACAGCTCCCACTCCTGGTCCTAGGCCTACTCCGAGGTTTACCTTGACACCCACCCCTTGCCCTTTGCCTATTACAGCGCTACGCCTACCGCTCCCACTAGCCCTACCTCGGGCCCTAGACCAACGCCCAGTGCTCACTCTAGTCCGAAGCCTAGCACTTGTCCGTCACCGACCAATACACCCTGCCCTACCGAAAGCCAGATCACTAACCCTTGTCCTATGAAATCACCCTGGACCCACCATTAGCCACACCCTAATCATGCCCCACATCTGTTCGGAGTCCTAAGACTACCCGGAGCGTTCCCGTAACACGTACCTCTAGCCCTCGGCTATCCCCTACCACTACCACTAGTCATAGTCCTAACATGAGCCCTAAACCTAACACTGTCCGTGGGCCTCTGCCAACCACTAGCCCTTCACCTAACCCTATTCCGAGCACTACCCCACGCTCTAGGCTTACGCCTAGCACTACCTCTGGTCCTACCCCTACCCCTGGCCCTACAGCTCCCCCTACTAATAGGCCCACCCCATCCCTACCCCTAGCCACAACTCCAACCTCTGGCCCAAAGCCTACTTTGAAGTTTACCCCGACACCCACCCCTTGCCCTATGCCTATCCCAGCGCTACGCCTACCGCTCCCACTAGACCTAGCTCGGGCCCTAGACCAACGCCCAGTGCTCTCTCTAGTCAGAGGCCTACCACTTGCCCGAGGCCGACCAGTACACCTTTAACTACCGTTAGCCAGAGCAGTAACCCGTGTCCTACGAAAACACCCTGGACCCACCCTTACCACACCCTAATACAGCCCTACACATGTTCCGAGTCCTAGGACTACCCGGAGCCATTTCGTGACACCTACACATAGCCCTCGGCCAACCCCTACCACTACCACTAGTCCTAGGCTTAACATGAGCCCTAACCCTAACACTGCCCGTTGGCCTCTGCCAAACACTAGCCCTTCAACTAACCCTACCCCGAGCACTACCCCTCGCCCTAGGCCTACGCCTAGCACTACCTCTGGTCCTACTCCTACCCCTGGCCCTACAGCTCCCCCTAATTATAGGCCCACCCCCATCCCTACCCCTATCCACAGCTCCCACTCCTGGCCATAGGCCTACTCCGAGGTTTACCTCGACACCCACCCCTTGCCCTATGCCTACCCCAGCGCTACACCTACCGCTCCCACTAGCCCTAGCTCGGGCCCTAGACCAACACCCATGGCTCCCTCTAGTCCGAGGCCTAGAACTTGCCCGTCGCTGACTATTACACATTGCCCTTGTTAGGGTTAGGGTAAGGGTTAGGGTAAGGGTTAGGGTTAGGGTTTAGGGTTAGGGTTAGGGTTCGGGTTGGTGTTAGGTTTAGGGTTAGGATTAGGGTTAGTGTTGGTGTTAGGGTTAGGGTTGGTGTTAGGGTTAGGGTTAGGATTAGGGTTAGGGTTGGTGTTAGGGTTAGGGTTAGGGTTAGGGTTAGGGTTAGGTCACCTTGAGCACTACCCCTCGCCCTAGGCGTACGCCTGGCACTACCTCTGGTCCCACTCCTACCCCTGACCCTACAGATCCCCCTACCCATAGGCCCACCCCCATCCCTACCTTTAGCCACAGCTCCCACTCCTGGTCCTAGGCCTACTCCGAGGTTTTCCTTGACACCCACCCCTTGCCCTTTGCCTACCACAGCGCTACGCCTACCGGTCCCACTAGCCCTACCTCGGGCCCTAGACCAACGCCCAGTGCTCACTCTAGTCCGAAGCCTAGCACTTGCCCGTCGCCAACCGGTACACCTTGCCCTACCGATAGCCAGAGCTCTAACCCGTGTCCTACGAAATCACCCTGGACACACCATTAGCCTCACCCTAATCCAGCCCTACATCCGTTCGGAGTCCTAGGACTACCCGGAGCCCTCCCGTGACAGTTACCCCTAGCCCTCGGCCATCCCCTACCACTACCACTAGTCCCAGGCCTAACATGAGCCCTAACCCTAACACTGACCGTGGGCCTCTGCCAACCACTAGCCCTTCACCCAACCCTACCCCGAACACTACCCCTCGCCCTAGGCTAAGGCCTAGCACTACCTCTGGTCCTACTCCTACCCCTGGCCCTACAGCTCCCCCTACTTATAGGCCCACCCCGATCCCTACCCCTAGCCACTGCTCCCACTCCTGAACCTAGGCCTACTCCGAGGTTTACCCCGACACACACCCCTTGCCCTTTGCCTAACACAGCACTACGCCTACCACTCTCACTAGCCCTACCTCGGGCCCTAGACCAACACCCAGTGCTCACTCTAGTCCGAAGCCTAGCACTTGCCCGTCACCGACCATTACACCTTGCCCTACCGATAGCCAGATCACTAACCCTTGTCCTACGAAATCACCCTTGACCCACACTTACCACACCCTAATCCAGCCCTACACCTGTTCTGAGTCTTAGGACTACCCGGAGCCCTCCCGTGACACCTACCCCTAGCCCTCGGCCAACTCCTACCACTACCACTAGTCCTAGGCTTAACATGAGCCCTAACCTTAACACTGCCCGTGGGCCTCTGCCAACCACTAGCCCTTCAACTAACCCTACCACGAGCACTACCCCTCGCCCTAGGCCTACGCCTAGCACTACTTCTGGTCCTACCCCTACCCCTGGCCCTACAGCTCCCCCTAACCATAGGCCCACCCCCATCCCTAGGCCTAGCCACAGCTCCAACTCTTTCCCCCAGGCCTACTTTGAGGTTTACCCCGACACCCACCCCTTGCCCTATACCTTCCCCAGCGCTACGCCTACCGCTCCCACTAGCCCTAGCTTGGGCCCTAGACCAACGCCCAATGCTCACTCTAGTCCGAGGCTTAGCACTTGCCCGTCGCCGACCAGTACACCTTGCCCTACCTTTAGCCAGAGCACTAAACAGTGTTTTACGAAATCACCCTGGACCCACCCTTAGCCACACCCTAATCCAGCCCTACACCTGTTCCGAGTCCTAGGACTATCCGGAGCTCTCCCGTGACACCTACCCCTAGCCCTCGGCCAACCCCTGCCACTACCACTAGTCCTAGGTTTAACATGAGCCCTAAACCTAACACCGCCCGTGGGCCTCTGCCAACCACTAGCCCTTCACCTAACCCTACCCCGAGCACTAACCCTCGCCCTAGGCCTACGCCTAGCACTACCTCCGGTCCTACCCCTACCCCTGGCCCTACAGCTCCCACTACCCTTAGGCTTACCCCCATCCCTACCCCTAGCCACAGCTCCAATTCCTGGCCCTAGGCCTACTCCGAGGTTTACCCCGACACCCACCCCTTGCCCTATGCCTACCCCAGTGCTATGCCTATTGCTCCCACTAGCCCTAGCTCGGGCCCTAGACCAACGCCCAGTGCTCACTCTATCCGAGGTCTAGCACTTGCCTGTCGCCGTCCAGTACACCTTGCCCTACCATTAGCCAGAGAACTAACCCGTGTCCTACGAAATCATCGTGGACCCACCCTTAGCCACACCCTAATCCAGCCCTACACCTGTTCAGAGACCTAGGACTACCCGGAGCCCTCCCGTGACACCTACCCCTAGCCCTTGTCCAACCACTACCACTACCACTAGTCCTAGGCCTAACATGAACCCTAACCCTAACACTGCCCGTGGCCCTCTGCCAACCACTAGCCCTTCACCTAACCTCACCCCGAGCACTACCCGTCGCCCTAGGCCTCCGCCTAGCACTAACTTTGGTCCTACCACTACCCCTGGTTCTACAGGTCCCCCTACCCATAGGCCCACCTCCATTTCTACCCCTAGCAACAGCTCCCTCTCCTGGCCCTAGGCCTACTTTGAGGTTTACCCCGACACCCACCCCTTGCCCTCTGCCTACCCCAGCGCTATGCCTATTGCTCCCACTAGCCCTAGCTCGGTCCCTAGACCAACGCCCATGGCTCCCTCTAGTCCGAGGCCTAGAACTTGCCCGTCGCTCACAAGTACACCTTGCCCTTGTTAGGGTTAAGGTTAGGGTTAGGGTTAGGGTTAGGGTTAGGGTTTAGAGTTAGGGTCAGGTAGGGTTGGTGTTAGGGTTAGTGTTAGGGTTAGGGTTAGGGTTGGTGTTAGGTATAGGGTTAGGGTTAGGGATAGGGTTAGGGTTAGGGTTGGTGTTAGGGTTGGTGTTAGGGTTAGGGTTTGGGTTAGGGTTAGGGTTGGTGTTAGGTTTAGCGTTAGGGTTAGGGTTAGGGTTAGGGTTGGTGTTAGGGTTAGGGTTAGTGTTAGGGTTAGGGTTAGGTTTACGGTTAGGTTACCCCGAGCACTACCCCTCGCCGTAGGCCTACGCCTAGCACTACCTCTGGTCCTACCCCTACCCCTGGCCCTACAGCTCCCTCTACCCATAGGCCCACCCCCATCCCTATCCCTAGCCACAGCTCCCACTCCTGGTCCTAGGCCTACTCCGTGGTTTACCCCGACACCCACCCCTTGCCCTTTGCCTACCCCAGCGCTATTCCTATCGCTCCCACTAGCCCTACCTTAAGCCCTAGACCAACGCCCAGTGCAAACTCTAGACCGAAGCCTAGCACTTGCCCGTCGCCGACCAGTACACCTTGCCTACCGATAGCCAGAGCAGTAACCCGTGTCCTACGAAAAGACCCTGGACCCACCCTTACCAACCCTCATCCAGCCCTACACCTGTTCCGAGTCCTAGAACTACCCGGAGCCATTTCGTGACACCTACCCCTAGCCCTCGGCCAACCCCTACCACTACCACTAGTCCTAGGCTTAACATGAGCCCTAACCCTAACACTGCCCGTGGGCCTCTGTCAAACACTAGCCCTTCAACTCACCCTACCCCGAGCACTACCCCTCGCCCTAGGCCTACGCCTAGCACTACCTCCGGTCCTACCCCTACCCCTGGCCCTACAGCTCCCACTACCCTTAGGCTTACCCCCATCCCTTCCCCTAGCCACAGCTCCAATTCCTGGCCCTAGGCCTACTCCGAGGTTTACCCCGACACCCACCCCTTGCCCTATGCCTACCCCAGCGCTATGCCTATTGCTCCCACTAGCCCTAGCTCGGGCCCTAGACCAACGCCCAGTGCTCACTCTATCCGAGGTCTAGCACTTGCCTGTCGCCGTCCAGTACACCTTGCCCTACCATTAGCCAGAGCACTAACCCGTGTCCTACGAAATCATCGTGGACCCACCCTTAGCCACACCCTAATCCAGCCCTACACCTGTTCAGAGACCTAGGACTACCCGGAGCCCTCCCGTGACACCTACCCCTAGCCCTTGTCCAACCACTACCACTACCACTAGTCCTAGGCCTAACATGAACCCTAACCCTAACACTGCCCGTGGCCCTCTGCCAACCACTAGCCCTTCACCTAACCTCACCCCGAGCACTACCCGTCGCCCTAGGCCTCCGCCTAGCACTAACTTTGGTCCTACCACTACCCCTGGTTCTACAGGTCCCCCTACCCATAGGCCCACCTCCATTTCTACCCCTAGCAACAGCTCCCTCTCCTGGCCCTAGGCCTACTTTGAGGTTTACCCCGACACCCACCCCTTGCCCTATGCCTACCCCAGCGCTATGCCTATTGCTCCCACTAGCCCTAGCTCGGTCCCTAGACCAACGCCCATGGCTCCCTCTAGTCCGAGGCCTAGAACTTGCCCGTCGCTCACAAGTACACCTTGCCCTTGTTAGGGTTAAGGTTAGGGTTAGGGTTAGGGTTAGGGTTTAGAGTTAGGGTCAGGTAGGGTTGGTGTTAGGGTTAGTGTTAGGGTTAGGGTTAGGGTTGGTGTTAGGTATAGGGTTAGGGTTAGGGATAGGGTTAGGGTTAGGGTTGGTGTTAGGGTTGGTGTTAGGGTTAGGGTTAGGGTTAGGGTTGGTGTTAGGGTTAGGGTTAGTGTTAGGGTTAGGGTTAGGTTTACGGTTAGGTTACCCCGAGCACTACCCCTCGCCGTAGGCCTACGCCTAGCACTACCTCTGGTCCTACCCCTACCCCTGGCCCTACAGCTCCCTCTACCCATAGGCCCACCCCCATCCCTATCCCTAGCCACAGCTCCCACTCCTGGTCCTAGGCCTACTCCGTGGTTTACCCCGACACCCACCCCTTGCCCTTTGCCTACCCCAGCGCTATTCCTATCGCTCCCACTAGCCCTACCTTAAGCCCTAGACCAACGCCCAGTGCTCACTCTAGACCGAAGCCTAGCACTTGCCCGTCGCCGACCAGTACACCTTGCCTACCGACAGCCAGAGCAGTAACCCGTGTCCTACGAAATCACCCTGGACCCACCCTTACCAACCCTCATCCAGCCCTACACCTGTTCCGAGTCCTAGAACTACCCGGAGCCATTTCGTGACACCTACCCCTAGCCCTCGGCCAACCCCTACCACTACCACTAGTCCTAGGCTTAACATGAGCCCTAACCCTAACACTGCCCGTGGGCCTCTGTCAAACACTAGCCGTTCAACTCACCCTACCCCGAGCACTACCCCTCGCCCTAGGCCTTCGCCTAGCACTACCTCTGGTCCTACCACTACCCCTGGCCCTACAGCTCCCCCTACCCATAGGCCCACCCCCACCCCTACCCCTAGCCACAGCTCCCACTTTTGGCCCTAGGCCTACTCCGAGGTTTACCTCGACACCCACCCCTTGCCCTATGCCTACCACAGCGCTACGCCTACCGCTCTCACTAGCCCTAGCTCGGGCCCTAGACCAACGCCCATGGCTCCCTCTAGTCCGAGGCCTAGAACTTGCCCGTCGCTGACCAGTACACCTTGCCCTTCTTAGGGTTAGGGTTAGGGTTAGGGTTAGGGTTCGATTAGGGTTTAGGGTTAGGGTTAGGGTTAGGGTTGGTGTTAGGGTTAGGGTTAGGGTTAGGGTTAGGGTTAGGGTTGGTGTTAGGGTTAGGGTTAGGGTTAGGGTTAGGGTTAAGATTAGGGTTAGGGTTGGTGTTAGGGTTAGGGTTAGGGTTAGGGTTAGGGTTAGGGTTGGTGTTAGGGTTAGGGTTAGGGTTAGGGTTAGGGTTGGTGTTAGGTATAGTGTTAGGGTTAGGGTTAGGGTTAGGGTTAGGGTTGGTGTTAGGGTTAGGGTTAGGGTTAGTGTTAGGGTTAGGGTTAGGGTTAGGGTTAGGTTTGGTGTTAGGGTTAGGGTTAGGGTTAGGGTTAGGGTTGCTGTTAGGTATAGGGTTAGGGTTAGGGTTAGGGTTAGGGTTAGGGTTGGTGTTAGGGTTAGGGTTAGGGTTAGTGTTAGTGTTAGGGTTAGGGTTAGGGTTAGGTTACCCCGAGCACTACCTTTAGCCCTCGGCCATCCCCTACTAATACTACTAGTCATAGGCCTAACATGAGCCCTAACCCTAACACTGCCCGTGGGCCTCTGCCAACAACTAGCCCTTCACCTAACCCTACCCCGAGCACTACCACTCGCCCTAGGCCTACGCCTAGCACTACCTCTGGTCCTACCACTACCCCTGGCCCTAAAGCTCCCCCTACCCATAGGCCCACCCCCATCCCTCTCCCTAGCCACAACTCCAACTAGTGGTCCAAAGCCTACTCCGAGGTTTACCCCGACACCCACCCTTTGCCCTATGCTTACCCCAGTGCTACGCCTAACGCTCCCACTAGCCCTAGCTCGGGCCCTAGACCAACGCCCAGTGCTCCCTCTAGTCCGAGGCCTAACACTTGCCCGACGCCGACCAGTACACCTTGCCCTACCTTTAGCCAGAGCACTAACCCGTGTCCTACGAAATCACCCTGGACCAACACTTACCACACCCTAATCCAGCCCTACATCCGTTCCGAGTCCTAGGACTACCCGGAGCCCTCCCGTGACACCTACCCCTAGCCCTCGGCCAACCCCTACCACTACCACTAGTCCTAGGCCTAACATGAGCCCTAAGACTAACACTGCCCGTGGGCCTCAGCCAACCACTAGACCTTCACCATCCCTACCCAGAGTACTACCCCTCGCCCTAGGCCTACGCCTAGCACTACCTCTGGTCCTACCCCTACCCATGGCCCTACAGCTCCCACTAACCATAGGCCCACCCAAATCCCTACCCCTACACACAGCTCCAACTCCTGGCACAAGGCCAACTCCGAGGTTTACCCCGACACCCACCTTTTGCTCTATGCCTACACCAGCGCTACGCCTAACGCTCCCACTAGCCCTAGCTCGGGCCCTAGTCCAACGCCCAGTGCTCATCTAGTCCGAGGCCTAGCACTTGCCCGTCGCCGACCAGTACACCTTGCCCTACCGTTAGCCAGAGCAGTAACCCGTGTCCTACGAAATCACACTGGACCCACCCTTACCAACCCTAATCCAGCCCTACACCTGTTCCGAGTCCTAGAACTACCCGGAGCCATTTGGTGACACCTACCCCTAGCCCTCGGCCAACCCCTACCACTACCACTAGTCCTAGGCTTAACATGAGCCCTAACCCTAACACTGCACGTGGGCCTCTGCCAAACAATAGCCCTTCAACCACCCTACCCCGAGCACTACCCCTCGCCCTAGGCCTTCGCCTAGCACTACCTCTGGTCCTACCACTACCCCTGGTCCTACAGCTCCCCCTACTCATAGGCCCACTCCCACCCCTACCCCTAGCCACAGCTCCCACTCCTGGCCCTAGGCCTACTCCGAGTTTTACCTCGACACCCACCCCTTGCCCTATGCCTACCCCAGCGCTACGCCTACCGCTCTCACTAGCCCTAGCTCGGGCCCTAGACCAACGCCCATGGCTCCCTCTAGTCCGAGGCCTAGAACTTGCCCGTCGCTGACCAGTACACCTTGCCCTTGTTAGGGTTAGGGTTAGGGTTAGGGTTAGGGTTGGATTAGGGTTTAGGGTTAGGGTTAGGGTTAGGGTTGGTGTTAGGGTTAGGGTTAGGGTTAGGGTTAGCGTTGGTGTTAGGTTTAGGGTTAGGGTTAGGGTTAGGGTTAGGGTTAGGGTTGGTCTTAGGGTTAGGGTTAGGGTTAGGGTTAGGATTAGGGTTAGGGTTGGTGTTAGGTTTAGGGTTAGGGTTAGGGTTAGGGTTAGTGTTAGGGTTAGGGTTGGTGTTAGGGTTAGGGTTAGGGTTAGGGTTAGGGTTAGGGTTAGGTTTAGGTTACCCCGAGCACTATTTTTCGCCCTAGGCCTACGCCTGGCACTACCTCTGGTCCTACCCCTACTCCTGGCCCTACAGCTCCCCCTACCCATAGGGCCACCCCTATCCCTACCCCTAGCCACTGCTCCCACTTTTGGTTTTAGGCCTACTCCGAGGTTTACCCCGACACCCACCACTTGCCCTTTGCCTACCACAGCGCTACGCCTACCGCTCCCACTAGCCCTACCTCTGGCCCTAGACCAACGCCCATGGCTCCCTCTAGTCCGAAGCCTAGCACTTGCCCGTCACCGACCAGTACACCTTGCCCTACCGATAGCCAGATCACTAACCCTTGTCCTACGAAATCACCCTGGACCCACCATTAGCCACACCCTAATCATGCCCCACTACCGTTCGGAGTCCTATAACTACCCGGAGCCCTCCCGTGACACCTACGCCTAGCCCTCAGCCATTGCCTACCACTACCACTAGTCCTAGGCCTAACATGAGCCCTAACCCTAACACTGTCCGTGGGCCTCTGCCAAGCACTAGCTCTTCACCTAACCCTACCCCGAGCACTACCCCTCGCCCTAGGCCTACGCCTAGCACTACCTCTGGTCCTACCACTACCCCTGTCCCTACAGCTCCCCCTACCCATCCGCCCACCCCCACCCCTACCCCTAGCCACAGCTCCCACTCCTGGCCCTAGGCCTACTCCGAGGTTTACCTCGACACCCACCCTTTGCCCTATACCTACCCCAGCGCTACGCCTACCGTTTCCACTAGCCCTAGCTCGAGCCCTAGACCAACGCCCATGGCTCCCTCTCGTCCGAGGCCTAGAACTTGCCCGTCGCTGACCAGTACACCTTGCCCTTGTTAGGGTTAGGGTTAGGGTTAGGGTTAGGGTTAGGGTTAGGGTTAGGGTTTAGGGTTAGGGTTAGGGTTATGGTTGGTGTTAGGGTTAGGGTTAGGGTTAGGGTTAGGGTTGGTGTTAGGTATAGGGTTAGGGTTAGTGTTAGGGTTAGGGTTAGGGTTAGGGTTGGTGTTAGGGTTAGGGTTAGGTTTAGGGTTAGAGTTGGTGTTAGGTATAGGGTTAGGGTTAGGGTTAGGGTTAGGGTTAGGGTTGGTGTTAGGGTTAGGGTTAGGGTTAGGATTAGGGTTAGGGTTAGGGTTACGGTTAGGTTACCCCGAGCACTACCCCTCGCCCTATGCATACGCCTAGCACTAACTCTGGTCCTAACTCTACACCTGGCCCTACAGCTCCCCCTACCCATAGGTCCACCCCCAACTCTACCCCTAGCCACAGCTCCCACTCCTGGCCCTAGGCCTACTCCGAGATTTTCCCCGACACCCACCCCTTGCCTTTTGCCTACCCCAGCGCTATGCCTACCGCTCCCACTATCCTTACCTCGGGCCCTAGACCAACGCCCAGTGCTCACTCTAGTCCGAAGCCTAGCACTTGCCTGTCGCCGACCAGTACACCTTGCCTACCGATAGCCAGAGCACTAACCCGTGTCCTACGAAATCACCCTGGACCCACCCTTACCACACCCTAATCCAGCCCTACACCCGTTCCGAGTCCAAGGACTAGCCGGAGCCCTCCCGTGACACCTACCCCTAGCCCTCGGCCAACCCGTACCACTACCACTAGTCCTAGGCCTAACATGAGCCCTAAGACTAACACTGCCCGTTGGCCTCTGCCAACCACTAGCCCTTCACCTAACCCTACCCAGAGCACTACCCCTCGCCCTAGGCCTACGCCTAGCACTACCTCTGGTCCAACCGCTACCCCTGGCCCTACAGCTCCCCCTACCCATAGGCCCACCCCCACCCCTACCCTTGGCACAGCTCCCACTCCTGGCTCTAGGCCTACTCCGAGGTTTACGTCGACACCTACCCCTTGCCGTATGCCTAACCCCAGCGTTACGCCTACCGCTCCCACTAGCCCTAGCTCGGGCCCTAGACCAACGCCCATGGCTCCCTCTAGTCTGAGGCCTAGAACTTGCCCGTCGCTGACCATTACACCTTGCCCTTGTTAGGGTTAGGGTGAGGGTTAGGGTTAGGGTTAGGGTTAGGGTTAGGGTTTAGGGTTAGGGTTAGGGTTGGTGTTAGGGTTAGGGTTAGGGTTAGGGTTAGGGTTGGTGTTAGGTTTAGAATTAGGGTTAGGTTTAGGGTTAGAATTAGGGTTGGTGTTAGGGATTAGGGTTAGGGTTACGTTTAGGGTTAGGGTTACGGTTAGGTTACCCCGAGCACTATTTTTCGCCCTATGCATACGCCTAGCACTACCTCTGGTCCTACCCCTACCCCTGGCCCTACAGCTCCCCCTACCCATAAGCCCACCCCCATCCCTACCCCTAGCCACAGCGCCCACTCCTGGTCCTAGGCCTACTCCGAGGTTTACCCCGACACAAACCCCTGGCCCTTTGCCTACCCCAGCGCTATGCCTACCGCTCCCACTAGCCCTACCTCAGACCCTAGACCAACGCCCAGTGCTCACTCTAGTCGAAGCCTAGCAGTTGCCCGTCGCCGACCAGTACACCTTGCCTACCGATAGCCAGAGCACTAACCCGTGTCCTACGAAATCACCCTGGACCCAACATTAGCCACACCCTAATCATGCCCCACATCCGTTCGGAGTCCTAGGACTACCCGGAGCCCTCCCGTGACACCTACCCCTAGCCCTCGGCCATCCCTACCACTACCACTAGTCCTAGGCCTAATATGAGACCTAACCCTAACACTGCCCGTGGGCCTCTGCCAACCACTAGCCCTTCACCTAATTCTACCTCGAGCACTACCCCTCGCCCTAGGCCTACGCCTAGCACTACCTCTGGTCCTACCCCTAACCCTGGCCCTACAGCTCCCCCTACCCATAGGACCACCCCCATCCCTACCCCTAGCCACAACTCCAACTCCTGGCCCAAAGCCTACTCCGAGGTTTACCCCAACACCCACTTTTTGCCCTATGCCTACCCCAGTGCTACGCCTACTGCTCCCACTAGCCCTAGCTCGGGCCCTAGACCAACACCCAGTGTTCCCTCTAGTCCGAGGCCTACCACTTGCCCGACGCCGACCAGTACACCTTGCCCTACCTTTAGCCAAGCACTAACCCGTGTCCTACGAAATCAAACTGGACCCACCCTTACCACACCCTAATCCAGCCCTACACCCGTTCCGAGTCCTAGGACTACCCGGAGCCCTCCCGTGACACCTACCCTAGCCCTCGGCCAACCCCTACCACTACCACTAGTCCTAGGCCTAACATGAGCCCTAAGACTAACACTGCCCGTGGGCCTCAGCCAACCACTAGCCCTTCACCTAACCCTACCCCGAGCACTACCCATCGCCCTAGGCCTACGCCTAGCACTACCTCTGGTCCTACCGCTACCCCTGGCCCTACAGCTCCCCATAACCATAGGCCCACACAAATCCCTACCCCTAGCCAGAGCTCCAACTCCTGGCATGAGGCCTACTCCGAGGTTTACCCCGACACCCACCCCTTGCCGTATGCCTACCCCAGCGTTACGCCTACCGTTCCCACTAGCCCTAGCTCGGTCCCTAGACCAACGCCCATGGCTCCCTCTAGTCTGAGGCCTAGAACTTGCCCGTCGCTGACCAGTACACCTTGCCCTTGTTAGGGTTAGAGTGAGGGTTAGGGTTAGGGTTAGGGTTAAAGTTAGGGTTAGGGTTTAGGGTTAGGTTAGGGTTAGGGTTGGTGTTAGGGTTAGGGTTAGGGTTAGGGTTGGTGTTAGGGTTAGGGTAAGGGTTAGGGTTAGGGTTGGTGTTAGGTTTAGTGTTAGGGTTAGGGTTAGGGTTAGTGTTGGTGTTAGAGTTAGGGTTAGGTTTATGGTTAGGGTTAGAATTAGGGTTAGGGTTGGTGTTAGGTTTAGGGTTAGGGTTAGGGTTAGTGTTAGGGTTAGGGTTGGTGTTAGGGTTAGGGTTAGGGTTAGGGTTAGGGTTAGGGTTTAGGGTTAGGGTTAGGGTTGGTGTTAGGGTTAAGGTTAGGGTTAGGGTTAGGGTTAGGGTTGGTGTTAGGTTTAGGGTTAGGGTTAGGGTTAGGGTTAGGGTTGGTGTTAGGGTTAGGGTTAGGGTTAGGGTTAGGGTTAGGGTTACGGTTAGGTTACCCCGAGCACTACCCCTCGCCCTATGCATACGCTTGGCACTACCTCTGGTCCTACCCCTACCCCTGGCCCTACAGCTCCCCCTACCCATAGGCCAACCCCCATCCCTACTTCTAGCCACAGCTTTCACTCCTGGTCCTAGGCCTACTCCGAGGTTACCCCGACACCCACCTCTTGCCCTTTGCCTACCTCAGCGCTATGCCTACCGCTCCCACTAGCCTTACCTCGGGACCTAGACCAACGCCCAGTGCTCACTCTAGTCCGAAGCCTAGCACTTGCCTGTCGCCGACCAGTACACCTTGCCTACCGATAGCCAGAGCACTAACCCGTGTTACGAAATCACCCTGGACCCACCCTTACCACACCCTAATCCAGCCCTACACCCGTTCCGAGTCCTAGGACTACCCGGAGCCCTCCCGTGACACCTGCACCTAGCCCTCAGCCAACCCGTACCACTACCACTATTCCTAGGCCTAACATGAGCCCTAAGACTAACACTGCCCGTGGGCCTCTGCCAACCACTAGCCCTTCACCTAACCCTACCCAGAGCACTACCCCTCGCCCTAGGCCTACGACTAGCACTACCTCTGGTCCTACCGCTACCCCTGGCCCTACAGCTCCCCCTACCCATGGTCCCAACCCCATCCTTACCCCTAGACACAGCTCCCACTCCTGGCCCTAGGCCTACTCCGAGGTTTACCTCGACACCCACCCCTTGCTCTATGCCTACCCCAGGGCTACGCCTACCGCTCCCACTAGCCCTAGCTCGGGCCCTAGACCAACGCCCATGGCTCCCTCGAGTCCGAGGCCTAGAACTTGCCCGTCGCTGACCAGTACACCTTGCCCTTGTTAGGGTTAGGGTTAAAGTTAGGGTTAGGGTTTAGGGTTACGGTTAGGGTTAGGGTTGGTGTTAGGGTTAGGGTTAGGGTTAGGGTTAGGGTTGGTGTTAGGTTTAGGGTTAGGGTTAAGCTTAGGGTTAGGGTTAGGATTGGTGTTAGGGTTAGGTTTAGTGTTAGGGTTAGGGTTGGTGTTAGGTTTAGGGTTAGGGTTAAGCTTAGGGTTAGGGTTAGGGTTGGTGTTAAAGTTAGGGTTAGTGTTAGGGTTAGGGTTAGGGTTAGGGTTAGGTTACCCCGAGCACTACCCCTCGCCCTAGGCCTACGCCTAGCACTACCTCTGGTCCTACCCTTACCCCTGGCCCTACAGCTCGCCCTACCCATAGGCCCACCCAAATCCCTACCCCTAACCACAGCTCCAACTCCTGGCACTAGGCCTACTCCGAGGTTTACCCCGACACCCACCCCTTGCCCTATGTCTACCCCAGCGCTACGCCTATCGCTCCCACTAGCCCTAGCTCGGGCACTAGACCAACGCCCAGTGCTCATATAGTCCGAGGCCTAGCACTTGCCCGTCGCCGACCAGTACACCTTGCCCTACCGTTATCCAGAGCAGTAACCCGTGTCCTATGAAATCACCCTGGACCCACCCTTACCAACCCTAATCCAGCCCTACACCTGTGCCGAGTCCTAGAACTACCCGGAGCCCTCCCGTGACACCTACCCCTAGCCCTCGGCCAACCCCTACCACTACCACTAGTCCTAGGCTTAACATGCGCCCTAAACCTAACACTGCCCGTGGGCCTCTGCCAACCACTAGCCCTTCAACTAACCCTACCCCGAGCACTACCCCTCGCCCTCGGCCTACGCCTAGCACTACCTCTGGTCCTAACTCTACCCCTGGCCCTACTGCTCCCCCTACCCATAGGCCACCCCACCCCTACCCCTAGCCACAGATCCCACTCCTGGCCCTAGGCCGACTCCGAGGTTTACCTCGACACCTACCCCTTGCCGTATGCCTACCCCAGCGCTCCGCCTACCGCTGCCACTAGCTCTAGCTCGGGCCCTAGACCAACGCCCATGGCTCCCTCTAGTCTGAGGCCTAGAACTTGCCCGTCGCTGACCAGTACACCTTGACCTTTTTAGGGTTAGGGTTAGGGTTAGGGTTAGGGTTAGGGTTAGGGTTTAGGGTTAGGGTTAGGGTTAGGGTTGGTGTTAGGGTTAGGGTTAGGGTTAGGGTTAGGGTTGGTGTTAGGTTTAGGGTTAGGGTTAGGGTTGGTGTTAGGGTTAGGGTTAGGGTTAGGGTTAGGGTTAGGGTTAGGTTTTAGGGTTAGGGTTAGGGTTAGTGTTAGGGTTGGTGTTAGGGTTAGGGTTAGGGTTAGGGTTAGGGTTGGTGTTAGGTATAGGGTTAGGGTTATGGTTAGAGTTAGGGTTAGGGTTAGGGTTGGTGTTAGGGTTAGGGTTAGGGTTAGGGTTAGGGTTGGTGTTAGGTATAGGGTTAGGGTTAGGGTTACGCTTAGGGTTAGGGTTGGTGTTATGGTTAGGGTTAGAGTTAGGGTTAGTATTAGGGTTAGGGTTAGGGTTAGGTTACCCCGAGCACTACCCCTCGCCCTAGGCCTACGCCTAGCACTACCTCTGGTCCTACCGCTACCCCTGGCCCTCAGCTCCCGCTACCCATGGGCCCACCCCCATCCCTACCCCTAGCCAAAACTCCAACTCCTGGGCCAAAGCCTACTTTGAGGTTTACCTTGACACCCACCCCTTGCCCTATGCCTACCCCAGCGCTACGCCTATCGCTCCCACTAGCCCTAGCTCGGGCCCTAGACCAACGCCCAGTGCTCATCTAGTCAGAGGCCTAACACTTGCCCGAGGCCGACCAGTACACCTTGCCCTACCGTTAGCCAGTGCAGTAACCCGTGTCCTACGAAATCACCCTGGACTCATCCTTACCACACCCTAATCCAGCCCTACATCCGTTCGGAGTCCTAGGACTACCCGGAGCCCTCCCGTGACAGTTACCCCTAGCCCTCGGCCATCCCCTACCACTACCACTAGTCCTAGGCCTAACATAAGCCCTAACCTTAACACTGCCCGTGAGCCTCTGCCAACCACTAGCCCTTCACCTAACCCTACTCCGAGCACTACCTTTCGCCCTAGGCTTACGCTTAGCACTACCTCTTGTCCTACCCCTACTTCTGGCCCTACAACTCTTCCTACTTATAGGCCCACCTTCATCCCTACCTCTAGACACAGCTCCCACTCCTGGCCCTAGGCCTACTCCGAGGTTTACCTCGACACCCACCCCTTGCCCTATGCCTACCCCAGGGCTACGCCTACCGCTCGACTAGCCCTAGCTCGGGCCCTAGACCAACGCCCATGGCTCCCTCTCGTCCGAGACCTAGAACTTGCCCGTCGCTGACCAGTACACCTTGCCCTTTTTAGGGTTAGGGTTAGGGTTAGGGTTAGGGTTAGGGGTTAGGGTTAGGGTTAGGGTTAGGGTTGGTGTTAGGGTTAGGGTTAGGGTTAGGGTTAGGGTTGGTGTTAGGTTTAGGGTTAGGGTTAATGTTAGGGTTAGGGTTAGGGTTGGTGATATGGTTAGGGTTAGTGTTAGGGTTAAGGTTAGGGTTACGGTTAGGTTACCCCGAGCACTACCCCTCGCCCTAGGCCTACGCCTAGCACTACCTCTGGTCCTACCCCTACCCCTGCCCCTACAGCTCCCCCTACCCATAGGCCCACCCCCATCCCTACCCCTAGCCAAGCTCCCACTCCTGGTCCTAGGCCTACTCCAAGGTTTACCCCGACATCCACCTCTTGCCCTTCGCCTACACCAGCGCTATGCCTAACGCTCCCACTAGCCCTACCTCGGGCCCTAGACCAACGCCCAGTGCTCACTCTAGTCCGAAGCCTAGCACTTGCCCGTCGCTGAACAGTACACCTTGCCCTTGTTAGGGTTAGGGTGAGGGTTAGGGTTAGGGTTAGGGTTAGGGTTAGGGTTTAGGGTTAGGGTTAGGGTTAGGGTTGGTGTTAGGGTTAGGGTTAGGGTTAGGGTTAGGGTTGGTGTTAGGTTTAGGGTTAGGGTTAGGGTTAGGGTTAGAATTAGGGTTGGTGTTAGGGTTAGGGTTAGGGTTACGTTTAGGGTTAGGGTTATGGTTAGGTTAACCCGAGCACTATTCCTCGCCCTATGCATACGCCTAGCACTACCTCTGGTCCTACCCCTACCCCTGGCCCTACAGCTCCCCCTACCCATAGGCCCACCCCCATCCCTACTTTAGCCACAGCTCCCACTCCTGGTCCTAGGCCTACTCCGAGGTTTACCCCGACACCGACCCCTTGCCCTTTGCCTACCCCAGCGCTATGCCTACCGCTCCCATTAGCCCTACCTCAGGCCCTAGACCAACGCCCAGTGCTCACTCTAGTCCGAAGCCTAGCAGTTGCCTGTCGCCGACCAGTACACCTTGCCTACCGATAGCCACAGCACTAACCCGTGTCCTACAAAATCACCCTGGACCCACCCTTACCACACCCTAATCCAGCCCTACACCCGTTTTGAGTCCTAGGACTACCCGCAGCCCTCCCGTGACACCTACACCTAGCCCTCGGCCAACCCCTAACAGTACCACTAGTCCTAGGCCTAACATGAGCCCTAAGACTAACACTGCCCGTGGGCATCAGCCAACCACAAGCCCTTCACCTAACCCTACCCAGAGCACTACCCGTCGCCCTAGGCTAACGCCTAGCACTACCTCTGGTCCTACCGCTTCCCCTGGCCCTACAGCTCCCCCTACTTATAGGCCCACCCCCATCCCTACCCCTAGCCACAGCTCCAACTCCTGGCACTAGGCCTACTCCGAGGTTTACCCCGACACAGACCCCTTGCCTATGCCTACCCCAGCGCTATGCCTACCGCTCCCACTAGCCCAGGCTCGGGCACTAGACCAACGCCCATGGCTCCCTCTAGTTTGAGGCCTAGAGTTGCCCGTCGCTGACCAGTACAGCTTGCCCTTGTTAGGGTTAGGGTTAGGGTTAGGGTTAGGGTTGGTGTTAGGTTTAGGGTTAGGGTTAGGGTTAGGGTTAGGCTTAGGGTTGGTGTTAGGGTTAGGGTTAGGGTTAGGGTTAGGGTTAGGGTTAGGGTTGGTGTTAGGGTTAGTGTTAGGGTTAAAATTAGGGTTAGGGTTGGTGTTAGGGTTAGAATTAGGGTTAGGGTTAGGGTTGGTGTTAGGGTTAGGGTTAGGGTTAGGGTTAGGGTTTGTGTTAGGGTTAGGGTTAGGTTTAGGGTTTAGGGTTAGGGTTAGGGTTAGGGTTGGTGTTAGGGTTAGGGTTTGGGTTAGAGTTAGGGTTGTTGTTAGGTTTAGGGTTAGGGTTAGGGTTAGGGTTAGGGTTGGTGTTAGGGTTAGGGTTAGTGTTAGGATTAGGGTTAGGTTTACGGTTAGGTTACCCCGAGCACTACCCCTCGCCCTAGGCCTACGCCTAGCACTACCTGTGGTCCTACCTTTACCCCTGGCCCTACAGCTCCCCCTACCCATAGGCCCACCGCCATCCCTATCCCTAGCCATAGCTCCCACTCCTGGTCCTAGGCCTACTCCGTGGTTTACCCCGACACCCACTTCTTGCCCTTTGCCTACCCCAGCGCTATGCCTACCGCTCCCACTAGCCCTACCTCGGGCCCTAGACCAACGCCCAGTGCTCACTCTAGTCCGAAGCCTATCACTTGCCCGTTACCGACCAGTACACCTTGCCCTTGTTAGGGTTAGGGTTAGGGTTAGGGTTAGGGTTAGGGTTAGGATTACGGTTTAGGGTTAGGGTTAGGGTTAGGGTTGGTGTTAGGGTTAGGGTTAGGGTTAGGGTTAGGGTTGGTGTTAGGTTTAGGGTTAGGGATAGGGTTAGGGTTAGGGTTAGGGTTGGTGTTAGGGTTAGGTTTAGGGTTAGGGTTAGGATTAGGGTTAGGGTTGGTGTTAGGGTTAGGGTTAGGGTTAGGGTTAGGGTTAGGGTTAGGGTTAGGGTTGGTGTTAGGGTTAGGGTTAGGGTTAGGGTTGGTGTTAGGTATAGGGTTAGGGTTAGGGTTAGGGTTAGGGTTAGGGTTGGTGTTAGAGTTAGGGTTAGGGTTAGGGTTAGTGTTAGGGTTAGTTTAGGGTTAGGGTTAGGATTAGGGTTAGGGTTGGTGTTAGGTTTAGGGTTAGGGTTAGGGTTCGGGTTAGGGTTGGTGTTAGGCATAGGGTTAGGGTTAGGGTTAGAGTTAGGGTTAGGGTTAGGGTTGGTGTTAGGGTTAGGGTTAGGGTTAGGGTTAGGGTTGGTGTTAGGGTTAGGGTTAGGGTTAGGATTAGGGTTAGGGTTGGTGTTAGGGTTGGGGTTAGGGTTAGGGTTAGGGTTAGGGTTGGTGTTAGGGTTAGTGTTAGGGTTAGGGTTAGTGTTAGGGTTAGTTTAGGGTTAGGGTTAGGATTAGGGTTAGGGTTGGTGTTAGGGTTAGGGTTAGGGTTAGGGTTAGGGTTGGTGTTAGGCATAGGGTTAGGGTTATTGTTAGGGTTAGGGTTAGGGTTAGGTTTGGTGTTAGGGTTAGTGTTAGGGTTAAAATTAGGGTTAGGGTTGGTGTTAGGGTTAGAATTAGGGTTAGGGTTAGGGTTGGTGTTAGGGTTAGGGTTAGGGTTAGGGTTAGGGTTTGTGTTAGGGTTAGGGTTAGGGTTAGGGTTAGAGTTGGTGTTAGGCATAGGGTTAGGGTTAGGGTTAGGTTTGTGTTGGTGTTAGGGTTAGGGTTAGGGTTGGTGTTAGGGTTAGTTTTAGGGTTAGGGTTAGGGTTAGGGTTAGGGTTGGTGTTAGGGTTAGGGTTAGGGTTAGGGTTAGGGTTAGGGTTGGTGTTAGGCATAGGGTTACCGTTAGGGTTAGGGTTAGGGTTAGGGTTAGGGTTGGTGTTAGGGTTAGTGTTAGGGTTAAAATTAGGGTTAGGGTTGGTGTTAGGGTTAGAATTAGGGTTAGGGTTAGGGTTGGTGTTAGGGTTAGGGTTAGGGTTAGGGTTAGGGTTTGTGTTAGGGTTAGGGTTAGGGTTAGGGTTAGCGTTGGTGTTAGGCATAGGGTTAGGGTT